>NC_041388.1:71455406-71510471 GCF_002162155.2 Triticum dicoccoides
TGACGTACTCCTTCCTCCTATATATACCTATGTACCCCCAAACGATCAGATACAGAGCCAAAACCCAAATTCCACCGCCGTAACTTTCTGTATCCACGAGATCCCATCTTGGGGCCTATTCCGGAGCTCCGCCAGAGGGGGCATCCATCACGGAGGGCTTCTACATCAACACCATAGCCTCTCTGATGAAGTGTGAGTAGTTTACCTCAGACCTTCGGGTCCATAGTTATTAGTTAGATGGCTTCTTCTCTCTTTTTGGATCTCAATACAATGTTCTCCCCCTCTCTTGTGGAGATCTATTCGATGTAATCTTCTTTTTACGGTGTGTTTGTTGAGACCGATGAATTGTGGGGTTATGATCAAGATTATCTATGAACAATATTTTAATCTTCTCTGAATTCTTTTATGTATGATCGGTTATCTTTGCAAGTATCTTTGAATTATCAGTTTGGTTTGGCCTACTAGATTGGTCTTTCTTGCAACGGGAGAAGTGCTTAGCTTTGGGTTCAATCTTGCGGTGTCCTTTCCCAGTGACAGTAGGGGCAGCAAGGCATGTATTGTATTGTTGTCATCGAGGATAACAAGATGGGGTTTTTATCATATTGCATGAATTTATCCTTCTACATCATGTCATCTTGCTTAAGGCGTTACTCTGTTTTAATGAACTTAATACTCTAGATGCATGCTGGATAGCGGTCGATGAGTGGAGTAGTAGTAGTAGATGCAGGCAGGAGTCGGTCTACTTGTCTCGGATGTGATGCCTATATACATGATCATACCTAGATATTCTCATAACTATGCTCAATTCTGTCAATTGCTCAACAGTAATTCTTTCACCCATCGTAAAATACTTATGCTCTTAAGAGAAGCCACTAGTGAAACCTATGGCCCCCGGGTCTATCTTCATCATATTAATCTTCCAATACTTAGTTATTTCCTTTGCTTTTTTACTTTGCTTTTATTTTACTTTGCATCTTTATCACAAAAATACCAAAAATATTATCTTATCATATCTATCAGATCTCACTCTCGTAAGTGACCGCGAAGGGATTGACAACCCCTTATCGCGTTGGTTGCGAGGAGTTATTTTTTTGTGCAGGTACGAGGGACTTGCATGCAGCCTCCTACTGGATTGATACCTTGGTCCTCAAAAACTGAGAGAAATACTTACACTACTTTGTTGCATCATCCTTTCCTCTTCAAGGAAATCCAACGCAGTGCTCAAGAGGTAGCAAGAAGAATTTCTGGCGCCGTTGCCGGGGAGGTTTACGCAAGTCAAGATTTGACTCCCGACCATGAGCCATCTCTGGCGCCGTTGCCAGGGAGTCTATGCAAAAGTCAACATACCAAGTACCGATCACAACCCTTATCTCATGCATTACATTATTTTCCATTTTCCTCTCGTTTTCCTCTCCCCCACTTCGCCCTTGCCGTTTTATTCGCCCTCTCTCTATCCTCTCTCTCTTTCTCTATTTGCCTCTTTTTGCCCGCTTGCTTTTCATTTGCTTGTGTGTTGGATTGCTTGCTCGTCCCGATGGCTCAAGATAACACTAAATTGTGTGACTTTACCAATACCAACAACAATGATTTTATTATCACTCCGATTGCTCCTTGTACCGATGCTGAATCTTGTGAAATTAATGCCGCTTTGTTGAATCTTGTCATGAAAGATCCATTTTCCGGCCTTCCTAGTGAAGATGCCGCTACCCATCTAAATAGCTTCATTGATTTGTGTGCTATGCAAAAGAAGAAAGATGTGGACAATGATATTGTTAAGTTGAAGCTATTTCCTTTTTCGCTTAGAGATCATGCTAAAGCTTGGTTTTCATCTTTGCCTAAAAATAGTATTGATTCTTGGAACAAGTGCAAAGATGCTTTTATCTCTAAGTATTTTCCTCTCGCTAAGATCATCTCTCTTAGAAACGATATTATGAATTTTAAGCAACTTGATCATGAACATGTTGCACAAGCTTGGGAGAGGATGAAATTAATGATACGTAATTTCGCTTCTCATGGTTTGAATTTGTAGATGATTATACAATTTTTTTATGCCGGATTGAATTTTGCTTCTAGAAATCTTTTAGATTCGGCCGCGGGAGGCACCTTTATGGAAATCACTTTAGGAGAAGCTACTAAACTCCTAGATAATATTATGGTTAATTATTCTCAATGGCATATTGAAAGATCCACTAATAAAAAGGTGCATGCGATTGAAGAAATTAATGTATTGAGTGGAAAGATGGATGAACTTATGAAATTATTTGCTAGTAAGAGTGTTTCTTTTGATCCTAATGATATGCCCTTGTCTACTTTGATTGAGAACAATAATGAATCTATGGATGCGAATTTTGTTGGTACGAATAATTTTGGTAACAACGCGTATAGAGGAAATTTTAATCCTAGGCCTTATCCTAGTAATCCCTCTAATAATTATGGTAATTCCTACAACAATTCTTATGGAAATTATAATAAGATGCCCTCTGATTTGGAATCTAATATTAAAGAATTTATTACTTCGCAAAAGAATTTCAATGCTTTGATTGAAGAAAAATTGCTTAAGATTGATGAGTTGGCTAGGAACGTTGATAGAATTTCTCTTGATGTTGATTCTTTAAAGCTTAGATCTATTCCTCCTAAGCATGATATCAATGAGTCTCTCAAAGCCATGGGAATTTCCATTGATGAGTGCAAAGAAAGAACCGCTAGGATGCGTGCTAAGAAAGATGCCTTTATAAGAGTGTGTTCTTCTATTTCCTATGGAAATAAAGATGAAGATCTAAAAGTTATTGATGTGTCCCCTATTAAATATTTGTTTTGCAATATGAATCTTGATAATGATGGGACTGAATATGATCCACCTTTAAATAGAAGGCATTCCTAATATTCGGAGTTTTTAGATCTTGATGCTAAATTTGATGAAAGTGGGATTGAAGAAATTAAAACCCTATATGTTGCTAAACCCACTATTTTGGATTTCAAGGAATTTAATTATGAAAATTGCTCTTTGATTGATTGTATTTCCTTGTTGCAATCCGTGCTAAATTCTCCTCATGCTTATAGTCAAAATAAAGCGTTTACTAAACATATCGTTGATGCCTTGATGCAATCTTGTGAAGAAAAACTTGAGTTGGAAGTTTCTATCCCTAAAAAACTTTATGATGAGTGGGAACCAACTATTAAAATTAATATTAAAGATCATGAGTTCTATGCTTTATGTGATTTTGGTTATAGTGTTTCCGCGATTCCAAAGACTTTGTGTGATTTGTTAGGTTTTCGTGATTTTGATGATTGCTCTTTAAACTTGCACCTTGCGGATTCCACTATTAAGAAACCAATGGGAAGAATCAATGATGTTCTTATTGTCGCAAATAGAAATTATGTGCCCGTAGATTTTATTGTTCTTGACATAGATTGCAATCCTTCATGTCCTATTATTCTTGGTAGAGCTTTCCTTAGAACGATTGGTGCAATTATTGATATGAAGGAAGGAAATATTAGATTCCAATTTCTGTTAAGGAAAGGCATGGAACACTTTCCTAGAAAGAAAATTAAATTACCTTATGAATCTATTATGAGAGCCACTTATGGATTGCCTACCAAAGATGGCAATACCTAGATCTATCCTTCCTTTTTATGCCTAGCTAGGGGCCTTAAACGATAGCGCTTGTTGGGAGGAAACCCAATTTTATTTTTATTCATTTCTTTTTGCTCCTGTTTAGTAATAAATAACTTACCTAGACTCTGTTTTGGTTGTGTTTTTTGTGTTTAATTAGTGTTTGTGCCAAGTAGAACCGTTGGGAAGACTTGGCGGAAAGTCTTGATATCTTGCTGTAAAAAACAGAAACTTTAGCGCTCACGAGAACTGCTGCCATTTTTATTTGGAAAGTGCTATTTAGTTAATTCCTTTTGCAGATGATTAATAGATAAATTCCTCACGTCCAGAGATTTATTTTAGAAGTTTTGGGGTTCCATATCTTTCACTAGCTACAGATTACTACAGACTGTTCTGTTTTTGACAGATTCTGTTTTTCGTGTGTTGTTTGCTTATTTTGATGAATCTATGGCAAGTAAAATAGTTTATAAACCATAGAGAAGTTGGAATACAGTAGGTTTAACACCAATATGAATAAATAATGAGTTCATTACAGTACCTTGAAGTGGTCTTTTGTTTTCTTTCACGAACGGAGCTCACGAGATTTCCTACTTTATGTTTTGTGTTGTGAAGTTTGCAAGTTTTGGCTAAAGATTAGATGGATTATGGAACAAGGGGTGGAAAGAGCCTAAACTTGGGGATTCCCATGGCACCCCCAAGATAATCTAAGGACACCTAAAAGCCAAAGCTTGGGGATGCCCCGGAAGACAGCCCCTCTTTCGTCTAATTCCATCGGTAACTTTACTTGGAGCTATATTTTTATTCACCACATGATATGTGTTTTGGTTGGAGCATCTTGTATGATTTGAGTCTTTGCTTTTTAGTTTACCACAATCATCCTTTCTATACACACATTTTGAGAGAGCCATACATGATTTGTAATTTGTTAGAATACTCTATGTGCTTCGCTTATATCTTTTGAGTTATATAGTTTTGCTCTAGTACTTCACTTATATCTTTTATATCACGGTGATGGATTTGTTTTATAGAAACTATTGATCTCTCATGCTTCACTTAGATTATTTTGAGAGTCTTAAATAGCATGGTAAATTTCTTAAATAATCCTAATATGCTAGGTATTCAATATTAGTAAAAAAATTCTTATGAGTGTTTTGAATACTAAGAGAAGTTTGATGCTTGATGATTGTTTTGAGATATGGAGGTAATATTATCAAAGTCGTGCAAGTTGAGTAGTTGTGAATTTGAGAAATGCTTGTGTTGAAGTTTGCACGTCCCGTAGCATTCATGTATGGTAAACATTATGTAACAAATTTGAAACATGAGGTGTCCTTTGATTGTCCTCCTTATGAGTGGCGGTCGGGGACGAGCGATGGTCTTTTCCTACCAATCTACCCCCTAGGAGCATGCGCGTAGTGCTTGGTTTTTTGATGACTTGTAGATTTTTGCAATAAGTATGTGAGTTCTTTATGACTAATGTTGAGTCCATGGATTATACGCACTCTCACCCTTCCATCATTGCTAGCCTCTTCGGTACCGTGCACTGCCCTTTCTCACATTAAGAGTTGGTGCAAACTTCGCCGGTGCATCCAAACCCCGTGATATGATACACTCTTTCACACATAAACTTCCTTATTTCTTCCTCAAAGCAGCCACCATAGCTACCTATTATGGCATTTCCATAGCTATTCCAAGATATATTGCCATCTAACTTTCCACCATTCCGTTTATCATGACACATTCATCATTGTCATATTGCTTAGCATGATCATGTAGTTGACATAGTATTTGTGGCAAAGCCATCGTTCATAATTATTTCATACATTTCACTCTTGGTTCATTGCATATCCCGGTACACCGCCAGAGGCATTCATATAGAGTCATCTTTTATTCTAGCATAGAGTTGTAATCATTGAGTTGTAAATAAATAGAAGTGTGATGATCATCATTTTCTAGAACATTGTCCCAAGTGAGGAATTGAAAAAAAAGAAAAAAAGAGAAGGCCCAAAAAATGAGAGAAAAGAGAGAAGGGACAATGCTACTATCCTTTGCCACACTTGTGCTTCAAAGTAGCACCATAATCTTCATGATAGAGAGTCTTTTGTTGTGTCACTTTCATATACTAGTGGGAATTTTTCATTATAGAACTTGGCTTGTATATTTCAACAATGGGCCTCCTCAAGTGACCTAGGTCTTCATGAGCAAGCAAGTTGGATGCACACCCACTTAGTTTCTTTTGTTGAGCTTTCATACATTTATAGCTCTAGTGCATCCGTTGCATGGCAATCCCTACTCCTTGCATTAACATCAATCGATGGGCATCTCCATAGCCCATTGATTAGCCTCGTTGATGTGAGACTTTCTCCTTGTTTATCGCCTCCACATAACCCCCCATCATCATATTCTATTCCACCCATAGTGTTATATCCATGGCTCGCGCTCATATGTTGCGTGAAAGTTTATAGGTTTGAGATTACTAAAGTATGAAACAATTGCTTGGCTTGTCATCGGGGTTGTGCATGATGAGAGCATTTGACGGTGTCCTGGACTACGGGGTACTCACCACGTCGTCTCCCGATCTATTAGATTGGGCCGAGGCCCCCCATGGCCGTATACTCATGGGCCAGTTCGGACAGCTGTCGCATACAAGGAAGACTCCACAAAGACTTGGCGATCAAGACAAGGACTTCTCCCCACCGGCGTATTCGGCTAGGACTCTTGTTAACCTAGGCCTCTGGTGCAGTATATAAACCAGGGCCAGGCTAGTTGATAGAATAGACAACATACAGAACAACAATCATACCATAGGCTAGCTTCTAGGGTTAGCCTCTCTGATCTCGTGGTAGATCTACTCTTGTACTACCCATATCATCAATATTAATCAAACAGGACGTAGGGTTTTACCTCCATCAAGAGGGCCCGAACCTGGGTAAAATATCGTGTTTCTTGCCTCTTGTTACCATCCGGCCTAGATGCACAGTTCGGGACCCCCTACCCGAGATCCGCCGGTTTTGACACCGACATTGGTGCTTTCATTGGGAGTTCCGCTGTGTGATCGACAAAAGGATCGATGGCTCGCCTGCAGATCAACTGCGACTTTGGCGTCTTCGTCACCAGTTCGACTGGTCACCTTGGTTCGACCAAGAATTGCGCCCCGTGTTCGGATCACCATGTTCGGACGAGGCCTTCATCAAACATCAACTCCGATCTCTATCAAGATCACGGAGGAATTATCTATGGAGCTCGGGGGCTCAACGTCAACATTGCCCTCAAGCGACCGTGCTGTTTTTTTGGACAGCAAACTCGTATCTGCCACCACCACCTTCTCGAGTATCGGTTTGACGATCGCTTTGGTGGAATTGTGTGGAATTGGGTCTATAAAAACCCTGGAAAACTTCGTCGAGTTCCGATGGAGGAATCTCTGGCAATCCATGATATACCGGAGCCCTGTCAAATCTGGATGGGAATTTGGATGAGTTTAGGGCGTGGTGTCCAGCTTCTGGCTCGGACGTCCTTTGGAAGATCCAACCGTTGATCGGCTGCGGAATTCCTATATCTACCACCTCTCAAACAGCTCGATCCGACCGTCTAAACTCCGGGAACCTTCTGATTAGTGCATCACTTTTCGGATCTATTTTCTGCGCGAAAACGAATCCGACCCGAGTTCATCTTTTTTATGAACGGGATTTCGGACATCCCTTTTGAAGGAAGTTTTGTATGGGGTATTGTGTTTTGTTCCAGAACACACCCCACTAACTTTAAGATCTTTTAAACATGATCTTCAACATCATGCTGGTGTAAAACCAGTCCGACAATATTACTCCACGGCTGCCGACCTGCGCTAGACACGTCGTCACTTTAGCCGAGCTCAACTTCTTCGGATCATCATCTCGGCAAGCCGAACAAGAGTCCGACATCGCGAAGGATAAATCATCATCAACATCGCCGCCCCACGGATTACACGGAGCGGGCATACCGGCATCGCCGCACGGTCGCTTCATCAAGCCGGCATCGACCACGTCACGACCTGCATCGACAGGGCCGCACTATTGCTTCTTCAAGCTAGTGTCCATCATGCCGACCTACTTCCACTCATCGGCTGACATCGAGGCTTCGACATCTCGGCTGGACCGGGGGCTTCGCCATCTCTTCATCAACCCACTCCGGACGCTTCGACGTCACTAGCCGACCAGCTCCGTCACGTGTGTTGGGCCGAGGGCTTTGCCTTGGCGAGTCAACCTTTACCAGCATTGCCATGCCGTCGTTTTATCGCCCATCAGGCAATGGGTGTGCGGAGCGAGTCCCAATTTTGGGAATCACCTTCCTTCGGATTGCCCCAACTAATAAACCAGGTCTATCAAATGGTGACCGCATTAACGTCGGTCGTGTGGTGGTTCGATCAGTTTCCGTACATAGTCCGGCGAACGCCGCATCCGGAGCTCGGACCGACCTGTGAATTCAGGCTTTGCCACGCCTTTACTACATCACGCCGACGCCCTGCATCGACATTGACTTTGGTGCCAGGCCATATTTCTTCTATTCCTCACTTTGCATAAATTATTTATTATGAAACATTTTTTTAATTATCATTATTACTATTATCTCCGGTTTGCACTATTTTTTGTGCACAGGAAAATGATTCGGGGACTTTGGCGTCACTCTGCCGGTCTGCATTGACCGTGCTATGTCACCACTTCGGCGTGTCGAGCTCTCCGCTCCGCCACCTCGGGACCGGCTTGGGGGATGGAACCTTGCCCCGCATCAATCTCGGACCGCGTCATCAATACCGAACACATAAACCAGCTAAGTCGCTTTCATGCTCAAAGCTTTAATTTCTAACTTGTGTTCGGTTCGACCAAGAATTATACTTTTTTGGAAAAAAGTTGCTTGTAAAAAATTTCCTTGTCCAAACTTTGTTTGTGACGCATAAATTCAAATACCCCGTTTACTTGGGGGCTTCCTTTATGAAGCTTTTCCTCTTGCATATGATTATACTTGTACGGCTTCGTTCCTTGTTCGTGTATTACGCCACAATATGCACCATATTGACTTAAGCGATTTGCAAGCTGGGTTGCCTCGCTCGTGTGTTTACCCCTACGTTCCTGATTGTTCGGCTAGGGAGTAAAGGGAGCACCTCTGCGATTGTCACGATCGGGTCAACCGAGCCGGACCTCAGACTGGGTGAAGCCGAAAGCTAGCGCTCTTATTGTTTTCAATGATGGTCGGCACACAACGGAACTCATGAGTACAAAAAATCTATTGCACAAGTCTCATAATAACAATGAGCACCGAAGAAAGGTATCGGTGGGGGTACTATTTTCTTCGAAGATGCTTCTTACACTTTGCAGTAATATAGCATAAGTTCCCTGAGCGCGCTTTGTCTGTTACAGCCTTATGGCCTGATTGCCTGGTTATTGGAAACACCGTCGATATCCTCAACAGATGGAGTACATAACACTTTTTGGTCCTTGACCAAAGAGGGAGAAGCCGACGGTCGGTTAAGACGCGTTTAAAGTTCGGTTGAACATAGATATGATATAAGTACTTCGGTACATGGAATCATTCTTTTACTCAAGTCACTTGGGGTCTCTTAAGTTTATTTGAGCCGTTTTATAGTAAGTGTTCTTCTTCTTAGTCGTTGCAAAGTTTTATTATTATTGTTTATCACTCCTTTTTTTGACGCGAGTGTGCGGTCACTAGCCGGGGAGCCTAATTTCTCTCTCAAAGCCGCTAGAGTTTAGTTTGCTAAACTGGCCTAATGAGAAGTACTCCGCCCTCGGGATAGGAGGTTGAAGCCGTAGGCTGACCCGCTCGAAGTCTTGAGATAGGACGTATCATGTTAAAGCACGACAGAAGCACTTCTTTTTTCTAAGACCAATTTTCGGATTGGCACCGAACACTTGATCTTGTTCGGATGTCATGTTTTTACTGACGTTTCTTGGTTTTCCAAGCTTTTTGGCACTTTTAAACTATTTGTGCTTTTCCAGCATTAGTCTCGTAGTGCAACACTGGACACCTTTAGGGATTCGGCAAAAACATTCTCAGATATTGCTATATATGCATCGGTTTCGAATTGTGTCTTCGGTCAATAGTTGGGTTGCCCGGCTCCTGCACTTGCTTCCTACGTTCTGTTTTGTTCGGCTAGGCGTGCAAAGGGAGAACCACTGCGATTGTGCTTCCAGCTCACATGGTTAAGCACCTCAGTGGAGAAAGCTGAAAACTGACTGTCACAATAAGCGTAAACTGGTCAGCGATCCGATGACTATGTTAAATGAAGGGCCGTTCATAACATTGGCCGAAGTGTTTACGACTTGACCCCGACTGTCGCCAAACACTACCGGGGGCTCCCAAACTAAATCCTTGGTATTTTGCTCTTACATTAGAGCTGAGGTTTAATGATCATGCTTAGCATGACAACCCAAAGAAAGGAACCGATAGCGGGACTATTTTCTTTGGAAGACATTTCTTCTGTTAAACAGTAATATAACTCTCTGTGTACCTTTGTTTATAAAACCGTATGGCCAGATTGCCTTGTTTGTTGTAAATCTTTGCCCTCATAAAGGTTTTATAAAGTAGGACAAACACTCCTCGGCTATTGGCCGAGGAGGTGGAAGCTGATGGTCGGTTAACAAAGTTTTGTACAATGCGGATCTGAGCATTAATGACGTAAAGTACTTGGATACATAGAGTCATTACACATAATTTGTGATTTTACTATGGATATTGATCCTTAATTCGGCCACCCGTGCCCACATTAAGGCTTGGGGGATACTGGGCTTCGGGCTTATTATTTACAAATATTAAAGGGGCACATCGATCCCCTGATCTGGTGTTGCCACCCGACCAGTGTCTCGGGGGCTACTGCATTGCTTATCCAATGCAGAAAATTTTATGTGCAATATAGTTTCCGAGGAGATTTTGATCCTCAGGTTGGTCGGCCGCACCCAACCTGAGTCTCGAGGACCGAGCACGCCTCTTTTAGTGTCCCGAAGTATTCTGCCAAGCTTGGACTTGATCCTCAGGCCGGTTTTGCAAATCAACCTGAGTCTCAGCGGCTACAAGGATCAGCGGTCTTACGTCATCCTTCAGGTGCATCTCGGGTTTTAGACCGATACACACCTTGTGGGCTACTGGCTATATATCTCGGCAGAGAATAAATTGCACCAACAAAAAATATTCACAAAAATCGGCCCACATTCGGGGTGGTGCACCACCTCGGAAGCAGTCCGACATAAAGCTCGGGCGCTAGTGGCTGGCTCCGTAGAGGGCATTTCCGGCGTTAAGCTCGGCTAAACTCCTTCAAACTTTTTTGAACCAAGGTGATATAACACCTCGGATATAGTCCGGCGTTGGAGCTCGGATACATTCCGGCGTTAGAGCTGGGAAGCGGCCCGGCATTGGTGCTCGGCTGCAAAAGATACCTTTAATACAGTCCGGCGTTAGAGCTCGGACGCAAGAGGACACTGCCTCCCTGGAACAACTTCAAACCCGAGGTGTGGCATAAAAATAATAAGGCGTTGATAAAGGCCGGAAACTTAAAGGGGCTCCTCGGATACCCGGCGTATAAACTCGTCGAATGCATTTCGGCGATCCTCAAGATCAAAGATGAGAAGATTTGTTGAACCAGTTTTCAAGACTGACGACCGAAGATGAAGAACAGTTCGGAAGAATTGAGGAGAGTCCCTAACTTGAAGACCGGTTCAGGGGGCTACTGACGGTGTCCTGGACTAGGGGGTACTCACCACGCGTCTCCCGATCTACTAGATTGGGCCGAGGCCCCCCATGGCCGTATACTCATGGGCCAGTTCGGACAGCTATCGCATACAAGGAAGATTCCACAAAGACTTGGCAATCAAGACAAGGACTTCTCCCCACCGACGTATTCGGCTAGGACTCTTGTTAACCTAGGCCTCTGGTGTAGTATATAAACCAGATCCAGGCTAGTCGATAGAATAGACAACATACAGAACAACAATCATACCATAGGCTAGCTTCTAGGGTTTAGCCTCTCTGATCTCGTGGGAGATCTACTCTTGTACTACCCATATCATCAATATTAATCAAGCAGGACGTAGGGGTTTACCTCCATCAAGAGGGCCCGAACCTGGGTAAAACATCGTGTTCCTTGCCTCCTGTTACCATCCGGCTTAGACGCACAGTTTGGGACCCCCTACCCGAGATCCGCCAGTTTTGACACCGACAACATTCTTGTGTGGCGAAAATGGAGCATGACTAAACTATATGATTTTGTAGGGATGAACTTTCTTTGGCCATGTTATTTTGAGAAGACATAATTGCTTAGTTAGTATGCTTGAAGTATTATTATTTTTATGTCAATATGAACTTTTATCTTGAATCTTTCAGATCTGAATATTCATGCCACAATTAAGAAGAATTACATTAAAATTATGCCAAGTAGCACTCCGCATCGAAAATTCTATTTTTATCATTTACCTACTCGAGGACGAGAAGGAATTAAGCTTGGGGATGCTTGATATGTCTCGAACGTATCTATAATTTTTGATTGCTCCATGCTATATTATCTACTGTTTTGGACATTATTGGGCTTCATTATCCACTTCTATATTATTTTTGGGACTAACCTATTAACCGGAGGCCCAGCCCAGAATTGTTGTTGTTTTTTTTTGCCTATTTTAGGGTTTCGAAGAAAAGGAATATCAAACGGAGTCCAAACAGAATGAAACCTTCGGGAGCGTGATTTTCTTACCGAACATGATCCAGGAGACTTGGACCCTATGTCAAGAAATAAAGGAGGGAGCCACGAGGTAGGGGGCGTGCTTACCCCCCAGGTGCTCCCTCCACCCTCGTGGGCCCCCTGTTGCTCCACCGACGTACTCCTTCCTCCTATATATACCTACGTACCCCCAAACGATCAGAAACGGAGCCAAACCCCTAATTCCACCATCGTAACTTTCTGTATCCACGAGATCCCATCTTTGGGCCTGTTCCGGAGCTCCTTCAGAGGGGGCATCCATCACAGAGGGCTTCTACATCAACACTATAGCCTCTCCGGTGAAGTGTGAGTAGTTTACCTCAGACCTTCGGGTCCATAGTTATTAGCTAGATGGCTTCTTCTCTCTTTTTGGATCTCCATACAATGTTCTCCCCCTCTCTTTTGGAGATCTATTCGATGTAATCATCTTTTTGTGGTGTGTTTGTTGAGACCGATGAATTGTGGGTTTATGATCAAGATTATCTATGAACAATATTTGAATCTTCTCTGAATTCTTTTATGTATGATTGGTTATCTTTGCAAGTCTCTTCGAATTATCAGTTTGGTTTGGCCTACTAGATTGATCTTTCTTGCAATGGGAGAAGTGCTTAGCTTTGGGTTCAATCTTGCGGTGTCCTTTCCCAGTGACAGTAGGGGCAGCAAGGCACGTATTGTATTGTTGCCATCGAGGATAACAAGATGGGGTTTTCATCATATTGCATGAATTTATCCTTCTACATCATGTCATCTTGCTTAAGGCGTTACTCTGTTTTCATGAACTTAATACTCTAGATGCATGCTGGATAGCAGTCGATGAGTGGAGTAATAGTATTAGATGCAGGCAGGAGTCGGTCTACTTGTCTCGGACGTGATGCCTATATACATGATCATACCTAGATATTCTTGTAACTATGCTCAATTCTGTCAATTGCTCAACAGTAATTCGTTCACCCACCGTAAAATACTTATGCTCTTGAGAGAAGCCACTAGTGAAACCCATGGCCCCCGGGTCTATCTTCATCATATTAATCTTCCAATACTTAGTTATTTCCTTAGATTTTTTACTTTGCTTTTATTTTACTTTGCATCTTTATCACAAAAATACCAAAAATATTATCTTATCAGATCTATCAGATCTCACTCTCGTAAGTGATCGTGAAGGGATTGACAACCCCTTATCGCGTTGGTTGCGAGGAGTTATTTGTTTTGTGCAGGTACAAGGGACTTGCGTGCAGCCTCATACTGGATTGATACCTTGGTTCTCAAAAACTGAGGGAAATACTTACGCTACTTTGCTGCATCATCCTTTCCTCTTCAAGGAAATCCAACGCAGTGCTCAAGAGGTAGCAACGTGCTGCCTCGGCACCATCGAACGGAGAAACGATGCACGTCCTCCCTTTCCGCCGGCAGACGGGATGCGGCCGGATCAGTGACCAACGGTGAGAGAGAGAGAGAGGCCACCGCAACCTTGTGTGAGATACTCTGAAGAGAGACAAACCAGGAAGGCAGGCTCCATTCTGAGATACTCTGAAGAGAGACAAACCACGCGTGGTACATGACCTCCGTAGGTAAACAACCGCTACACACGTTCAAATTAGCACGTGGGCTGCCATTTCGTACAGAAATGAGATCCACCGTGTACCCGTGCGGGTGTGGCTGGGCACGAAGCGTGAGTACATGCACGGTGCACCTATTCTCTTCTTGTATACATACACCACCTACGTGGGGTTGTGTGAGAGAGATACAAACGTAGAGTGAAATAGTGTCTGGGTTCATGAGAGTTTTTTTGGGGGGGGGGTGGGGTCAATCAAAAAATGTAACATATGCAATGTGTGTGAAATAGAGTCCTGGATATATCGTATATATAGAGGGGGCGATCCACGAGAAGAGAGTGGAGGTATCATCGGCTTGAGGTGTCCACAAAATCGAAGAGAGGGATGACGTGTGTGTGTGTGCGCGCGCGATCGATAAAGAGTGCCATCGAATTTGTGTGTGCCAAAGATATAGAGTGGCTGGCCTACTGGAACGTGAGAGGGGACATGTGCAGTTTGTCTCTATGGCATGGATACCTACCTACAACGCTCGACTATCGGTGTGTGGTGGGGGAGGCCTAATTAACTATAGAGGTACAATGGCTGGTATATGTGTGGAGGAGGAGAGAGGCCTACCTCATGTATTAAGGGAGATCGATCTACCTCATGTATTAAGGGAGATCGGTCGACATCCATGCATATGTGTAGGAGAGGAATAAGGTTGGGAGAGAGACAGAGCTAGAGTGTTGGAGGGGGTCGTAGTGGAGTTGCTTCTAACAAATGGTGGGATAGTCTTGCAAGACAACCGGAGGGCACGCCTGCAATATCAATAAGAGAGGGGATGGCTGCCTGTCTGTGCACGTGCGTGTGAGAGACGAGTCAGGAGGCATGCACGAATGATGAGCAGGGGGCGATATGGATGTGGTAAGCAGACATAACTACATAGGAAGATCAATCGTCCTTTGTCAGAGAAAGGAGAGACATAACTGGTGAGGTACGTTGATCGATGGGGGGAACAGTTATAGTCGACCTAGGTATATGTTGGGAGATCGATCGGTATACATACATGTGTGTGTTAGAAGCAAATGAGGCGCGGGGAGAAGGATAGAGAGAGAGGGATGCATCTAGGAGGTGGTGCGAGAGTCATATTATATCGAGGGGGGGAGAAGTGTGCGAGTACGAGATCGATGAAAAGAGTGGTGGGAGTGACGCATAGACGGTGATAAGAGAAGAGGGCAAGCTTGTGTTTTGTGCTAGGCACACCTGGCTAGAGAGGCATATCGATTGATGTGTGCCGTAAAGAAGGAGCTAGGGGCCTACACACACCATGGGTGAACGACCTAAAGTGAAAAGACGAATTTGCACGACGGAGCTAGAGAATGCTAAGGGAGGGTTAGAGGGATGCGGGCGTCTGCATGCACGAGAGAAAGTTAGCGCTAGCTAGCTACAAAGATAAGAGGATTGTGTGGGTGTAAAAGACGAATAGAGGATCATACTTCATTATAAAAAGCGAATTCGGATATTTGAAGAATTTATCATACTGTTTTAAACCGACGCATGTGTGAATATATATAACGGTGATACACATGGTGTGGTTATGAACATGTCATACTACATATAACATATTTTATCTCTACTCTTATAAAAACGAAGTTGTTGGTGATGGTGCCATCCTGCAATATAGGCCGTCCGATTTATATCTAACGGATATGAAGGAAACTATGGCAATTTTGCAAATTAGGACTCCCCTTGATCATGTTGATGTTCTGTGGAATGCATGGGCATCTTGCTAGTACTACGTATAACATATAGAACATTGATCATAATTTGGGCTAATGTGTGGCTTTTGCAGCTCAGGTCTAAATACTTGTCATAATGTAGGGGGCGGGGCACTATACTATGTGTGATAAACTCGGTGTACACGTATGGAACATGGTTTAGATTATAAATATATAGTTAGTACATCAAATGTACTAATATTTGGAATCGACATCAAGTGTATTCAAAAAATAGAATTCGAGTTCATGTAGTACACAGTTCATATCTATCTCTATAGTAATCATGTGGTGTGTTATTAAGGTAATACATGAATGATGGTTGAAGTTGGCAACAATCATGATTGCAGATTGTTATTGAAATAGAGAAACGGATTCAAATTCAGTTCGAATTGCAGCGGTAGTATAGACATTTGGAATGCACTAAAATGTTGGTATGAGTAGGTTACATGCATTATACAGCAAGCGAAAAAATTTAATTGGACATAACATGAATTCATACTACCGAATAGCATTTAATTGCACTAAATTGTTGGTATGAGTAGCTTTAAATAGCATTTTTATAGTAAAACAGGGCAAGACTCTCTCTTTGTGTGGTGTGAATAGTTTTATTTTTTTTCATTTTCTTTTTGGTTGAGGGAAGTGCGAATTGATTTGGTACGTACAAGTATAATATTACACGTTAGGCTTGTCCCTAAAATTCAAGTCGCGCCTTGTTATATCCCGAAGATTCAGATATCGTGCTCCCAAAACTGGCGCCTTCACAGCCCACGCCTTGCTATCCCGAAATTACAACATGCGCGAAAACTCCCTCCAACTGCAAAATCCCGACACGCGAAATCCCCCTTCTAACCCTGAGCTGAAAGGGCCGCTAGTTCAAATTGGTGGGGGGGTACTTTTATAACACACCCTACATTTTGGACAAGTGCGTCCCTAAGTCATGGGTCACCCCCTCCCATCGCCTCCTTTTCGCCATTCGAAATCCCAGGCCGCCATAACCTCTCCGCTCCAGCCGCGAAACCCCACCCTCCTTCGTTCGCCACCTCACCGCTGCCCAGCATCAGCCTCTTCCCTGACGAAGTCGTCCACTGCAACAGCTCGACGTCCCTCGTCCGCCTCCCCGGTTGAGGATCCGTCATCCATCTCGCCGTCCCGGCGGTTCAGCCGCCCCGTCCTCCATCTCCAAGGAGCTGCTCTGACGAACGCCTCGTCTATCGCGGTTGCTCCATCGACACAGCGCCGCCTTAACTTGCTCCACCGGAACCGCAACATCCTCACCGACTCCTTGAACAAAGCCGAGGCCTACTCGGCGCCACCAAAGAGGTTGTACACTCATCACATCGCACCTTCTCCTTAGCTCGACCTCCCGGTGCCGACGGTGTTCCATCCCGCACCCCCATGGAGCGGCTTCCTTGAAGCCGGCGCCGTGGGCGACATCTCCACGGCGGCTCTCCCCCAGTGCGAGGCCCCTTCGGCGGTGGCGTCCATACCATCCGAATCTGCTGCTGCTGCTACGGCTCTCGCTCGCTCGCGCTGCTGCTGCTGCTCCAGCTCTCGCTCGATCGCTCGCTCGCCCAGCTGCTGCTGCTCCGGCTCTTGCTCGCTCGCTCGATCGCTCGCGCTGCTACTACTGCTCTCCCCCTCGCTCATGCTGCTGCTCTACTCCAATTTAGCTACAGTTCAGTCGACTGAATCGACTTTTAGGTCAGTCAATTTTCAAAGGGCGGGGGGCTCGCCGAAGTTGAGGAAGAACCACCCGCAGTGGGGACGGGGGCTTGTCGGAGAGGCACCCCACTATCTATCTTAGGGTTCAGGGTGGGGGCGGGGGGCCTATAGGGCTGGCCGGGGCGGCGGCGGACCGGTGGTGGGGAGTTGTTTCGGGGCGGCGAGGCGGCGCTGGGGCCGGAGGTTCGGCGGGTGGTGGCTGGCGGCTCATGGGGGTGCAGGATGAAGATGAACTGCAGGCCCTCCCTAAACTACATGTCAAGTGCCTCTCTGCTACCATTGCATTCAGTTTCGACAGTAACATTCAGATTCCACAGTAAATTTCAGTTTCAACAGTTAAGTTCAGAGTCAACAGTTTTTACCTCATCTGTTGTAGTTAGGTGGTTTTTGGTGATGTAAATTTTACATCTATTTTACATCATCTATTGGAGATGCTATTAGAATCCCACTTGAGATTGACGATGTCTGTCTTGTGCTGCTTCAGCCTTGACGTCTTACAGCTCACCGGGGCTGCTCCAATGACAGAACGATCCATCACAACAGAGCAGTGCCCTAGATGCCGTCTACAGATTCCTCAGATCTTCCTTCACACCTCCGACAGCCACCTCTGCCTCAACTGCTTCAGCGACCAACCCAATGATGATGAGGTCGACACGGCTACGGCAAAGAGGCTGTACACTTGTTGCATCACTTATTACTATATATTCATGTTGATCCATCAGGGCTATTTTGGTTCAACAGAAAAACATAGCAATAGGGAATTTTCCAATGGCACTCTACTATTCAATTATTCATGCATTTTGTTGAAAGGAATGAAGCAAAACATTCACCTGGACCTACTTTTCAAAATCCTATGCATGAAAACAAGACCAAGTGCATTAGTGGCAGAATAACATTCTAACTGTACACACTTTCATATGGTTTCACTTTATTTTGGCCATGTTCCTTTGCATTCCTCTGCTCTTCCAATTCCTGTAAACCAAATACTCAAGTTGACAGAAATCTTGTGTTTACAAATGCTCTATTTACCATGTGCATTTCTACCCTATTCCGGTGTTTTCCCTATCCCTGCATTTTTAGAATCATGCAAGCCAAATGAACCCTTACAGAATTACTTCAGTTACAGGTAGGTGTCGAAGGGAACTTTGTGTGGTTTTTCCTACTCCTGCCGCGACATCGTCCACCTCAACTGAGCTGCTCCATTGACAGAAACATCCACCAAACCAGACATCACGACTCTTGACCATCTTTCACCGCCTCAGATCTCCTTCCCTACCGCCGCCACCCACCGCAGCGGCATCACCATCATCGACTCAGCAAATGAACCTGAGGAGTACACGGGTCCACAAGAGAGGTCGCACTCTTTTTTCTGCCTATGTTATGCATTGCTTAAAATTACCTGCTACTTTATCGTCATGTTCACCTGTTGGACTCCAAGTCAGGTCCAAATTAATGTTCAAACTTGAGTTCTAAATTAGTTGTGGGGCACATATCGAGGAAGCAATGAATAGTATCTCTATGTAATATCTGGTTCACCTAGGGTATGCCTATGTTGTTCATCTTGGGTGGGAAACAAATAGTAAAGCAATCATCATCTGTCTTCTTATTAAATTAAAGCAATGATCAGCCTGCTATCATTATTTTTGGATCCATCCACTTGGTGTTACCATCACTCTAAATTTCTGCATGCTCTCCTTACATAATATCACCATATTTTTTTCGTATGCATGTCAGATATTATACACAGTCATGCTAAACATGTAGAGAAAAAGAGAAGAGTTTTGCGCGGCAATACAATGTCATGCAGAAATCGCTCCATGGTGGGTTCAATGGCAAACCCTCCCCACCCCTCTCCAAATTGTAATCCAGAGGAAGATATCTGTTCCGAGGAGGATTCAGACGCCGCTGACCACTCCTATTTACCCCCCAAGATGTTTGATCTACCTTGGCATGATGATGTTAATCATATCATGCATATGTTGCCTTGCAGTGCCTACTTTTGACATCATATATGTCATCTGCTTAGTTTAGACATGTTCTGTAATGCCACCTGTTTAGTTTCTATATCATATATGGGAATTGTGCAGTCTCATGTCTTTTAGCCAACCATAATATACGTGAAATGTGCAATGCCATCCTGTTTAACAAGGCATCATATATTTGAATGATGTCTTGCCCATCCTTTTCTTCATTACATTTCCATTTGTCGACAATGTTTGTACATTAAACTACTCTTCCTGTGAATCAGCCATTTGGGTGGGAGATTGAAAAATCTGGAGTGAAAACAAGGCCTTCAGCGCCGACAGTGCTACCTGTCGAAGCAGATCTCTTGTTGGGTCCCGATAGCTCCTCAGAGATGGATTCAGAGATAGATGACCAGTCCTATTCCCCCACCGAGGTGTATGCTCTAACTTGGCACGGTTATACTGCTCATATCATGCATATGGTGTCTTGCATTGCATAGATTAGACATCATATACACAATATTCGACACCATGTTCTTAGTTCATACATCATATCTAATGCCCTCTGTTTAGCATATAAATTACATATGTGAATTAAATGATGCGATCCTGATTACTTAGATAACATGTAGGTGAATTATGTCATGCGATCCTGATTAGTTATTCATCATATCTTTGAATTATGTTATGCTATGCTATCCAGTTTAAATAGACATCATATATGTCAAATTATGTCATGCTATCTGTTTTAGTTAAACAATATACATGTCAACTATTTCATGACCTCTTTTTTCCACACTATCTATTGCATCCGTCTCTCATACAATGTCTGAACATTCAACTATGTTTCCTGTTTATCATCCATTTGAATTGGAGCGGGTGATGCCAGCATCTAGGGGACTAAAAATACGGTCTTCAAATAAAACAGTGCTACCTCTTGGTGGAGATAGCACCCCGGTTGTACATGCACGAGAACCAGCCCTACCACACATAACCCAAACTCTCGCAGATTGTACCCCTACTGCGATGGACATAGAACCAGCTTCACCCAATCTAACCCCCACCCCAGCAGATAGTAACCCAGTTCCTGTTGACACAGCACCATCTCCACCATAGAGCTCCCAAACAAGAGCAGTTAGTAAGGTAGCTCCAGTGCCCAAAGGGCCAGTACTTCCATGGCGAACCCCAACTCCACTACTTAGTACGCCTATTCCTGTGGAGGAAGCACAACCAGCTAGTCGTAGTTTAGCATCTATCGCATTTGATGTTGTTAAATCGTATGTGCGTATCTTCCCATCTTGGAAATATTATACTGAAGATGAAGGAAAATGCCAGTTACATGTGTTTGTCCAGGAGTTATGTGTAAGTAATGTAATTCATGGCAACTACTTTGCTTTGTCCCATACATCCTACCTCCATGATGGTTATAATACAACAAATCTTCCCATTTTTCTCTATAGAGAAGGACCGATTTGGAAACTCGGGATGAGGTAACCTGTGCTAATACCTCTGCTATCTTCAAGAATGCTTGGGGGCAATATCGGAATTACCTAAATAAAACGTACTTCACCGTCAAAGAAACTCATCAAATTCCCTTACGTTCTCCTGAGACACATTTACTGGACGATGACTGGGAACGCCTTGTCCTGTACTGGTCCCGAACCAAGAATGTGGTAAGGTCTATGAGATCATTTTCTATTTTTAAGTACTATATTCTTGCGTCTTACCGTACTCTGTTCATGTAGAACAAGTGCCTAAACTTGAAGAACAACTGTTCTAATTTAAGATTCCATTGCTATCATAGTTCAAAAAAGCGCTAGGCGTTAATTGTGTGTTTTGCCACCGCCTTACGCTTTACTAACCAAAGCGCATGCTTATGCGCAGTTATGCACAGATTAAGCATAGTTATGTGCAACGCGTTTCTCCAACGCCTAGAGCCTAGGCGTGCTTAAGCGCTCGCTTAGGCGCACCTTTTTTTAACTATGATTGCTATCGTGCATACTGCTTTTCTCTTATATCACTGTATTTACTCATACAAACTTATTTTTAAATTGAAGGATCTAATCGAAACTTCAATGACACATCAGGTATGTTCACACATGTTTCTTTAACAGGCTTGCTCTTATCAATAGCTCTGTTGATTTAAATTTCAATTGTGTATACATTTGACTTCTCATATCATGCACATTACTAGCACCACAACAGAGCCAATAGTGTTGTTGTACATGTAGACCTGTGGTACCCATCTGAAATCTTGTTATGCCATGTAGTTTCCCACGCTTTGTATTCTTTCACTGCTGCTTTGTCTTGAACTGATATGATTTGAACCGTGTCTCGATTTTGATTTGGCAAGACAATGCAGTGACCATAGGACAGAGATATATGTTCGTTTGATGCTTTTATTATGTACTAGTACTTGACAATAGAAGACTTGGTAGTTTAATCCTGTCCACCTTACTAATGAACTAGTTCACCAAAATAAGTTTCATATACTAGTACATGCTAAACTGTTATGTGTCTGCTTGTTTCTTCTTTTAGAATGCTGACAGAATATTGGGGAAGAGTGCCTTATTAAGCAATGGTGAAGGAAGTAATGCAGATAAGGTTCGGGATAGTGACACATCCTTGTTGGTCTCCAACAAAGCTGATAAAACAGCTAAGGAAGACTATCTCGAAGATAGTGAGACAACCCCAAAGTCCTGTCTTGGTTTAGTGTTGGAGTTACTGGCTACTACCGCTTGCACAAGCTATTCAAACTCACTGTCTGAATCAGTTCGGTTTCTTGAGTCTCAACTACAAGATGAAAGACATCGATCAGCTGTGCTGCGACAAGAAGCGGAAGGACTGCGGAAGTCCCTGGAGCATTCAGATGCATACTTTCTAGTGCAACAGCAAGCGTTGGAGGATTTTAGCACCAAACAGGACAAAGCTAATAAGCTTGCTAAGATTATTGCCAGCATGGTGGATACCACGTTTCTTGAGCTCTTCTGAAGTTGTTTCAGTTATGCTCTTGTTTTGCTGCCGCGTTTATTTACACTGGTGGCCAATTTTGACGGCCAGTGTATGTAATATGCTGCATTGTTCCCTATATTTTCACTGGTGGCGAACTTTGATTCCCAGTGGATGTAATATGTGTAATAGCGGTAATAGGCTAGCGTTAATTGCTTGCTTACTTATTTCGTTATTGTCTTGTTTAGTTGTTTGCTTGTAGTCACTACAGTTCTTTTTCTGTGATTTTCTAGTGGCCACAATAACCTATTTTTGGAAACTAGGCCAAAATAATCATGCCAACACACGGACTGTTGTAACCATGGGCCTCCTGCGGGCCGTATGATCCATGGGCCTTCTATGGGCCATAGGATCCATTGGCCTTTTATACGGGCCGTAGGATCCATGGGCCTTCTACGGGCCGTACGATCCATGGGCCCTTTACGGGTTGTACGATCCATGGGCCTTCTACGGGGCGTATCGTCATTTCGCCAATCATGGGTCGTACTATTCGTGGACAATAACGGGCCATTTATTGGCCGTATTTGATAACTCTATGAAAACAGCCCAACGGGTTTTTTTGACATGAAAACGTCCCAACGTATTAACGGGCCACAAACAGGCCGACTGTAACCACGGGCTGAATTTGGCCCACAAGCAGAAAATGACAGTAACGGGCCGTAAGTAACCGAATGCTCGAAATGAGCCCAAGAATAAATGGGCCCTAAGAAGGCCGAAAGATATCATGGGTTGGAAACGGCCCAACGGAATAATGGGCCGTTAATGGGTATAAAGTGATACACTATTCATTACGGGCCAGATTTACCACGGGCCGTTAAGGGGCCGAGGGTTACTAAGGGCCCCATATGGGCCGAAAGACATCATGGGCCATATATGGGCCGAAAGTTAAAACGGGCTGGAATTATATTGGATGACCCAGAGGACGCTACTGGGCCTAATTCGGATAGGCCGTAAACGGGCCCTGGGATAGTGGGCTGTAAATGGGCTATATGCGAACAGGCCGTTAACAGGCTTGCCGTGGGCCGGCCCGCCACCTTTTGACCAAGTCAAACGGGCCGGCCTTTTCATAGGAATGGGCCTCTGTGGGCCGTGCCACATGTTGGCATATCATAGGCGCTTTGGGTCCAACGAGTGGATGGCATCTGTCCCAACGGTGAGCCG
Source organism: Triticum dicoccoides (assembly GCF_002162155.2). NCBI lineage: Eukaryota > Viridiplantae > Streptophyta > Magnoliopsida > Poales > Poaceae > Triticum > Triticum dicoccoides. The sequence continues at coordinate 71,478,917 of NC_041388.1, forward strand.
ACACGTGTTTCCTCCAGCCAATGATGATTTTACACGTGGAAAATCCCCATTGGTCGGGGCTGTTAACGGGTTATCGGATCCAAAACCGGACCCGATAGCTTAACGGCGTTCCGTTACGGTGGATGCCACGTGTCGGTCACCCTTGACGAAAGCACTTCTGTGACGCGCGATTTATCGTCATGGAAGTGGACACTTCCGTGATGATAATTTTGGTAATGTCATGGAACACTTCTACGACAACACAGGTATGACTATCTTGATTCTATCATAAATTTGTCATGGATGTACATGCATGACATAAAACGTGACCTACTGTGACAAACACGTATCATCACGGAAGTGTTTTTTTGTAGTGTCTGCCGCCCACCATTGCTATATAAATTGTTGCCCCGACCGTAGTCGCGATCGTCCATCTCCGGTCCCTCTCCACATCACTCCCACCTTGAATTCCTCCCGTGCCAAGACTCTCTGGAACGGGTTGATGCCGGACCAGAAGAAAGAGATGGCCACCATTGCTGTTGGCTGGCTGGCCAGCAGGCAGCCGAAAGACAATGACGTCCCAATGGAGGACGCAGTTGACGTCGAGCCGGCGCTACCCTCCTCGTCCGCGCCACCCTCCTCCTCCTTCGTGCAATCAGATACGTATCCAACGTATCTATAATTCTTGATTGTTCCATGGTATGATATTATCTGTTTTCGATGTTAATGGGCTTTATTTTACACCTTTATAGTATTATTTTTGGGAGTAACCTATTAACCGGAGGCCCAGCCCAAATTGCTATTTTTTGCCTATTTCAGTGTTTCGCAAAAAAGGAATATCAAACGGAGTCCAAAGGGAATGAAACCTTCAGGAGTGTTATTTTTGGAACAAACATGATCCAGCGAACTTGGAGTGGACGTCAAGCAACCAATGAGGTGGCCAGGAGGCAGGGGCGCGCCTACCCCCCTGGGCGCGCCCTTCCCCCTCGTGGCTCAACCGACCTACTTATTCCTCCTATATATATGTACGTACCCCGAAAACATCCAGGAGCACCACGAAACCCTATTTCCACCGCCGCAACCTTCTGTACCTAAGAGATCCCATCTTGGGGCCTTTTCGGAGCTCCTCCGGAGGGGGCCTTGATCACGGAGGGCCTCTACATCAACTCCATGGCCCCTCCGATGATGTGTGAGTAGTTTACCTCAGACCTTCAGGTCCATAGTTATTAGCTAGATGGCTTCTTCTCTCTCTTTGGATCTCAATACAAAGTTCTCCTCGATTCTCTTGGAGATCTATTCGATGTAACTCTTTTTGCGGTGCGTTTGTCGAGATCCGATGAATTGTGGGTTTATGATCAAGATTATCTATGAACAATATTTGAATCTTCTCTGAATTCTTTTATGTATGATTGGTTATCTTTGCAAGTCTCTTCGAATTATTAGTTTGGTTTGGCCTACTAGATTGATCTTTCTTGCAATGGGAGAAGTGCTTAGCTTTGGGTTCAATCTTGCGGTGTCCTTTCCCAGTGACAGTAGGGGCAGCAAGGCACGTGTTGTATTGTTGCCATCGAGGATAACAAGAATGGTTTTTTATCATATTGCATGAATTTATACATCTACATCATGTCATCTTGCTTAAGGCGTTACTCTATTTTCATGAACCTAATACTCTAGATGCATGCTGGATAGCGGTTGATGAGTGGAGTAATAGTAGTAGATGCAGGCAGGAGTCGGTCTACTTGTTCTCCCCCTCTCTTGTGGAGATCTATTCGATGTAACTCTTTTTGCGGTGCGTTTGTCGAGATCCGATGAATTGTGGGTTGATGATCAAGATTATCTATGAACAATATTTGAATCTTCTCTGAATCCTTTTATGTATGTTGGTTATCTTTGCAACTCTCTTCGAATTATCAGTTTGGTTTGGCCTACTAGATTGATCTTTCTTGCAATGGGAGAAGAGCTTAGCTTTGGGTTCAATTTTGTGGTGCTCGATCCCAGTGACAGAAAGGGAAATGATACGTATTGTATTGTTGCCATCGAGGATAAAAAGATTGGGTTTATATCATATTGCATGAGTTTATCCCTCTACATCATGTCATCTTGCTTAAGGCGTTACTCCGTTCTTATGAACTTAATATTCTAGATGCATGCTGGATAGCGGTCGATGTGTGGAGTAATAGTAGTAGATGCAGGCAGGAGTGGGTCTACTTGTCACGGACGTGATGCCTATATACATGATCATGCCTAGATATTCTCATAATTATTCGCTTTTATATCAATTGCTCGACAGTAATTTGTTCACCCACCATAATACTTATGCTATCTTGAGAGAAGCCACTAGTCAAACCTATGGCTCCCGGGTCTATTCTCCACCATATAAGTTTCCAATCTATTTAATTTTGCAACCTTTACTTTCAATCTATATCATAAAAATACGAAAAAAATTATCTTATTATCATTATCTCTATCAGATCTCACTCTTGCAAGTGGTCGTGAAGGGATTGAAAACTCCTTTATCGCGTTGGTTGCGAAGTTCTTATTTGTTTGTGTAGGTACTAGGTGACTCGCGCATGGTCTCCTACTGGATTGATACCTTGGTTCTCAAAAACTGAAGGAAATACTTACGCTGCTTTGCTGCATAACCTTTTCCTATTCAAGGGAAAACCAAAGCATGATCAAGAGGTAGCCAGAAGGATTTATGGCGCCGTTGCCAGGGAGATCTACGCCAAGTCAAGACATACCAAGTACCCATCACAACTCTTATCCTTCGCATTACATTATTTACCATTTGCCTCTAGTTTTCCTCTCCCCCACTTCACCCTTGCCGTTTTATTCGCCCTCTTTTCCGTTCGCCTCTTTTTCCTTCCTGCCTTCTGTGTGCTCGTTCTTTTTGCAATTTGTTGCCATCATGTCTGAAATTGGGGAGGTTATCATTGATAAGGATAATAATATGGAAACTTTGATGCTATTGATGATCCTCTTGAAAATCCTATTATTTTGCACACTAAAAAGTTTCGTATTAGTAGCGGTAATATTATTGGGAAAGGAGTTATTCAAGATTTCTTTACTTGTGTCGGTGCTTTGCCCACCATGAGTAGATCTATGCTTCATAAAACTAGTAGTCTCGCAGATGCTATATCCTTGCTCATAGTTGAACTTGAAAGACAATTTTTACATATGCATGCTTCCATACAAAGGATTTTCCTAGAATTTTCTAATATTGAGCATTCTTCTGTTAAGCGAGCAGCAACCATCTTTTTAGCTCATGAGTTCAGATTTATAATGAAAGAAGTCAATGAAATTTTTGCGCATTATAGGGTGGATGCTCGCCGTCCTCCCATAGAAGCAATCCTTTTCTATCAAGAAGACATTATGCTTTTACGATCTTTAGATCATGTTGCTTTTACTGAAAACCTTAGAAAAAAGGTTCCTACCGATGCTCTTGTTAATAGGATCACTTAACTTAATGATAATTTTGCCGTCCAGAACAATGGGCTAGGTTTTTCCCTTGAAAAAAGGCTCATGACTTTTTTGCCAAAAGAATGCTTATAATGATGAATTGATTGTGCAATATGAGGGGCCAAAGGAGGAACCAACACCTCCCGAGCTTGATCTTGGGGACTTTTGTCCCATTAAATTTAGCCCTTTTGAATACTTTTGCTTGCCACAAAGAAAGCTTGCTGCTGAACGTAGGGAGTATGAGATGAGCTTTCGCGATTTACCTTATCATTATCATGGCAATACCTAGATCTATCCTTGCTTTTATGCCTAGCTAGGGGCGTTAAACGATAGCGCTTGTTGGGAGGCAACCCAATTTTATTTCTTTCCTTGCTTTTTGTTTCAGTTTAGTAATAAATAATTTATCTAGCCTCTGTTTTGGTTGTGTTTTTTGTGTTTAATTAGTGTTTGTGCCAAGTAGAACTGTTGGGAAGACTTCGGGAAAGTCTTTTTGATCTTGCTGTAAAAAACAGAAACTTTAGCGCTCACGAGAATTGCTGCCATTTTTTTACTGGAGAGTGCTATTTAGTTAATTCCTTTTGCACATGATTAATAGATAAATTCCTCACGTCCAGAAATTTATTTTAGAATTTTTGGGGTTCCATAAGTATTCGAAACCTACAGATTACTACAGACTGTTCTGTTTTTGACAGATTCTGTTTTTCGTGTGTTGTTTGCTTATTTTGATGAATCTATGGCTAGTAATTGAGTTTATGAACCGTAGAAAAGTTGGAATACAGTAGGTTTAACACTAGTATAAATAAAGAATGAGTTCATTACAGTACCTTGAAGTGGTAGTTTGTTTCCTTTTACTAACAGAGCTCACGAAGATTTTCTTTTAAGTTTTGTGTTGTGAAGTTTTCAATTTTTAGGTAAAGATTTGATGAATTATGGAACAAGGAGTGGCAAGAGCCTAAGGTTGGGGATTCCCAAGGAACCCCAAGGTAAAATCCAAGGACAACCAAAAGCCTAACCTTGGGCATGCCCCGGAAGGCATCCCCTCTTTCACTTGGAGCTATATTTTTATTCGCCACATGATATGTGTTTTGCTTGGAGCGTCTTGTATGATTTGAGTCTTTGATTTTTAGTTTACCACAATCATCCTTTCTGTACACACCTTTTGTGAGAGACACACATGAATTGAAATTTATTAGAATACTCTATGTGCTTCGCTTATATCTTTTGAGTTGGATAATTTTTGCTCTAGTACTTCGCTTATATCTTTTAGAGCACGGTGGTGGTTCTATTTTATAGAATAATTGATCTCTCATGCTTCACTTATATCATTTTGAGAGTCCTTTAGAACAGCATGGTAATTCACTTTGGTTATAAATTTTAAATGCTAAGAGAAGTTGGATGCTTGATAGATTGTTTTGAGATATAAAGGTGGTAATATTATAGGTGTGCTAGTTGAGTAATTGTGAAATTGATGAATACTTGTGTTGAAGTTGGCAAGTCCCGTAGCATGCACATATGGTAAATGTTATGTGACAAATTTGAAGCATGAGGTGTTCTTTGATTGCTTTCCTTATGAGTGGCGGTCGGGGACGAGCGATGGTCTTTTCCTACCAATCTATCCCCCTAGGAGCATGCGCGTAATGCTTGGTTTTGATGACTTGTAGATTTTTGCAATAAGTATGTGAGTTATTTATGACTAATGTTGAGTCCATGGATTATACGCACTCTCACCCTTCCATCATTGCTAGCCTCTTCGGTACCGTGCATTGCCCTTTCTCACCTTGAGAGTTGGTGCAAACTTCGCCGGTGCATCCAAACCCCGTGATATGATACGCTCTATCACACATAAGCCTCCTTATATCTTCCTCAAAACAGCCACCATACCTACCTATTATGGCATTTCCATAGCCATTCCGAGATATATTGCCATGCAACCTTCCACCGTTCCATTTATTATGACACACATCATCATTGTCATATTGCTTTGCATGATCATGTAACATTGTATTTGTGGCAAAGCCACCATGCTTAATTTTTCATACATGTCACTCTTGATTCATCGCAATCCCGATACACCGCCGGAGGTATTCACATAGAGTCATATTTTGTTCTAAGTATCAAGTTGTAATTCTTGAGTTGTAAGAAAATAAAAGTGTGATGGTCATCATTAGAACATTGTCCCATGTGAGGAAAGGATGATGGAGACTATGATTCCCCCACAAGTCGGGATGAGACACTGGACGAAAACAAGAGGCCAAGAAAATGAGAGAACGCCCAAATAAAAAAAGAAAAAGAGAGAAGGGACAATGTTACTATCCTTTTTACCCACTTGTGCTTCAAAGTAGCACCACGATCTTCATGAAAGGGAGTCTCCTATGATATCACTTTCATATACTAGTGGGAATTTTTCATTATAGAACTTGGCTTGTATATTCCAATGATGGGCTTCCTCAAATTGCCCTAGGTCTTCGTGAACAAGCGAGTTGGATGCACACCCACTTAGTTTCTTTTTGATCTTTCATAAACTTATACCTCTAGTGCATCCGTTGCATGGCAATCCCTACTCACTCACATTGATATCTATTAGTGGGCATCTCCATAGCCCGTTGATACGCCTAGTTGATGAGACTCCGGACGAAAAAAAGAGAGAAAAGAGGCCAAAAGAAAAAAATAAAGAAAGAAGGCCCAAATAAAAAAATAAAAAAATGAGAGAAAAAGAGAGAAGGGACAATGTTACTATCCTTTTTCCACACTTGTGCTTCAAAGTTGCACCATGATCTTCATGATAGAGAGTCTCTTATTTTGTCACTTTCATATACAAGTGGGAATTTTTCATTATAGAACTTGGCTTGTATATTCCAATGATGGGCTTGCTCAAATGCCCTAGGTCTTCTTGAGCAAGCGAGTTGGATGCACACCCACTTAGTTTCTTTGATGAGCTTCCATATATTTATAGCTCTAGTGCATCCGTTGCATGGCAATCCCTACTCCTTGCATTGACATCAATCGGTGGGCATCTCCATAGCCCATTGATTAGCCACATCAATGTGAGACTTTCTCCCTTTTTCTCTTCTCACACACCCTCAATCATCATATTCTATTCCACCCATAGTGCTATGTCCATGGCTCACGCTCATATATTGCGTAAAAGTTGAAAGAGTTTGAAAAGGTAAGTATGAAACAATTGCTTGGCTTGTCATCGGGGTTGTGCATGATGGGAGCATTTTGTGTGACGAAAATGAAGCATGGCCAAACTATATGACTTTGTAGGGATAAGTTTTCTTTGGCTATGGTATTTCGATAAGACATAATTGCTTGATTAGCATACTTGGAGTATTACTATTTTTATGTCAACAATAAACTTTTATCTTGAATCTTTCGGATCTGAACATTCATGCCACAATAGAGAAAAATACATTGAAGAGTATTCTAGAAAGCATTCCACATCAAAAATTCTGTTTTTATCATTTACCTACTCGAGGACGAGCAGGAATTAAGCTTGGGGATGCTTGATACGTCTCCAACGTATCTATAATTTTTGATTGTTCCATGCTATTATATTATATGTTTTGGATGTTAATGGGCTTTATTTTACACTTATATTATTTTCGGGACTAACCTATTAACCGGAGGCCCAGCCCAAATTGCTGTTTTTTGCCTATTTTAGTGTTACGCAGAAAAGGAATATCAAATGGAGTCCAAACAGAATGAAACTTTTGGGAGCGTTATTTTTGGAACAAACGTGATCCAGAGGACTTGGAGTGGACGTCAAGCAACCAACGAGGTGGCCACGAGGCAGGGGGGCGCGCCTACCCCCCGGGGTGCGCCCTTCCCCCTCGTGGGCCCCTCGTGGCTCAACCGACCTACTTCTTTCTCCTATATATATATACATACCCCGAAAACATCCAGGATCCCCAAGAAACACTATTTCCACCGCCGCAACCTTCTGTACCTAAGAGATCCCATCTTGGGGCCTTTTCCGGAGCTCCGCCGTAGGGGGCATTGATCACGGAGGGCCTCTACATCAACTCCATGGCCCCTCCGATGATGTGTGAGTAGCTTACCTTAGACCTTCGGGTCCATAGTTATTAGCTAGATAGCTTCTTCTCTCTCTTTGGATCTCAATACAAAGTTCTCCTCGATTCTCTTGGAGATCTATTCGATGTAACTCTTTTCGCGGTGTGTTTGTCGAGATCCGATGAATTGTGGGTTTATGATCAAGATTATCTATGAACAATATTTGAATCTTCTCTGAATTCTTTTATGTATGATTGGTTATCTTTGCAAGTCTCTTCGAATTATCAGTTTGGTTTGGCCTACTAGATTGATCCTTCCTGCAATGGGAGAAGTGCTTAGCTCTGGGTTCAATCTTGCGGTGCTCGATCCCAGTGACAGAAAGGGAAACGACACATATTGCATTGTTGCCATTGAGGATAAAAAGATGGGGTTTATATCATATTGCATGAGTTTATCCCTCTACATCATGTCATCTTGCTTAAGGCGTTACTCCATTCTTATGAACTTAATACTCTAGATGCATGCTGGATAGGGGTCGATGTGTGGACTAATAGTAATAGATGAAGGTAGGAGTTGGTCTACTTGTCACGGACGTGATGCCTATATACATGATCATGCATAGATATTCTCATAATTATTCGCTTTTCTATCAATTGCTCGACAGTAATTTGTTCACCCACCGTAATACTTATGCTATCCTCAGAGAAGCCACTAGTGAAACATATGGCCCCCGGATCTATTCTCCATCATATAAGTTTCCAATCTATTTTATTTTGCAATCTTTACTTTCAATCTATATCATAAAAATACCAAAAATATTTATCTTATTATCATTATCTCTATCAGATCTCACTCTTGCAAGTGGCTGTGAAGGGATTGACAACCCCTTTATCGCGTTGGTTGCGAGGTTCTTATTTGTTTGTGTAGGTACGGGGTGACTCGTGCGTGGTCTCCTACTGGATTGATACCTTGGTTCTCAAAAACTGAGGGAAATACTTACACTTCTTTGCTACATCACCCTTTCCTCTTCAAGGGAAACCCAACGCATGCTCAAGAGGTAGCACCATCCTCGTTGATGCATTGCACCATGACCAGCAACGAGGCTCGTGCCCATTACACGAACATGGTGCGGGAGGAGCGGGAGGATAAGTTCTGGGATGTAGCGACCCGACCCGAATGGATCAAGTGCTCTGTGCTCAGGTGTCATCCCTGGATCAGTAATGCTGACACCACACAGTACATCGAAGGATTTATAGCAGAGTGGCAATCACACACTTATTACATCGTTGTCTCAAAAGAGAACTTATTACAATAAATATGGCTTAAGGCCATCTAGTGTCAAAAACAGCGGAAGACTTGGAAGGTAAATGGGTCCATCAACTCCAACGGCATCACTGAGTATAGGGCCACGACCTAAAAGAACCTTACTTGTTGTCTGAGAAGTCTGCAACATGAGAAGTTGCAGCCCGAAAACGGGTCAGCACATGGAATATGCTGGCAATGTAATACATAGAGAGTAATGGAATGAAACAGCTATACTATATGCATATATGGCTGGTGGAAAGCTCTATGGTTACAGTTTTGCGTAAAGCCAATTTTTCCCTACTGCAAAGGAATAAATTTATTTAACTATCATGGTGGTTGTGAAACATTGAGAATGGTTGACAGCATTCTCAATCCCAATTAAAAGTAATTAAAACCCAACAATATTAATTAGAAGTAACATGTTGAGATTCACATGATATTCAAGTACTAGATACTCAAGTTGTCCATAACCGGGGACATGGCTAATCATGATTAGTTTGTACACTCTGCAGAGGTTTGTGCACTTTTCCCCACAAGACTCGATCGCCTCCGTTTGGTTTCTCGCACTACAGGGTGTTTGAGAAGACGGATGACCGAGATACAGTCTTTCAGAAGCGCTAGCACCTTACATGTGGGTAGACCGGTACACCTACTTCCCCTACATCTGCTAGTCTACCCGTAAGAGTTCGCACGACTTAATCAACTATGCCAGAGCCCATAATGGCTTGTGGCTGCACACGTAAGTTTCTAGTTTGAAAGATCTTATGATCCCTTTGAGCCTGGGTGGCGGTCCGAAAAAAAACAGGCAAGTCCTGATAGACATCAGGTGCCTCAATCCACCCAGATGTGTGTTTAAGTTGCCACCTTAGATAAACCATTAAAATTAATAAACTCACATCTGTCATGGATATCACTCACCCAATCCACGTCTACTAGCATAGCATGGCATAATAAGCAAACGTAGAAGTAACTCCCAAAGGTTTTATAATAATACAGGTAATAGGTACTACCTCATCTACTTCCCATCCGACGATTTAATTAGATCCTAATCATGCAATGTGAGAGGATTGATCTAATGCAATAAAACATGGGTTGTAGAAAAGGTATGATCAAAGTGTTACTTGCCTTGCTGATGATCCGCGAGACCTAGGGTTTCGAAGTAACAAGCGGCGCAATCCGGGTGATCTATCGCAGACAAACAACAAGCATACATTAAGTACTCATCTAATGCACAGGTAAAACTCGAACAAGAGAACGAACCAGAAAGTTCAATTTAAGAACTCCGGTTGCAAAGAAAGAACGAATCGAACAAAGAAACGGAAAACAAACGGCGGAAGAAAACAACTCTGTTCTAGCAAGTTGAAACTAGGTCAAATTTTACCAGGGCAAAAACTTGTTCAAGTTGATTAAACGGAACGGCAGTTTCGAAACGAAACTCCAGGCGCTTGAATCACCTGATTCCGATAAACGAGCGAGAAGAAAGACTAGAACGAAGATCGGATCTGAGATCACGATCGCGGAATAAATCCGACGAAAAGAAAGAGACGAACGATTAAACGAACGGGCGTCGTTAACCGGGGAATAATCGGTGATCACGTTCGTCGAGATGAATGGTACGAAAGAAGAACGAAAACCGATCTAGGGTTTTCGGAGAAAAAACCGAAAAAGAAATGGAAAACCGATCTAGAAACCGGAACGGTTTAGAAAAGAACCGGAAAGAAAACGAATCGGAAGAGAAGAAAAGAATCGGAACGGTTTATAAGAAAAACCGAACCGAGGGGAAGAAAAAGAGAGGCGCGGCTACCTCGGCGAGGTTCCGGCGAGGGGCTCCGGCGAACGGCAGCGTTGGGCGGCGGCGGCGATGCACAAGGGCGGCGGCGGCGGTGGTGAGGGGCGGCGGTGAGGGGCGCGGCTTGGGGAGACGCGGGGTGGTGTGGGGCTTGGGGTTGATGTGAGGAGATGGTTTGATTTGATGTGTTGGAGGGGGGGTGTGGGGGTATTTATATAGGTGAGGGGTGGAGAAAACTTGGGGTAGGGGACAAGAAAAAGACTAGGAAAGAAAACGAAACAAGGAAAGGGCAAGGGGTTAACCGACCTAAGTCCCGCTGGGACTCGGCCAGGGAGCGGCGGCGGCCTGGGCGTTGGCGCCTGGCGTGGCGCGCACGCGCGAGGGGAGGAGCCGACTGGCTGGGCCTTTGGCCCGGCTGGCCTGGCGGGAGTTCCTTTTTTTAAACGGTTTCGCGCGCAGAAAAAACAAAAGAAAAGAAACTAAACGAACTCCAAAAATTCTAAAGTAAATTTTCCCCGACTCCTAAAAATGAGTCGAACAAAATGAACTTTTCTCCGGGCCTAAAATGCAATTTTTGAAAACGCGCATTTTTCCCTATCCAAAAAATGCAAATAAACTCCGGTAAACAAAATTTGATCTATTTATTAAATCTTCATTTTTCCTCAATTTTGGGAAAGTCATATTATTCCCTCTCTCATTTTTTTTTGATATCGGAAAAAATAGTTGAAGATGAAATAAATAAATCAAATGATCCTCTTTTCCAAAATTTGAGAGAACTCAAATATGAAAATAACGAAATCTCCAACTCTCTCCGAGGGTCCTTGAGTTGCGTGAAATTTCTAGGATCAACCAAAATGCATGAAAATATGCTATGCATGATGATCTATGTATAACATTCCAAATTGAAAATTTGGGATGTTACAAACCTACCCCCCTTAAGATGAATCTCGCCCTCGAGATTCGGGTTGGCTAGAAAATAGGTGAGGGTGGTCCTTGAGCAAATCTTCTTCTCTTTCCCAGGTGGCTTCGTCCTCTGAGTGGTGGTTCCACTGAACTTTGCAAAACTTGATAACCTTGCTGCGAGTAACTCTGCTGGCATAATCGAGAATCTTGACTGGCTTCTCCTCATACGTTAAGTCGTCCTTCAGCTGAATCGCTTCGAGTGGCACGGTATCTCTTAGCGGTATCTCTGCCATCTCGGCATGATATCTCTTCAGCTGAGAAACATGGAATACGTCATGAACTCCTGACAGTCCCTTTGGTAATTCCAACTTATAAGCGACTTCTCCCATACATTGCAAAATCTTATACGGTCCAATGAAACGTGGTGCTAACTTTCCCTTAACTCCAAAGCGCTTTACTCCTCGAAGTGGGGATACTCGGAGATAAACTCTGTCTCCGGTTTCGTAGACTGTCTCCTTGCATTTAGAATCTGCGTAGCTCTTCTGCCTGGACTGGGCTACCTTGAGCCTATCGCGAATCAACTTAACCTTCCGTTCAGACTCCTTAATCAAATCGGGTCCAAAGAATTGACGGTCTCCAACTTCGTCCCATGACAACGGTGTCCTGCACCTCCTTCCGTATAAAGCTTCGAAAGGTGCCATCTTCAAACTGGTTTGGTAACTGTTGTTATAAGAAAACTCCGCATACGGCAAGTTATCATCCCAACTAGATCCATAATCTAGTGCACAAGCTCTCAGCATATCTTCCAAAATCTGATTGACTCTCTCGGTCTGTCCATCTGTCTGTGGATGAAAAGCTGTGCTGAACTCTAGTCTGGTTCCTAAAGTTTCATGCAACTGATTCCAAAACTTTGAGGTAAATTGGCTTCCTCTATCTGATACGATACTCCTCGGAACTCCATGCAAACAAATGATTCTAGTCATGTATATCTTTGCCAACTTAGCACTGGTGTAAGTGGTCTTAACTGGAATAAAATGTGCTACCTTCGTCAAACGATCAACTACCACCCATATCGAGTCATAGCCTGATTTTGTCCTGGGTAGTCCTGTGATAAAATCCATGCCTATCTTATCCCACTTCCATTCGGGTATCGGCAATGGCTGCAACAATCATGCTGGCTTCCGATGCTCTGCCTTTACTCTCTGACATATGTCACAAACTGCTACATATGATGCAATATCCTTCTTCATTCCGGTCCACCAGAATGTTTCCTTCAAATCCAAATACATCTTGGTATTCCCTGGGTGAATCGAATATGGTGAATCATGTGCCTCGTGCAAAATCAACTTCCTGATCTCCGGGTCATTTGGCACATAAACACGGTCCTCAAACCATAAGGTATCGTGCTCATCCTCACGAAATCCCTTTGCTTTTCCTTTGCTCATTCTCTCTTTTATAGAAGCAATCTCCTTGTCAGATTTCTGAACTTCTCTGATTTTATCCATCAATCTTGACTGAATCTCCAATGCTGCTACATAGCCTCTCAGAACTATTTCCAAACATAGCTCACGAAGGTTTTCTGCTAACTCCTTTGGTACTTCTCCCGTTACTAGGGTGTTGACATGGCTCTTACGGCTCAATGCGTCAGCTACTACATTAGCTTTTCCGGGATGGTAATGCAATCTCATGTCATAATCCTTGATGAGCTCCAACCATCTCCTTTGTCTGAGGTTCAACTCCTTCTGCGTGAAAATGTACTTCAAACTCTTGTGATCTGTGTACACCTCACAATGATTTCCAATGAGGAAATGTCTCCATGTTTTCAATGCATGCACTACGGCTGCTAACTCCAAATCATGTGTGGCATAATTCAACTCATGAGGCTTCAGTTGTCGTGAAGCGTACGAAACAACTCTTCCTTCCTGCATAAGCACTGCTCCAAGTCCTCGACGTGAAGCGTCGCAATACACCTGATAATCCTTGGTCTGATCTGGCAAAATCAATACTGGTGAGGTGACCAAACGTTTCTTCAACTCCTGGAAACTAGCCTCACACTCCTCAGTCCATTTGAACTTAGTATCCTTCTTCAACAATTCTGTCATAGGCTTTGCAATCTTTGAAAAGTTCTCAATGAATCTTCGGTAGTATCCTGCGAGTCCAAGAAAACTCCGGATCTCTCCAACTGTTGTTGGTGTTTCCCATTCGGTTACGGTCTCAACCTTTGTGGGGTCAACTGCTATGCCTTCTCCGGATATAACGTGTCCGAGGAATCCAACTTCCTTCAACCAAAACTCACATTTGCTGAATTTGGCGTATAACTGATGTTCCCTTAGTTTCTCCAAAACCAAACGCAAATGTTCCTTATGCTCCTCTTCATTCTTTGAATAAACCAGGATGTCATCTATGAACACTACGACGAACTTATCCAAAAACTCCATAAACACTTTGTTCATCCGGTTCATAAAATAGGCAGTTGCGTTAGTCAATCCAAATGACATAACGGTATACTCATACAGTCCATATCTTGTGGTGAATGCTGTCTTAGGTATGTCTTGCTCTCGAATCTTCAATTGATGGTACCCTGATCGCAAATCGATCTTGGAAAACACTTTAGCTCCTTGCAACCGATCAAATAGATCGTTGATCATTGGCAGCGGGTACTTATTCTTGATGGTTACTTCATTCAATCCCCGATAATATACAACCATCCTTAATGATCCATCCTTCTTTTCCACTAGAAGTACGGGTGATCCCCAAGGCGAAGAACTTGGGTGAATGTAACCTTTATCCAATAACTCCTTAATCTGATTCTTAATTTCCACCAAATCCTTTGCTGGCATCCTATATGGTATCTTCGATATTGGCCCAGTGCCTGGCAAAAGTTCAATCAAAAACTCAATGTCTCTATCCGGTGGCATGCCTGGTAATTCCTCAGGAAATACATCAGGAAAATCCTTCACCACTGGTACTTCCTCTTGCACAACTCCTGTTAGGCAATTCACTTGTGTCCTGTTTGGCACATGCCGGGATACATACTTGATCCTTCTTCCTTCTGGTGTTGTAAGCAAAATTGACTTACTAGCACACTCAATGTTTCCTCCATACTTGGATAACCAATCCATGCCTAATATCACATCCAATCCTTGAGATTCCAATACTATTAGGTCTGAGGGTTTAGAAAAGACGAGATTTAAGAATAGAGTGAGGTCTAAAGGGAAAACACTACCCCAATGCACATGAGCAAAAACACACAAAATCATTTCATTCAATCAAACAAGGGCTTACAAACGATCTAACTATCGCAAAAGTGCTCGAACTATTGTGTTTACATGGGGGAATACTACTACTACCTGGTGGTCAACTAGAAATTTGAACCGATGGAACTCTCCATGATATCTGCTCCAGCTTCGTCTTCAAAGTCGGGTTCACTTGGATCCGAATCGGTGTCGTCGATAATGATGTAGTTGTCCGGACATGCGACGTACTCGTCTTCCTCCTGGGATGCTAACTTCCTCTTGAGTTCTTCAATCTCCTGCTTGAGATCGCCATTGTGTCTTGCTAGAGCTACGATCTCGTCCATGTAGTCCTTGCATGTAGACTTCAGTTCTCCTTCTAGTTCGATGATCCTTGCCTTCGCATTCTTCAACTCTATCATATCATTGCACATCTGGTTCTCGTGGCGTCGAATGTGGTGGTTTAACTCCTGGATGAAAGATGGAATGGATCTATCCTTCTTGGTGCTGACTAACTCCCATTATTCGTCTCGGCGTCCGCAAATCTGGTAGATAATGTCCTTGAGGTCTTCTTGATAAACTTCTCCAATGCGTCCTATGGTGATATGAGCTGCCATGCTCCTTCCCAGACTCCAGGTTGGTGCATTGAAAACACTATCTATGGGCTTCGTGATTGGCGCGAATGTCCTTCCCGGAACGTGAGTTTGAATCTTCCAGCGCTCCTCTTCAGGCAGAGTGGCGTTGAAGGTTCCCGTGAAGCTTGGTAATCCAATGTTCAGGTACTTGGTGACTTCCTTCAGGTGAAATCCAAATGGTGTGCCTTCATCCGGTTGGGCGTACTTAATCTTCGCGTTCATCATCCTAAAAGAGTAGAAAAGATGAGGAGTTAGAAAATGAGAAGAGAGTGATGTTCTATGGCTTTAACTTACTGGTCGTGTCCTACAGTCAGCGTGTGCTCTAATACCATTCTCTGTAGTGACCCGACCCGAATGGATCAAGTGCTCTGTGCTCAGGTGTCATCCCTAGATCACTAATGCTGACACCACGTAGTACATCGAAGGATTTATAGCAGAGTGGCAATCACACACTTATTACATCGTTGTCTCAAAAGAGAACTTATTACAATAAATATGGCTTAAGGCCATCTAGTGTCGAAAACAGCGGAAGACTTGGAAGGTAAATGGGTCCATCAACTCCAACGGCATCACTGAGTATAGGGCCACGACCTAAAAGCACCTTACTCGTTGTCTGAAAAGTCTGCAACATGAGAAGTTGCAGCCCGAAAACGGGTCAGCACATGGAATATGTTGGCAATGTAACACATAAAGAGTAATGGAATGAAACAGCTATACTATATGCATATATGGCTGGTGGAAAGCTCTATGGTTACAGTTTTGCGTAAAGCCAATTTTTCCCTACTGCAAAGGAATAAATTTATTTAACTATCATGGTGGTTGTGAAACATTGAGAATGGTTGACAGCATTCTCAATCCCAATTAAAAGTAATTAAAACCCAACAATATTAATTAGAAGTAACATGTTGAGATTCACATGATATTCAAGTACTAGATACTCAAGTTGTCCATAACCGGGGACATGGCTAATCATGATTAGTTTGTACACTCTGCAGAGGTTTGTGCACTTTTCCCCACAAGACTCGATCGCCTCCGTTTGGTTTCTCGCACTACAGGGTGTTTGAGAAGACGGATGACCGAGACACAGTCTTTCAGAAGCGCTAGCACCTTACATGTGGGTAGACCGGTACACCTACTTCCCCTACATCTGCTAGTCTACCCGTAAGAGTTCGCACGACTTAATCAACTATGCCAGAGCCCATAATGGCTTGTGGCTGCACACGTAAGTTTCTAGTTTGAAAGATCTTATGATCCCTTTGAGCCTGGGTGGCGGTCCGAAAAAAACAGGCAAGTCCTGATAGACATCAGGTGCCTCAATCCACCCAGATGTGTGTTTAAGTTGCCACCTTAGATAAACCATTAAAATTAATAAACTCACATCTGTCATGGATATCACTCACCCAATCCACGTCTACTAGCATAGCATGGCATAATAAGCAAACGTAGAAGTAACTCCCAAAGGTTTTATAATAATACAGGTAATAGGTACTACCTCATCTACTTCCCATCCGACGATTTAATTAGATCCTAATCATGCAATGTGAGAGGATTGATCTAATGCAATAAAACATGGGTTGTAGAAAAGGTATGATCAAAGTGTTACTTGCCTTGCTGATGATCCGCGAGACCTAGGGTTTCGAAGTAACAAGCGGCGCAATCCGGGTGATCTATCGCAGACAAACAACAAGCATACATTAAGTACTCATCTAATGCACAGGTAAAACTCGAACAAGAGAACGAACCAGAAAGTTCAATTTAAGAACTCCGGTTGCAAAGAAAGAATGAACCGAACAAAGAAACGGAAAACAAACGGCGGAAGAAAACAACTCAGTTCTAGCAAGTTGAAACTAGGTCAAATTTTACCGGGGCAAAAACTTGTTCAAGTTGATTAGACGGAACGGCGGTTTCGAAACGAAACTCCAGGCGCTTGAATCACCTGATTCCGATAAACGAGCGAGAAGAAAGACTAGAACGAAGATCGGATCTGAGATCACGATCGCGGAATAAATCCGACGAAAAGAAAGAGACGAATGATTAAACGAACGGGCGTCATTAACCGGGGAATAATCGGTGATCACGTTCGTCGAGACGAACGGTCCGAAAGAAGAACAAAAACCGATCTAGGGTTTTCGGAGAAAAAACCGAAAAAGAAACGGAAAACCGATCTAGAAACTGGAACGGTTTAGAAAAGAACCGGAAAGAAAATGAATCGGAAGAGAAGAAAAGAATCGGAACGGTTTATAAGAAAAACCGAACCGAGGGGAAGAAAAAGAGAGGCGCGGCGTGGCTACCTCGGCGAGGTTCCGGCGAGGGGCTCCGGCGAACGGCAGCGTTGGGCGGCGGCGGCGATGCACAAGGGCGGCGGCGGCGGTGGTGAGGGGCGGCGGTGAGGGGCGCGGCTTGGGGAGACGCGGGGTGGTGTGGGGCTTGGGGTTGATGTGAGGAGAGGGTTTGATTTGATGTGTTGGAGGGGGGTGTGGGGGTATTTATATAGGTGAGGGGTGGAGAAAACTTGGGGTAGGGGATAAGAAAAAGACTAGGAAAGAAAACGAAACAAGGAAAGGGCAAGGGGCTAACCGACCTAAGTCCCGCTGGGACTCGGCCAGGGAGCGGCGGCGGCCTGGGCGCTGGCGCCTGGCGCGGCGCGCACGCGCGAGGGGAGGAGCCGGCTGGCTGGGCCTTTGGCCCGGCTGGCCTGGCGGGAGTTCCTTTTTTTTAAACGGTTTTGCGCGTAGAAAAACAAAAGAAAAGAAACTAAACGAACTCCAAAAATTCTAAAGTAAATTTTCCCCGACTCCTAAAAATGAGTCGAACAAAATGATCTTTTCTCCGGGCCTAAAATGCAATTTTTGAAAACGCGCATTTTTCCCTATCCAAAAAAATGCAAATAAACTCCGGCAAACAAAATTTGATCTATTTATTAAATCTTCATTTTTCCTCAATTTTGGGAAAGTCATATTATTCCCTCTCTCATTTTTTTTATATCAGAAAAAATAGTTGAAGATGAAATAAATAAATCAAATGATCCTCTTTTCCAAAATTTGAGAGAACTCAAATATGAAAATAACGAAATCTCCAATTCTCTCCGAGGGTCCTTGAGTTGCGTGAAATTTCTAGGATCAACCAAAATGCATGAAAATATGCTATGCATGATGATCTATGTATAACATTCCAAATTGAAAATTTGGGATGTTACATGGGAGGTGCAAACCGACGCCGCCCACAACCACCAATTGCTCCGGGAGCACCTTTGGGTAGAGGAGTAGCTCGCCAGCAGTAAGGAAGAGTAGTGCATGGTAGGTCGCCGTTGCTCGGGTCCCAGGAAGGCCACCGCTCCTCCCCTCCCGTCGACACCAAGCTTGGTGGGATCAACATCGATGTCTGTTTAGTCGCTTGGTGGCGGCGTGGAGGCGGACAACTTCAGTTCCCGGGGCTCTGGAGACAGAGGTTACGGAGGCGGGGCTGGAGGCGGCGAAGCTTCATTTTTCGCGGCTCATGGCCGGAGATAGGGAACACACGCCAGTGATCTTTTAGTTTAGGTATGATACCTCTAGAGTCGAACGAGCACCGCTTTTAGTTGAACTATGTTTGGAATGTAATGAATTATGTCATTGTTTATATGTAATATAATGAAAACCCGTCGTGTTTGCATGAACTTCATCTCGTTTGTATGACAACCCGATTGTGTTTGCACGAATTTCATTTGGTTGTTCGGATAGTGTTTGCAATGTATGCGGGCAACATTGGATGGCGGCCTCCCGCATCCATGTCCGCAGACGGATGCAAAAAGAAATTTGCAGGTCGCTTTGGAGATGCCCCAATCCAACATTTCATTGTAAAATTGTTGTAGCTTACAACATGCATAAAGACACAGAAAGGATACTTACAACCAGATCATTGCCTTATGCATAAAAGCACCCCATATCTCATAGCAAGAACTGTTGGGGAATGCAGTAATTTCAAAAAAAATCCTACACACACGCAAGATCATGGTGATGCATAGCAACGAGTGGGAAGAGTGTTGTCTACGTACCCTCATAGACCGTAAGCGGAAGCGTTATGACAACGCGGTTGATGTAGTCGTACGTCTTCACGATCGACCGATCCCTAGTATCGAACGTACGGCACCTCCGTGATCTGCACACGTTCAGTTCGGTGACATCCCATGAACTCATGATCCAGTAGAGCTTTGAGGGAGAGTTTAGTCAACACGATGGTGTGATGACGGTGATGATGATGCTACCGCAGCAGGGCTTTGCCTAAGCACCACTACGATATAACCGAGGTGGATTATGGTGGAGGGGGGCACTGCACACGGCTTAAAGATCAATGATCAACTAGTGTGTCCATGGGGTGCCCCCTCCCCCGTATATAAAGGAGTGGAGGAGGGGGAGAGCCAGCCCTCTCTATGGCGCGCCCTGGGGGAGTCCTACTCCCTCGGGGAGTAGGATTCCCCCTTTCCTAGTAGAAGTAGGAGCCCTTCCAGGTAGGAGTAGGAGAGGAAGGAAAGGGGGCCGGCCCCCTTCCCAATTCAGATTGGGCTTGGGGGGCGTGCCTCCCTCCTTTCCCTTCCCTCTCCTCTATTCCACTAAGGCCCAATAGGCCCGTATACTCCCCAGGGGGTTCCCGTAACCTCCCGGTACTCCGAAAAAATGCCCGAACCACTCGGAACCATTCCGATGTCCAAATATAGGCTTCCATTATATTGGTCTTTACGTATCGACCATTTCGATACTCCTCGTCATGCCCGTGATCAAATCTGGGACTCCGAACTACCTTCGGTACATCAAAACACATAAACTCTTAATACCGATCGTCACCGAACGTTAAGCGTGTGGACCCTACAGATTTGAGAACTATGTAGACATGACCGAGACACATCTCCGGTCAATAACCAATAGCGGAACCTGGATGCTAATATTGGGTCCTAGATATTCTACAGAGATCTTTATCGGTCAAACCGCATAACAACATACGTTGTTCCCTTTGTTATCGGTATGTTACTTGCCCGAGATTCGATCGTCGGTATCATCATACCTAGTTCAATCTCGTCACCGTCAAGTCTCTTTACTCGTTCCGTAATGCATCATCTGCAACTAACTCATTAGTCACATTGCTTGCAAGGATCATAGTGATGTACATTACCGAGAGGGCCCAGAGATACCTCTCCGATAGACGGAGTGACAAATCCTAATCTCGATCTATGCCAACTCAACAAACACCATCGGAGACACAGGTAGAGCATCTTTATAATCACCCAGTTACGTTGTGATGTTTGATAGCACACAAGGTGTTCCTCCGGTATTCGGGAGTTGCATAATCTCATAGTCAGAGGAACATGTATAAGTCATGAAGAAAGCAGTAGCAATAAAACTGAATGATCATTATGCTAAGCTAACAGATGGGTCTTGTCCAGGACATCATTCTCTAATGATGTGATCCCGTTCATCAAATGACAACACATGTCCATGGCTAGGAAACTTAACCATCTTTGATTAACGAGCTAGTCAAGTAGAGGCATACTAGGGACACTCTGTTTGTCTATGTATTCACACATGTACTAAGTTTTCGGTTAATACAATTCTAGCATGAATAATAAACATATATCATGATATAAGGAAATATAAATAACAACTTTATTATTGCCTTTAGGGCACATTTCCTTCAGTCTCGCACTTGCACTAGAGTCAATAATCTAGTTCACATCGTCATGTGATTTAGCACCAATAGTTCACATCTTTATGTCATTAGTTCACATCTCCATGTGACAAACACCCAAAGGGTTTACTAGATTCAATAATCTAGTTCACATCGGTATGTGATTAACACCCAAAGAGTGATCATGTTTTGCTTGTGAGAGAAATTTAGTCAACGGGTCTGCCACATTTAGAGCCGTATGTATTTTGCAAATTTTCTATGTCTACAATGTTTTGCCCGGAGCTACTCTAGGTAATTGCTCCTACTTTCAATATGTATGTAGATCGAGACTTAGAGTCATCCAGATCGGTGTCAAAGCTTGCATCGGCATAACTATTTACGACGAACTCTTTGTCACCTCCATAACAGAGAAACATTTCCTTATTCCACTAAAGATATTTTTGACCGCTGTCCAGTGATCCACTCCTGGATCACTATTGTACCCTCTTGCCAAACTTATGGTGAGGTACACAATAGGTCTGGTACACAGCATAGCATACTTTATAGAACCTATGACTGAGGCATAGGGAATGACTTTTGATTCTCTTTCTATTTTCTGTCGTGGTCGGGTTTTTGAGTCTTTACTCAACTTCACACCTTGCAACATAAGCAAGAACTCCTTCTTTGA
The DNA here is from genome assembly GCF_002162155.2 of Triticum dicoccoides. NCBI lineage: Eukaryota > Viridiplantae > Streptophyta > Magnoliopsida > Poales > Poaceae > Triticum > Triticum dicoccoides. Next base: position 71,500,559 of record NC_041388.1, read on the forward strand.
CTGTTCCATTTTGAACTACTTCAAAATTTTGTCAAGGTATGTACTTATTGAAAATATATCAAGCGTCTTGATCTATCTCTATAGATCTTGATGCTCAATATTATATAGCTTCACCGAGGTCTTTCTTTGTAAAACTCCTTTATGCTTTCCAGAAAAATTCTACATTATTTCCAATCAACAATATGTCATTCACATATACTTATCAGAAATGTTGTAGTGCTCCCACTCACTTTCTTGTAAATACATGCTTCACCGCAAGTCTGTATAAAACCATATGCTTTGATCACTTTATCAAAGCATATATTCCAACTCCGAGATGCTTGCACTAGTCCATAGATGGATCGCTGGAGCTTGCTCACTTTGTTAGCACCTTTTGGATCGACAAAACCTTTTGGTTGCATCATATACAACTCTTCTTTAAGAAATCCATTAAGGAATGCAATTTTGACATCCATTTGCCAGATTTCATAAAATGCGACAACTTCTAACATGATTCGGACAGACTTTTAAGCATCGATACAAGTGAGAAAATCTCATCGTAGTCAACACCTTGAATTTGTCGAAAACATTTTGCAACAATTCGAGCTTTGTAGATAGTAACACTACTATCAGCGTCTGTCTTCCTCTTGAAGATCCATTTATTCTCAATGACTCACCGATCATCGGGAAAGTCAGTCAAAGTCCATACTTTGTTCTCATACATGGATCCCATATCAGATTTCATGGCCTCAAGCCATTTTGTGGAATCTGGGCTCATCATCGCTTCCTCATAGTTCGTAGGTTCATCATGGTCAAGTAGCATGACCTCTAGAACAGGATTACCGTACCACTCTGGTGCGGATCTTACTCTGGTTGACCTACGAGGTTCGGTAGTAACTTGATTAAAAGTTTCATGATCATCATCATTAGCTTCCTCACTTACTGGTGTAGGAATCACTTGAACTGATTTCAGTGAAGAACTACTTTCGAATAACGGAGCAGGTACAATTACCTCATCAAGTTCTACTTTCCTCCCACTCACTTCCTTCGAGAGAAACTCCTCTAGAAAGGATCCATTCTTAGCAACAAAATATCTTGCCTTCGAATCTGTGATAGAAGGTGTACCCAACAGTTTCTTTATGGGTATCCTATGAAGATGCACTACTCCGATTTGGGTTTGAGCTTATCAGGATGAAACTTTTTCATATAAGCATTGCAACCCCAAACTTTAAGAAATGACAGCCTAGGTTTCTTGCTAAACCACGGTTCATACGGTGTCGTCTCAACGGATTTAGATGGTGCCCTTTTTAACGTGAATGTAGCTGTCTCTAAGGCATAACCCCAAAACTATAGCGGCAAATCAGTAAGAGACATCATAGATCGCACTATATCTCATAAAGTATGATTACAATGTTTGAACACACCATTACGCTGTGGTGTTCCGGGTGGCGTGAGTTGTGAAACTATTCCACATTGTTTCAAATGAAGACCAAACTCGTAACTCAAATATTCACCTCCGCGATCAGATCATAGAAACTTTATTTTCTTGTTACGATGATTTTCCACTTCACTCTAAAATTCTTGGAACTTTTCAAATGTTGCAGACTTATGTTTCATTAAGTAGATATACCCATATCTGCTCAAATCAGCTGTGAAGGTCATAAAATAACGATACCTGCCGTGAGCCTCAACACTTACCGGATCGCATACATCATTATGTATTATTTCCAATAAGTCAGTTGCTCGCTCCATTGTTCTGGAGAGCGGAGTCTTAGTCATCTTGCCCATGAGGCACGGTTCGGAAGCATCAAGTGATTCATAATCAAGTGATTCCAAAAGCCCATCAGCATGGAGTTTCTTCATGCGCTTTACACCAATATGACCTAAACGGCAGTGCCACAAATAAGTTGCACTATCATTATTAACTTTGCATCTTTTGGCTTCAATATTATGTGCATCACTACGATCGAGATTCAATAAACCATTTATATTGAATGTATGGCCATAGAAAATTTTATTCATGTAAATAGAACAACAATTATTCTTTGACACAAATGAATAACTGTATTGCAATAAACACGATCCAATCATATTCATGCTCAACGCAAACACCAAATAACATTTATTTTAGGTTCAACACAAATCCCGAAGGTAAAGGGAGTGTTGATACGTCTCCGTCGTATCTACTTTTCTAAACACTTTTGCCCTTGTTTTGGACTCTAACTTGCATGATTTGAATGGAACTAACCCGGACTGACGCTGTTTTCAGCAAAATTACCATGGTGTTATTTATGTGCAGAAACAAATGTTCTCGGAATGACCTGAAAATTCACGGAGCAACTTTTTGGAAAATATAAAAAATACCTGCAAAAGATGAAGGCCAGGGGCCCACAACCTGTCCACGAGGGTGGGGGGCGCGCCTGCCCTCCTAGGGCGCGCCCCCCTACCTCGTGGGCCCCCTGGAGCTCCTCCGACTCCAACTCCAACTCTATATATTGTGTTTCGGGGAGAAAAAAATCAGAGAGAAGAATTCATCGCGTTTTACGATATAGAGCCGCCGCCAAGCCCTAAAACCTCTCGGGAGGGCTGATCTGGAGTCCGTTCGGGGCTCCAGAGAGGGGAATCTGTCGCCATTGTCATCATCAACCATCCTCCATCACCAATTTCATGATGCTCACCGCCGTGCGTGAGTAATTCCATCGTAGGCTTGCTGGATGGTGATGGGTTGGATGGGATCTATCATGTAATCGAGATAGTTTTGTTAGGGTTTGATCCGTAGTATCCACTATGTTCTGAGATTGATGTTGCTATGACTTTGCTATGCTTAATGCTTGTCACTAGGGCCCGAGTGCCATGATTTCAGATCTGAACCTATTATGTTTTCATCAATATATGAGTGTTCTTGATCCTATCTTGCAAGTCTATAGTAACCTATTATGTGTTATGATCCGTTTACCCCGAAGTGACAATAATCGGGATACTTACCGGTGATGACCGTAGTTTGAGGAGTTCATGTATTCATTATGTGTTAATGCTTTGTTTCGATACTCTATTAAAAGGAGGCCTTAATATCCCTTAGTTTCCGTAAGGATCCCGCTGCCACGGGAGGGTAGGACAAAAGATGTCATGCAAGTTCTTTTCCATAAGCACGTATGACTATATTCGGAATACATGCCTACATTACATTGATGAATTGGAGCTAGTTCTGTGTCACCCTAGGTTATGATTGTTACATGACACTACAAAAAAAATACACTTCCGTGATGATACGTGTTTGTCACAGTAGGTTGCTTTTTTTGTCATGCATGTACATCCATGACAAATTTATGACAGAATCAAGATAGTCATACCTGTGCTGTCGTAGAAGTGTTCCATGACATTGCCAAAATTATCATCACGGAAGTGTCCACTTCCATGACGATAAATCGCGCGTCACAGAAGTGCTTTCGTCAAGGGTGACCTACACGTGGCATCCACCATAACGGAACACCGTTAAGCTATCGGGTCAGGTTTTGGATCCGATAACCCGTTAACAGCCCCGACCAATGGGGATTTTCCACGTGTAAAATCATCATTGGCTGGAAGAAACACGTGCCGGCTCATCGTCGGGACAGATTTCATCCACTCATTAGACAGAAGGCGCCTATGATACGTTGACACGTGGCACGGCCCAAAAGAGGCCCATTCCTATGAAAAGGCCGGCCCATTTGACTTGGTCAAAAGGTGGCGGGCCGGCCCATGGAAAGCCTGTTAACGGCATGTTCGCATATAGCCCACTTACAACCCGCTAACCCAAGGCCCATTACGCCCTATCCAAATTAGGCCCAGTAGCGTCATCTGGGCCATCCAATATGATTCCAGCCTGTTTTCACTTCTGGCCCATGTATGGCCCATGATGTCTTTCGGCCCATATGAGGCCCTATGTAACTCTTGGCCTATTAACGACCCATGGTGAAACTGGCCCGTAATGAACAGTGTATCACTTTACACCCATTAACGGCACGTGGTGAAACTGGCCTATAATGAACAGTGTATCACTTTATACCCATTAACATCCCGTTATTTCGTTGGGCCGTCTCGAGCCCATGTTATCTTTCGTCCTTCTCAGAGCCCATTTATTCTTGGGCTCATTTCCAGCATTCGTTTACTTACGGCCCATTACTGTCATTTTCATTTTCTACTTGTGGGCCAAATTCAGCCTGTGGTTACAGTCGGCCCGTTTGTGGTCCATTAATACGTTGGGTCATTTTCATAGCATCATCAAATACGGCATATTAACGATGGCCCGTTATGGTCAGCCCATGAACTGACGATTCCAACTCTAGTCCGTTTACGGCTAGAATGCGGTCTGTTTGGCCCATGTTTGGCTAATCGATCATACGACCCGTATAAGGCCCATTGATGATACGGCTCGTAGAAGGCCCATTGATGATACGGCCCGTAGAAGGCCCATTGTTTCTACGGCCCGTAGAAGGCCCACTGTTTATACGGCCCATAGAAGGCCCACTGTTTATACGGCTCGTAGAAGGCCCACTGTTTCTACGGCCCGTAGGAGGCCCAGTGTGACTACAGTAAATATTAGCCCATGGTTATTGTGGCCTAGTTTTAAAAAATAGGTTATTGCAGCCACTAGCAACCCGCAGAAAAAGAACTGCAATGACTACAAGCAAACAAATAAACAAGACAACAAGGAAATAAATAAGCAAGCATCTTACACTAGGCTATCACGGCTATTACACATATTACATCCACTAGGCATCAAAGTTCGCCACCAGTGCAAATATATGGAACACAGCAACATATAAATGCCGTAGCAAAACAAGTCCAGAACTGAAACCACTTTAGAAGAGCTCAAGAAACAATATCCTGGGTACCCATAATGCTGGCAAGATGCTTAGAAAGCTTATTAACTTTCTCTTGTTTGGCGCTTAAGTCCTCCAGCGCTTGCTGTTGCACCAGAAAGTATGCATCTGAATTCTGCAGGGACTTCCTCAGTCCTTCGGCTTCCTGTCGCATAACATCTGATCGATGTCTTTCAACTTGAAGTTGAGAGTCAAGAAGCCGAACTGATTCAGGCAATGAGTTCGAAGAGCTGGTGCCAGTAGTGGTAGCCAGTAACTCGAACACTACATCAAGACAGGACTTTGGGGTTGTCTCAGTGTCTTCAATATAGTTTTTATCAGCTTTCTTGGAGACCAACATGGATGTCTCACTATCTTGAACCTTATCTGCATTACTTCCTTTACCATTGCATAACAGGGTACTCTTCTCCAATATTTTATCCGCGTTCTAAAAGAGAAACAAACAAACACATCTCAGGTTTACAATGTAGTATATGAAACTCATTTTGGTAAACCAATTCAGTAGTAAGGTGGCAGGATAACAGCATGAAACAAACATATATCTATGTAGTATGGTCACTGTATGGTCTATATCATTCTAGTTTATGTTGCCAAATCAAGATAGATACAGTTCGAATCATATCTATTTAAGACAAAGCAACATAGACAGAATATAAGTGTGGGAAACTACACAGCAATAACAACACTTGTAACGTGCATGGCATGAGAACATAACTGTTTATTCAATTGAAACTAAAATCAACATAGAGCAAGTTACAACAGCAAACAGCCAAACACGTTGAAGAAACAGGTTTAAAACATACATGTTGCGCCATTGGAGTTTCAATTGCATCCTTCAAATTTGAAATTAGTTGGTATCAGTAAATATAGTGATGCAAGAGCAAAGTAGTATGAACCATAGCTACGGAACCTGACCTGAGAACAATTCTTGTTCTGCTTTAAGCGTTGACTTCGGGTTCGGAGTGGTGGTCCTCGTGATTTGGGCACTGCAGTTGTCTTACTAACTGCTCGTGTTTGGGTGCTCTGTGGTGGAGACGGTGTTGTGTCAACGGGAACTGGTTGTCTATCTGCTGGGGTTGGGGTTAGAAGGGGTGTAGCTGGTTCTCTGTCCAACTGGGTGGGGTACAATCTGCATGAGTGTGGGTTATGTGTGGTGGGGCTAGTTCTTGGGCAAGTACAACCGTGGTTCTATCTGCATCGACAGCTAGCACGATCTTTTCTGAAGTCCATGTTTTTACTCCCACAGATACTGCCATCACTCCCTCCAATTGAAATGGATGATAAACAAGAAAGGTAATTGAATGTACAGACATTGTAAGATAGACAGGTGCAATGGATAGTAGGGAAGAAAACATGGCATGAAATAATTCACATTTATGTTGTCTAAGCAAACAGAATAGCATGACATAATTTCACATATATGATGGCTAATTAAACAGGATAGCATGACACAATTTCACATGTATGATGGCTAACTAAACAGGATAGAATGACATACTTCAAAATATGATGACTATGTAAACAGGATGACATGATATAACTATACGATGTGTCTATTAAAGTGGTTGGCATGCCATAAATCACAAACATGCCGTCGATGGAAACATGATGGCATGATATAATTCACGGATAGAATGACATAATTTAAATATGATGACTATGTAAATAGGATGAGATGATATAACTATATTATGTCTTTAGAGAATGGGTTGGCATGCCATAATTTAGATACATGCTGTCTATGTAAATATCATGGCATGACATAATTCAAATATATGATTCATATACTAAGGAAGTGAGCAGAGGGCAATCGCATATATGATGTGTCAACTAAGGAGATGGCATTCAATATTGTGTATATGATGTAAAAACTAAGCATTGCAATACAACATATGCATTATATGAGTAATATAACCCTGCCAAGTTTGAGCATACACCTCAGGGGGATAATAGGACTGGTCATCTGCCTCTGAATCCTCCTCTGAAGAGCTATCTGTAACCAACAAGATATCTACTTTAGCAGGTAGCATTGTCTGCTCTGAAGACCTTGTTTGCACTCCAGATTTCTCCATCGCCAATTCAAATGGCTGATGCGCAGGAAGAGCAGTTGAATATACAAACATTGTCGACAAAAGCAATGAGAAATACAAAAAAAGGACGGCATGATATAATTCACATATATGACGCTTGCCTAAACAGCATGGCATTGCATAATTCACATACATAATGCCTTGCAACAAGATAACATTGCATAATTCACATATATAATGTCTTGCAACAAGATGGCATTGCATAATTCACATATATGGTAATTAGACACTAAACATGTGGCATTCACACAAAGCATGTCTAAACTAAGCAAATGACATAGCAATGCAAGATACCATACGCACGATATGAGCAACATAACCCTACCAAGTTAGGGCATGCACCTCGGGGGGGGGGATATGACTGGTCATCTGTCTCCGAATCCTCCTCTGAGGAGCTATCGGTAACTAGCAAGACATGCGCTTCGTCAGATAGCATTGTCTGCTCTAAAGACCTTGTTTCCACTCCAGATTTTTCCATGACCGTGCCAAATGGCTGATGCACAAGAAGAGTAATTGAATGTACTAAAATTGTTGACAAATTAAACACGTAATAAAAAATGATGGCATGATATAATTCACATATAAGATGACTGGCTAACCAGGGTGGCATTGCAAAATTCACATATATGATGCCTGGCTAGACAAGATGGCATTGCATGATTCACCCATACGATAAAGAAACTAAACAGATGGCATTGACACAAAGCATGTCTAAACTAAGCAGATGACATCTTTAATGTATACAGTAAGCAATGCAAGGCACCATATGCATGATATTACCAACATCAGCATGCCAAGTTAGAGCGAAGACCTCACAGGGTAAATAGGAGTGGTCTTCTCCTTCTGAATCCCCCTCATAACAGTTATCTTCCTCTTGATTATGATCCGAAATGGGTGGAGGGGGGCTGCCTTTGCGCCCACCATGGAACGACGTCTGCATGAAATTTTATTGCCACGCAAGGCTCGTCTCTTTTGCTCTACATGATCAGTTCCATTATGTACAATAACTGGCATGCATAGGAATAAAACATAGTGAGATTATGTAAGGAGTGCATGCACAAATCCAGAGTGATGGTAGCAAACTGTGGATAGACCCAAAACCAATGATAGCAGGAAGATAATAGCTTTAGTTAAAAATATAGATAATGGATCCTTTAATGTTTGTTTGCACCCAACATGGAACTCATAGTAGACACGGGAGATTAACCAGATAGTAGACAGATAGTACTGATTGCTGCCCCAATATGTACCCCACAACCATTTAAAAACTCAAGTTTTAGCATTAGTTTGGACCTGACTCGGAGTCTAATAGGTGAACACGACGATAATGTAGCATGTCATCATATTAAGCGACGCATAACGTAAGCAGACACAGAAGAGTGCGACCTCTCTTGCGGACCCGTGTAGTCCTCAAGGTCATCTGCTCAGTTGATGATGGTAATGCAGTTGCCGTGGCTACCGGCGGCGGGGAAGAAGATCTGAGGCAGCGGACAGTCTGGAGAGCGGATCCCTGCTGTGGTGAACCCTTCCGTCGTTGGAGCAGCTGAGCTGGGGTGGAACACAGCGCCGCAGGAGCAAGACAAACCACACAAGGTTTTCTTTGACACATATCTGTAACAGAAGTAATTGAGTAAGGGCTTGTTTGAATTTGAGGATTCTAACAATGCACGGATAGGAAATAGACAGGAATAGGATAGGAATGCACATGCAAAACAGAGAATTTAAAAACACGTGATTTCTGCCAATCAGGGTGTTTGATTCACAACAATTGGAAGATCACAGGATGCAAAAAAGCATGGTGAGATTAAGTCAAACCACAAGAAAATGTATGGTTATAATGCTATTATGCTACTATCTCTTAGTCTTGTGCTTGATGAATAGGAATATGAAAAGGAGGAGAAGTGGAAATTAGAATTCCTACGGTTTTTCCTTCAAGGAGACACTAAAGGAACAAATCCTACAGTTTTTCTTTGCTCCAATCCTTTGCACCAAATTCATGAAAAGTAGTACCATAGGAAACTTTCCAATTCTGATGTTTTTCATTCACTTTTCCTTTCAAGCACTGGCGATTCTAGTAGGCAGGCTTGAGCAAGGAAAATCCTACACTAAAAAATGTTTTTGTGGTACTTCTATTACTTTGGACCCAGGCCACTGCCATACTAGCTCAACTTCCAGGCCCATCGACAAATGCACAGCTCAAACGCGCAGAGATAAATAATGATGGCATTCAAGAGAGTCCATCACGGATAGCTAAGTTTCCTGGTACCTCACTTCTTGTCATATAGTAGGATAAAATAATTGTATTTTCCGTTACTACGAGTGCTCAGTGGATAATATATATAACATGTAGAGTAAAAAAGAGATGCAACAAGTGTACAACCTCTTTGGCGAAGCCATGTCGATCTCAGCGTGATTAGGTTGGCCAGTGAGGATGCTCCGGCTGACTTGGCTGTCGGAGGAGGGGAAGAAGATCTTAGGCGTCTGGAGATGGAGCCCGAGGTACTGCTCCGCTGTGATGGAGGGTTTCGTCGTTGGAGTAGCTCCGGTGAGTTGTACGACACCGAGGCTGAAGCAGGACAAGAGGGACAACGAACAACGTTAACCTGAGTGGAATTCTAATAGCATCTCCAATACATGACGTAAAATACATAACCACAAAGTGCTAGATGTAAAATACATCAGCCGCTCATCTCTAAACTTAACTGTCGAAACTGAATTTAACTGTCGAAACTAAACTTAACTGTCGAAACTGAATTTTGATGTCGAAACTGAGTTTTGCTGTCGAAAGTGAACGCACTAGCAAGGTGAGGCTACACGTTGGTCGACTGACTTTTTCATCTCGGGTCAGTCGATTTTGCAGCCGTTGGATACGAAATCAAGGGCCTGCGGTTCATCTTCAACCTCCACCCACTAAGCCGGCCAACCAGCAGCCCCCCGCCGCCCGTGGCCGGCGGTGCGCCGCCCTGCCCGCCTCGAAAACAC
>NC_041388.1:71511019-71540964 GCF_002162155.2 Triticum dicoccoides
CCCGCCAACGCCCCGCCACCGCCGGCGACCACCGCCCCCATCCTGAACCTTAAGATAGATAGTGGGGTACCTCTCCGGCGAGCCCCCCTCCCCGCTGCGGCTGGTTCTTCCTTCACCCCGGCGGCATCGGAGTGAAGTGTAGCTAAATCGGAGCAGCATCGCAAGCAAGAGCAAGAGCGAGAGTAGCAGCACGAGCAAGAGCAATAGCAAGAGCAGACCAGGCAGGGGACCAAGAGCAAGAGCAGAGCAGCAGCGCGAGTGAGAGCTAAAGCAGCAGTAGGTCCTACTGATGTGGACGTCGCCGCCGAGGGAGCGACGCCGTGGAGGAAGTGGCTGGCGACGCAACCGTGGATGGAGCCGCGCTGTGTCGGCTCGGGACTGAGCGCCGGCAGCACCGTGAGATCGAATCAAGAAGAAAATGCGGTGATTAGTGTACAACCTCTTTGGTGGCGCCGATTAGGCTGCAGCTTCATCCGAGGAAACGGTGATGATGATGCTCTTCCGGTGGTGCAGGTGAAGACGGCGGTGTGGGAATGGAGGTGGCGCGAAAGACAAGGGGAACGTCGGGGCAACTCCTTGGAGGTGGAGGACGGGGTGGCTGAACCGGCGGGACGATGAGATCGACAATGGATCCTCATCTGGTACGGTGGATCAGGGACATCGAGGTGTTGCTGTGGACGACGTCGTCGGGGAAGAGGCTCCGGCTAGGTGGTGGACGGAGCAGGGTGTGGGGTTTCGTCGCGGGTTTTCGCGGCCTCGGTGTATGAATGGGGGGCGGATGGGATGGCAGTGGGGAACCATGGCTTAGAGACGCGCTTCTCCGAAATGTGGGGTACGTTACGAAAGTACCCCCACCGATTTGAGGCAATTCTTTCGGTTCAGGGGTACCACTGGCATTTCGCGTGTCGGGATTTCACATGAGGTGGGAGTTTTCGCGCGCGTTGTAATTTCGGAATAGCAAGGCGCAGGTTGAGATGGAGGTAGTTGTCGGAGCACAGCGAGACAAAGATATATCTTAAATATTTCGGGCTAACAAGGCGCGGGTTGAAGAGGCGGGAGTTTTGCAGCACGATAGACAGAGTCCCTAGCTTAAATTTTTGGCATAACAAGGCGCGGCTTGAAATTTCGGAAGAATAAGCTTAACATGTACCCAAAAAAGACAATTTGCACCTCAACACGCACAACACACACACAAACACGATTTAGACTAGAGCAAGGTACACGTGCATTGCACTCATGAGATTTGGCAACCAAATTATGAATAAATACCACATTATAGCATGCAAGCTTTGAGTCATATATGCATGATGTAGATGTTCGTTTATTCTTGTAGTTCATTTCATTCAAAATCATCTAGTTTTTATAAGAAAGCTAATCTATTTTAAGATTCATGGAATTGTGCGTCGTAAGACATAAAGTAAAAACAAATAATGGCAAATCATGTAGAAAAACATTTGGGCAATTCTGATACGGAAGATTCTAGAACAAATAAGAAGTGCTTGTGTTTTGATGTTTGTGAATTATGCTTAAGTTCAACCATGGAGTCTTCTAGATTATACATGTCACTACAAAAAAATACACTTCCGTGATGATACGTGTTTGTCACAGTAGGTCACTTTTTTGTCATGCATGTACATCCATGACAAATTTATGACAGAATCAAGATAGTCATACCTGTGCTATCGTAGAAGTGTTCCATGACATTACCAAAATTATCATCACGGAAGTGTCCACTTCCATGACGATAAATCACGCGTCACAGAAGTGCTTTCATCAAGGGTGACCGACACGTGGCATCCACCGTAACGGAACACCGTTAAGCTATCGGGTCGGGTTTTGGATCTGATAACCCGTTAACAGCCCCGACCAATGGGGATTTTCCACGTGTAAAATCATCATTGGCTAGAGTAAACACGTGTCGGCTCATCGTCAGGACAGATGTCATCCACTCACTGGACAGAAGGCGCCTATGATGCGTCGACACGTGGCATGGCCCAACAAGTTTAAATGGGCCGACCCAACTAAAGGCCCACAAGATTTTGCAGACCATAATGGGCCGGCCCAGGTAAAGGCCCACAAGATTTTGCGGATCATAATGGGCTGGCCCAGCTAAAGGCCCACAAGATTTCGTGGGCCATAATGGGCCGGCCCAGGTAAAGTCCCACAAGATTTTCATGTGCCATAATAGGTCGGCCCAGGTAAAGGCCCACGGTGACTCTAGCCCCTAATGAACAGTAATTTTCTTTATACCCGTTAACGGCCCGTGATTTACATGGGCCATTTCCAGCCCATATTAACCTTTGGCCTATTGACGGCCCATACGTTCTTGGGCTCCTTTTCGGCCCTCGATTACTTCCGGCCGTTACTGGCCTGTTCCCCTAATGGGCCAAATTCGGCCCATGGCAAGAGTCAGCCCGTTACTGGCCTGTTCCACTAATGGGACAAAATCGGCCCATGGCAAGAGTCGGCCCGTTACTGGCCTGTTACCCTAATGGGCCAAATTCGGCCCATGGCAAGTGTCGGCCCGTTTCTGGCATGTTAACCCATTTGCGCCGTTTCCAGCCCGTCCTATATTCTGGACCATTAATGACCCGTTATGCATCTGACAGAATTAAGCCTTTGCTGTCCTACGGCCTGTTAACGGCCTGTTACCGTGCTGGGCCAATACCAATTACGCCCGATTATGGCCCATGTAGACCCATTTATCCGACGGCCCGAGGACCACCGATTACAGGCCCATTTATCGAGGGCCCGTAGGAGACCCATGGATCCTACGGCCCGTATATGGCCCATGGTAGTTGCGGCCACTAGCAAACTAGGGAAAAATAAGACTAGGAAATAAATAAGGCCGAAACTAACGCTAGACTATTAAGGCGATTGCACAGATTACATCCACTCGGCATCAAAGATCGCCACCAGTGCAAATATAGGGAACACCCTACACTATACAAAAATGGCTTGCTGTTTTCTTCAGGCGGTGGCTGCACGTTAAGAATAAATTTTGTATCGCACCAAAACAAATTACAACTATATAACAAAAGGAAGGTTGGCATAAAACTTAACAGTCTAGCAGACAAATGCACCACCAGAAGTTCAGAAGCTCAGTTCATTTGACCTGATTGTTACATTTTCATGCTGTATTGTCCGATGGAGCACCATAACCCTCGCCTTCATTTCCCCTAGGCTCCTGAACAACATAGCAAATGTCTGATAGTCTGGTTTCAAAACCATGCACATCTTGACGACATTGAGCAATGTTTCTCCTTGTTTCACAAAGGGTCTCTGTTAGGGAATGGACTTGTGTCTGGAGCACAGATACAACATTGCTTTGAGCTTGCATATCTTGATCATGAGGCAGTTTGGACGATATTGCCTTAACAACCAACCCAGTATTACGCAGGAATGTGCTTTCGGCACTGTTAGTGGACAGGTACTGACCCACTGCAGCAAGAGCTGACATTGCAGTTATAGTTGCCTTGCCACCTTCAGAAGGTGGCGGTTCCACCATTTTTCCATAGCTCGCTGAAAAGTTGAGGTTTTACATTAGTAGTACCAGAACAGAAGATATTAAGGAGGCAGCAAAACCAAACAAAATAGCTTTGGTCTATATACAGAACTTATTCTGGTGAACGCATGTAAAATATTAGTTGTATTTTATTGCAAAGTACATAATAAAACTAGGTTCCAAACATATGACCATGTACCATCGCTAATGTATTGTCTATTTCTTCACATTGTATTGAGGGCTAAGGATAAAGAGACGAAGTTTATAATACGGTAAGCATAGTATGACGTCATTCATATCACAAAACAACTGAGAACAGACAAACAGGCAAGTGTAACATTGTGTGGGCAAGTCCAGCATGGAACTAGATTACGGGTCAAGATCAAAGGAACATCACTCCTCTATTTTAAACCTTGTAAGGTGCAATGATACGCTAAGACAATTGTGTATAAAATTGAAAGGAGTAATAGACATTGGCTGCAAACCATGCAGTTCAAGGCACAAGTCAGAGTAATTAGTAGTTAAAAGGCATGAGGATTAAGGACTTACAACAGCGGCTTTGATTGGTGTAGTCATGCCCTTCTTCTTGCTGGTGTGACAGTCCTTGAAGATTTCCACAACATTTGGTTCAGGTACTTTTTGGTCCTTGCGGGCTTTCCTCTGCATTTGGAACAAGTCAATATAGATCTGATAATATGGTACAGCGAAAAGGGTGAAACAGCAGCTAATTACAAGAGCCTCGCAGTTTGCAATATAGCTACGAGATCCTGTCGTCTATTGGAATTTCACTTTCGTACGGTTGGCCTTGTTCTTTGAACAGTTCACCTACAAGAAGATAGATTTGTGTGGCACATGCGTAAATAGGACTTCAACATGTGATCTGATGACATATATATAATGTACCTGATAGTCGGATCGGACCTGTGTTTAATGAGGCCTCTCCAGTCTTCATCAGATATATTTTCCACTGGAGATGTTTGGGCGAGTTCACTGTTAGCCTTGCCTTCAAAGTGAGTTTTCCTCAAGTTATACCGATACTGTCGCAGAGCAGACTTGAAAACATGGGTGCAAGCTTGTCTGGTTGCATCATCTTGGCTATCCAACTTGAACCTCATCTGTTGAAAATTATGGGAGTCTCATTATTAGCAACCTAGAAAGTATTGGACAGAGCAAGACGATATTACTAGTTTCCATACATAACCATACTTACAGATAAATGGTCGAGGAAGATGTTGAACTGGGTTTCGTCTTTGTCATTCATGTACTGAATCCATGTTGGGAGTATACGTACATGACACCTAACAACAACCGCTGCCTCTGATACTAACTTGGCTGACTCTGTAGCATCACGTGGCCTTTTTAAACCTGCCTCAAAATGGATCTCCATTCTTCCTCCTCTAGATTTAGTTAACCTATCGAGCATTATCCCTGATGTTTGTTTCCTCTTGCGCATAGGTGCTAGTCCAACAACAAACATAGGAAGTGTTAGTGTACATCAAACTGTGAGACTACATATAAAGAAGCATGCAACTGTAAGTTGACTCCAGCAACTACCTTCTTGCTGTTGAAGCTCACAAGGTTCATCTGATATTGCCAACTCATCTTGTGTCAAGAGTGCTTGGGAAGTAGTGTCAGGTGGCAAGGGAGCTTTGGAACGTGCTGCTAGCTCAGTTGACGCACGAGTATGTCGTGCAGCTGGTAGTACTGTGGTAGGTGTTGCAAGAACTAGGGCTGTCTCTGCCTGTTTGGTGGCAGCTATTTGTTTCTGTTTGTCTTTTTTTGCAACTCGTGTAGCATGGGATGCTGTGTTTGTAGAATTTTCTGATGGACTTTGACCTTCTATTGCACCATCAGTACCAGTAGAATCTGCAGGATTCATCCTCCTCTCATTCCCTGCCATTCTGTGTTTCTTCCTCTTTCTCTGTGCCATGTTAAGTCAAGCCGACAAGAAAAATGAATAACAATTTAGTTCTTCAGAACAAATTGATGCGTGATGCAGACAAACTGAACTTTGATGTTAGACAACCACATGATAGGAGGATGTAATATGTATGAAAAATAGGACGGAAGAGATAACCAGAACTATGATGTGTAAACTAAGAAGAAGACATTTCACCAAATTAGAAGCAATGCAATGGAAGGTAGACACCATATGAAAGATGCTACAAATATCGCTCTGGCAAGTTAACAATGTCTCATCATAAATGGCGTTTAAACAAATGTGAAGCAGTACAAGAAATAAACCATATGCAAGATGCAAACAACATCACACTACCATGTTAGAGGTCTCTCGTCATTAGTGCCATTGCATATTCACAGCATTGCATATTCACAGCTTATGATGTGTAAACTAAGGAGAAGGCATTCCACCAAATTAGAAGCAATGAAAGCTAGACACCATATGAAAGATGCAACGAATATCACTCTACCAAGTTAAAACTGTCTCGTCATAAGTGCCATTTCAACAAATTAGTAATACAAGCTAGAAAAGAATGTGAGATGTAACATATATCACACTCCGAAGTCAAACGTGTCTTATGATAAGTGATTGTTGCAGGTTACACAACAGTAGTAATTTGATGTAAGAACATGGTGTGATAGACAGATAATGTATGTTCTAGAAACAGGAACGCGTGTCTTATTCAAGTATAATGTGTAAAGTAAGCATATGGAATTCAACAAAATTAGAAGCAATACAAGCTAGACATCACGCATAACATCCAACCACATATAAAAGTGCCAAGTTAGAGGGAGCACCTGTGATGCTGCACTAGGGGAGACGTGCTCATCATAAACACAGCTTTGTTGAGTGTCTATGCATGTGTTGTCTTGGAAATCATCTTGGGGTGTGGATGAGTAGAAACTGTAGAGGCCCTCCGTTCGAAAGGAGCACCTTTATCCGCTGCCTTGCTAACTTCCTTCTGCTTTATTGATTTTGAATTGTCAAGCAAAACCGACAAGAAAAAGCAATAAAATTCTCTCTTCAGAACTCATTCATGCATGATACTGACAATCACTACTTTGATGTAAGGCAAACACATGATACCAGGATGGAATATGTACGAAAAATAGGACGGCATGGCATGTTCACAACTGTTTGTGTAAACTAAGCAGAAACCATTCCAGCAAATAAGAAGCAATGCAAGCTAGACACCACATGAAAGATGCAACCAATATGACTCTGCCAAGTTAAAAGTGTCCCATCATAAATGGAATTTCAACAAATTAGAAGCAGCGCATGCTATAAATCATATGAAGATGCAACTAATATCGCACTGCATATACTAAAGGTGTCTCATCATGTTGATTGATGCGGGATACAAAAAAACAATAGTTTTATGTAAGGACATACTTAATAGACAGATGTACTATGTACTAAATACAGGCAGGCATGTCACATTAACAGGTATAATGTATAAGCTAAGCAGGCTAGCACATGCAGTTTAACCAGATTGGAAGAATTACAATCTAGACACCATATGCAACATGCAACCACATATCACGCTGCCAAGTTAGAGCAAGCACCTGCGATGCTAGTGTAGGGGAAATGCTGTAATCAACTACAGAGCTACGTTCACTATCTTCATCTAGCATTTCTGTTTCTTGAGAATCATGTCGGGAGGCTGACGCTGCATTCTTTAAATGAGGAGTAGTCCCCTTGCCTGCCTGCCTCGTCATAAGTGATTGATGATGGATACACAAGAACATTAGTTTGATGTAGAACATGGTTAATACACAGATGTACTAGTATGTACCAAAGACAGAAAGGCATGTCATATTCAAAGGTATAATGTGTAAGCTAAGCAGATGCAATTTAACCAAATTGGAAGCAATACAAGCTAGACATCCGGCTGGAGTGGTGAGCATGATCATCTAGGACCTGAGAGCCTGGTGGGAGGCGGGCTGCTTCGCCACCATCGCAGCTTTTTAGTTGGCTTCCAGGTGTTGCCTATCTTTGCTGGGCTTTTCACTGGCTCGGCCAGTGCCCTGACTAGCTATTTGTCTTCTGGTGCTCACAGGATGGTGGTTCATGTAAAAAAATATCTTTCCTTATCTTACCGACTTCGGCCTTTCGAATACAAGCTAGACACCATATGGAACATGCAACCACATATGACACCGCGAAGTTAAAGCAAGCACCTGGGATGGTGGTTCATTGCGAGCGAGGTCATCAACTCTAGAGCTACGTTTACCGTCTCCATCTGCTGACACTGCACCCATTATAGCGCTGAAACGTGTCTTGCCTACCCGCACACCAAACTGGAGCGACTTCTCTCTTTTCTTTTTGGCTTCTCTCATGGCAGCAGAGTCTGAAATACCCTTGCATAAAACACAACAGTGAGAGTAAGGGTGAAGTGTGTGTAGAACTAGTGCACTGTAAAAGTAGCAGATAGCAGGTGGCTGAAAAATAAATGACAGGAGACATATGATAGCTCTACAACATTGCATGGCAAACAAAATTAGATTCTACTCTGTATGATTTTGTAATATATGAGCACAGGAAATGCAGGTACACCTCCAGCACACCACCACATGTGGTCATATCTAAGATAACAGTCGACTGAAAATAAATAGGTCAGTCGATTTTTTTAATGAACCGTCCGATCTATAAGGAACGGGCAGATGGCCTTCGTCTACCTCCCGCCAGTCACTGTTGACGATCTTTCTCGAACTGCCAGTGACCACCGGCCCAGAACCCTGCCTCCGCCGCCCAGCCCTCCCATCGACCTCACACCACCGTCGTGCTTGGAAGCGCCCCAGGCCATCCCTTTAATCCCGATCGACCTCCAGATCGGGCGCTAGTAGCCCTAGGCCGCACACGCCCCTAAGATAAACACCAAGGCGCTGCTTCCCCGGCGTAATAGGCGTACTAGAGCCTGTTACGCCGGGGAATGCTTCCGTTAATTGGGAATCAAGTGGCCAAAAATTGTAATTCAGGGGGCGACGGACCTCTAGCTAAGGTGAAATAGTATATGAGGAGAAACCTTGTGCATCGCGAGTTACTAGGAACATCTAGTATCAAGAAGAAGCGGTCAACTAGTGTCTTCTATGGGATGAATACCATGCAAGCAGAGACGTAAGATTTGCACGAATAAGGGAAGAGGAGTACCTTTTTAGGTTGCTGGTGTGGTCACCTCCACAAGTCGCGCCAATTTTCTTCTTTTTACCGGGAAAACCGATGTTCTGGAGGGTGCAGGCTTGGACGAACCCATGGCCAAATTGTTGACTGTGTTGCCGTGGCCGTATGTCGGCGGAGGGGAAGCGGATCCGAGGCGGCGAAGGACGACGTAGCAGGAACAGCCCCGGTGTGGTGGAGGGTGGCGAAGTTGGTGCGGTAGCGGTGAGGCGCAGGACGGCGTGGTTGAACTGGCTCGGGTACGGACGGTTCGGCCTCGGCTTCAACTACTAGCCGTGGAGGGCGTTGCGGTTGAGGTAGCGGTGGACGACAACGTCGGGGTATCGGCTCCGGCGTGATGGAGGAGGGCGGCGGTTGATGGTTGGGATGGGGTGGCGGACGGAGGACGCTGGGGTTTCGCGGCTGGTGGAGAGGTAGTTTTGGCGCCCATGGAGTACGAATGGGGAATCGGATGGGTGGGGGGAACCATGTTTCGGTCTGGGACACGCTTGTTTTTTGCTTTTTTGAAAAGAAATGGGATGCGCTTGTTTGAAAATTGGGGAAAGTACAAACTTTGCCCCCTCTTAAATTTCGGACCTACTGCGGGTTGGGGGTAGGATGGTAATCCCAGGTGTCCCAAATAGTGGGCGGGAGCGATTTCGGCCGCGTGCATGTGTGCTTAGGTGGCCATTGTGTATGAATGTTTTTCGGATGCGGTTGCGTGGCGTCTAGATGAAGCTACAAACCTACCCCGGTTTAGACATTTGTACGTCAGGCCGGTAGGTTTCACGGGTAGAAGTTATTAGAAAAGTAATTTCCTTGTACTGCCAAACATTGGTCTCACGCAGTTTCGGGCGAGTAGAGGCTCTTTTGGCGCTTCGTTCGAAATTTTGAAACACAAGCATTCACGTTTAGAGTAGTCTTGAACAATGAGGATTGACCTAAATATACAACGTTATATTTGACCTTGTATGTTTGAAAACCTCATTAAATTATCCGCTTCTTTTTGAAATTTTGACACTTGAAAATCCTATAACTACGATTATTTTGGAATGGAGGAGCTAAATTTGAATCTATTTTGTACACGACTACATATGCTATTATGTACAAAATAAGAGCAAAGATTGGTGCCCCCATAATTTAGGTATGGTTTACAAATGCCATGATATCAAATTCAAATAATTGAATGGACTTCATGTTGAATTCAAATTTTTTAAACCACCTTAAGTTGAATTCAAATGTATGCTAGTTCATAGGTAGTAGCTATTTATAATGTCCATTGTGTAACTTTCGTATGTATAATGTGCTTTACACACACAACGTGAACTATACTCACGTTTATATTCGATTGCTAAAGCGATGCATTGTCTAGAGTTCAAAATACAAACTATGTGGATCAATTGTGTCGAATAATAACATAGACATGCTCAAATTTGATAGAATCTAGATGTCTGATGGATCAATGACCGCTCCTTACGCGAATTGCAAATATCATGATCCCATCCTAATATTTGGATACAATTTATATCTTTAATCAAAGTGTAGAGCAGTCCTTTATGTGTAGTTTCACTCTCCATCGGTGGTCTCTCACACATGCTCACACACTCTCTCCCGAGGTGTCTTTCTCGCACACATGCTCTAGATATAACCCTCCCTCCCTCTCGTAACCATTTACAACTATTTTCACTAACCTTTATCACAAGCACTCTTCCTCTCGCAAACATACACATGCACAATCCTCATCGACCCTTTCTATATACATGGACCTGCCTACGTGTCTCATGTATGCACATTATCTTTACGCCTATCCCTCACGCATTGTCTCACACCTCTCTTCCTAATCAACGAGTATGATTCTAGCAGAGCATTCTGTAGGATGCCCCTTAAAGTTAGGTTGGATGAATAGTAATATCAGAGATAAAGGGGTTACCTTAGTCCGAGAACCTAGGGTTACAAATCCTAGCCGGCTTTGTCAGTGGACACAGAGTCCTTCACAATTCTGCTATCTTTGGCTTGTACGACTAGTCATCCATGGGTCTTCCTAAATGCACGGGCCGACCAATGTGGCGCGGGATGGAACAGAACGAAGGGCCTCACCTCGACCCACCGGACCTCACGCGGTGACACACGCTCCGCCCCCACGTCTCATTATCTTCTCACACCCACACATACCAACACAAACACCACACACACAGAAAATTTCTCCTGGTGCCTCTATTCCCTCCCCCTTGCATATACACACTCAAGGGAATGGAATCTCTTGTCATGACATCATATTCATCTCTCTCTCTCTCTAGACCACTCTCATTTCTCATGCTATCTCTCCCATGCCCCCCCCCCGTCGGCCCCTCTATCCATGCCTCTCTCGAATACGTAATACACACACATACCTCTCTAGGCCCCGCCAAATGCATCAACTACACATTCACACATGTTACATCACGTACCCCATTGATCTAAAAAGCCCTCTCTTCACGTTTATTTTGCATACAACATTCCTTTTGAATAAAGTGTGGCCAAAAAATTATTTTAGAGTTTCTACATATATACAACATTACAAAGTTATATGGAGGAGTACGAACGGTAATTTGCATTGCATGGTGCCCACAATGATATTTATTCCGCACTGTGAATTTGTATATTTTTATACTATATACAAAGTTAGTCATAATAAAGAGAAACGAAGAGCATCTCTCTCTCCATCGCATACCCCCCTGTACGCCCCTTTCACGTATGCACACAAAACTATCTCCAGGTCCTCTAAAAGTAAGCCCCCAGAAAATTCACGCATGTTTCATCTTTCTCTCGCGATATATGCAATGACGATCATTGTATTTGAAGCGAAAGCATGATACGTACATTGGACTTCAGAATCCACTCATTACGGTCACCATTTACATTTAGTGGTTATTATGCAGTCACGGGCTCACCGTACAACTCTGTATTTGCTCATGACATGACTAGTTGACCAGTTAAACGCTCCACGTGGCACCTCTAGTGTTGCATCACATTATCTCACTACCATCATGCCCACCTGTCGACTTGTATCTACTCTAATCTACACTCTTATAAAATACATAAAATACACTTATAAAAAAACAGAGTTGGTGATGATGGTGTGCCTGCCATCCTGCAATATAGGCCGTCCGATTTATATCTGACGTACAGGAAAGAAACTATGGCAATTTTGCAAAAAGGTACCCACATACCTCTCCACATTTGCAAATAAGGCCCTCCCTCGTTCATCCTTTTCTCTCACAAGATAAACAAGTCATACAAATGCATCTTGATGTTACATGCAACGCACGGGCATCTTGCTAGTAAGAATGAAAACAAACGACAAAAAAATATTTGGACGGTGGTTCGAAGTCATGACTGCGGGCACAGCGGACAAGGTGGCCTTGTATTGGTATGCTGAGCCATCTGTTTTAACACAGATGAGCTGGTGTGGTGATTATACACACATGCACGCATGCACACGAACTGCATCCACGCAACACTCACACAAACACATGCACCCACGCACGCACGCAACACTCATACATACACACGCAACCACGCACGCACGCACGCAACACTCACACGCACACACGCGCGCATGCATGCACACACCAGTACACCACAAGACCAACACACACTCTCACGCTCAAGTGCTCAACCTACACGTGCATGCACACACATCAGGCCCTGACAGACACATACACAACCAGGTGATTCCCGCGCACGGGTTGGAGCCTTGTCGCGCCTGCGTAAATTTGTGTTTATCTGACCTTTTGCCTATGCGAACTGACAGGTGGGAGCCACAATGAACGTGGTCAATTTAACTAGTCAACATGGTGCCGCGCAGACTATTTGGCCGGTCAACAGAGTGCAATCCGATGCTGAGCTGTGAGCAAGTGACCGTATAATCACTGCAAAACATATATAGTGACCGTAATCAGCTTATTCTGAAGTTCGGTGACCGTATTACGCTTTTCTCTCTGTAGGCCCTCCAAAACTACATCTCTACACGTTCTCGCATGTTACATCTAACAACTATGCAATACAACACTACTACTACTCTAACACAATAAATCATATGTGTTCTTAGTTTTACTAGATATCATATTGTTACTTATAATTATTCAGTTTCCATACATTAAAATTGCCTTTGAAATGTATGGCCAGTATCATCTATCGCGCGGGAAAAATCCCGCCCTTTCCTGTTTAATCGGGTTTGTACCGATGGATCGTGCGAAACAGCAAAACTATAGTCCTATACAGTACAAGTGACAGTTCACTGGGCCGTCATGTCGTCTACTCCTCCATCGTAAGAGTGGAGCGCTCGCTTTCATAAATCTTCTAGTCCCTTTCGCCGTCATGTGGGACATCAAGCTACCGGGTCCACGTGCCATACCGGAATACAGTGCAGAGCAGCCAGCGTGAAGCACCCCAGTCATGGCGCAGGCGTAGTAATGAGCAATGAGGCGTCAAATCACAAAGCTGCACCTTTCCCGCAGTTAAGTTGGAGGGAAGAAGCAACCATCATTTCACTCATTACTGAATCCACTTCTCCCTCATCTTCTTCAACTTAACCACGTGTTGCTTCTAACGTTGTTTTGCCTAATGTGGGACACAGATCGGCTTCGTAAAGCACTGACACGTGGGACCGCATGTTAGCAAACCGCCAGGACAACGTCCTCCGAAAATAAGAAACCTCCCCTGCCATCCGCGCGGCAAAATCACCTCCTTTTTACTAATCCCAATTCTATAATTTTTTAGATCAATATAATTGAGATTTGTATAGATAGCACACAGGAGCAAAACCAAGTGGTACGGTTAAGGGCATCCACAATGTGTAGCCAAATGTGAAAATAGCTTTTGGCATGGTGGAAACCATTGTGGACGGTGTTGCCAAAGCTAAAAAGATGGAACCGAAGCTCCCTGGTTGATTGATTGAAGGAATAGAAAAATGCAACGTCTCTCCTCTTTCTCCCATGCTTGGATGCATGTAGTACAGTATAGAGCGCAGAGTCTACTCCCCTGTCCCTTCTATCACAAATCACAAAGCAGTGAGGCGTCAAATCACAAAAGCACGGACGAAGCAACCATCATTTCACTCTTCGCTGATCCGCTTCTCCATCATCTTCTTCGAGAAGCCATCTCACTACATTAGTTATAGTAGTACTAGTAAAGGACTTCCTGGATGCAAATAAGGCGGTTGTCTCGGCTTGCAGGCGGCACTTGCGAACGACTTACCATGGTCTCCCTCAATGGTGTTCTCTGTCGAACGCACTTCGCCAAACCACCCAAAAAAATATCGTCGACGTCACCGCAATTGGGAAGGAAGTCAAATATAGTTACTACTACCTGCATTTTTTTGTACACAAGGTAAGTATATCAAAATTACAATTCGCAAAGGGCCACTAACACTAATCGAGGCAAAATTGATGGGGTTAGCAACCAAGGACATTAATATCCCCTGCATGCATGCGGAAGTGAGAAGGTTGGTTTGCATGGCGCTGCATTAATCAAGCAATGAGGAGTGAGATGGTTAGTTCTTTGGTCTTTGGAGAAAAAATATGCACTAATTGACACATGAAACGAGGATTTGTATCAATTAAATCCCGCGACGGAAAACCCAGCCTTTCTTTTTTAACACTAGTACTCCTAGTACGTACGTACTTATCCTGTTTGGGTCTAGGCCTTGCATTGCCAAACTTCGCCACACATTTTTTCCAAGCTTGCCTAAAGTTTTCAAAATGAGAAGGAGGTACACTTGCGCACGGCTATCGCGGTCGCACCGCACCCTCACACGGTCGCTCTTGCACGCCGCGGTCGCACCGCACCCTCACACGGTCGCTCCTGCACGCCGCAAACCCAACCAAGGGAACGCACCCTCACTGACACATGTTGTCGCATGGGAACACACCAAACTCAGCCATCCTATCACTAACACATAATTTTCGTTCATAGAGTATGTTTATCCAACCGCATGTTGGGGAGTATCCGTACGGCCCGTGCAGTGGTCTGTCGGGGAAGAAGAAGAGGTGAGGAAGATGGAAAGAAGGGTTAGGAGACGTAGGATATTCATCCAACCGCCTGAAATGGTAGACTGACCCAAGTTAGGCGACTTGCATAACAAATATATGTTTTTACACAGCAAAAGATCCATAAAAACAACAATATAAAGAAAAACTATCACTGCTCGCGGAACGAGACGACCTTGTTGTCTTTGGCTGCCGGCGTGAACCAGTTGTCGCTGCCGACGTGGGTCTCTGCACCGTGGTTGTCCTCGGCCTCCAGCTACTTGTTCAAGCGGAGCATGCGGGCGCTCTGCACGGATGAGAGCACAACCCGGTTCAAGTCGAGGACGTCTGGTTCCGCCTACAGGAGGGCCTCGATGGCAGCGGCATCCACGCGCTCCGTGTCGAGTCGAGCCTCCGCCACCCAGTTCAAGTCCAGGATGTCCGGTTCCGCCTGCAGGAGGGCGTCGATGAGAACGGCATCCGCGCACTCTGCGTCGAGTCGAGCCTCTGTCGTCCGGTTCAAGTCCAGGATGTCCGGTTCCGCCTGCAGGAGGGCCTCGATGGCAGCGGCATCCGCGCGCTCCGCCTCAAGTTGAGCCTTCGCCGCCCGGTTCACATCCACGACATCCGGTTCCGCCTGCAAGAGAGCCTCGATAGCAGCGGCGTGCGCACGCTCCGCGTCGAGTTGAGCCTCTGCCTCCCGGTCCTCCTTTAGTATCGCCATGTTGAACCGCCGGTCCGCCTGCACCATGGGGGACTCGGACGCCGGCACGAAGTAGACGTCCATCGTCTCATACCCATCGGGGGCCTTTTGCGCCGCGACCTCCACCATGAACATTGGATCGGCTTCCTCCTCCTCGTAGCATGGCTCCAGAGAACTCGGGGATTGGCCCACCGCAAAGTGAGCTTGGGAATGGAGGTCTGTGGCACCGACCGCCGCCGCGATTTCTGTGCGGCGCTCCGGCGTCGGCATCTTGTAGTAAGTGATCTTGTGGCGCACCATGGCTTTCCGGCAAACTAGGGGATGCTTGATGCGGGCTAGGGGATCGAAAGGTGGGGGAATGGGCTGGAGATTTGGTGTGGTTTTAGGGCAGTGGCTGGCGTAGGCCGAGCAGCGAAGGTTCTGGTGTGAATAGTGGTTCCGGTGACGACCGGTCAATTGGTTTTGACTGTACATCGCTCTTGTCGCGTTCGCGTTGCATCCCGGCACGTTGGACCCTCCACGTCGCTCACCGAATGGAATGCGCTTCGTCTTGCGTTTTCGCTCGCTTGTGGGACCGCAGTTCAGAGCAAACCGACGTCCCTCCGCCTCCCCCCGGGTCATTTATTATACCACCACTCCCTCCGTTTTATGCGGAGTAAATAAAAACAGAGGGAGTATACTACGGATGAGGATCCCCTGACGTGGACGAACCCATTGAGTAACTGACATGCGGGGCCTAACAAGCATGGGGTCCGCCAGTAAGTGACCAAAAAGGAGGGTAAGGCAGGGATACCTATGTCACAGGATCCACTTCCACTATACTACTTTGACCAAATGTTAGAGTAATAACATATGACATGCAACTTACACAAATGTTAGAGTAATAATATATGACATGCAACTTACACAAAGCATACAGGGTCTAATGCGTTTTTCGAGGCTAGCTTTGACCAAATGTTAGAGTAATAATATATGACATGCAACTTACACAAAGCATACGGTCAAATTCGTATGTAAAAGGAGTTTCCAATGATATAATTTTCACATTATAAATCTCATGTACTATTAATCTTGTCAATAGTCAAATTGGAAACCATCTCGAGTACAAATCTAGGAGTACGTACGAATCTAACAATATTGATTGGCGTTGTTGAATGTTGATACCTTTTTAATCAAAGTAGATATACTTTGACTCCACATAAAACTTATATGTAAACTAGAAAGGATAGGAGGGACTATATTGTATGTTTTCAAAAATGAAACGAATATTGAATACCCTTTATATATGATTTGCGGATGCTATGATCACCAGTTCAAAATTTTGAATCCGCCTTAGGTATCACGTGCCCCCACTCGTTCCCTTTCGATTTCATCTCGGGGTCCGAAGATCTATTGAAAGAGGACTAGGGTGGGTACATGCGAATGATACTCGGCAGAATGTTCAAATGAGGCATGCGGGAGGATGGACTCGACTGGAGGGCGACATGATCGATGGAGAAGAGGGTTGGAGAGGAATGAGAAATAAGCAAACGCCACATGATTATACTTGAACGGCTCAAATAAACAATAATTTGTCTCGCTTGGCCTACATAGTGAAAGGCCTAATGCGCAACGCGGAGCATTGACGCTCGAACATGGTCGGGAAAACAGGGAAACAGACATGTGGGGCACACCCGTCGGGACGACGTAGAGCAGACTAGTCCAATGGAGGAGCTGGCCCACGACCTCCTCGCCACCGACAACCGTTCATGTGGGTCGTTGGGGCCAACAACGGGGCACAGCTCCAGCACCGCCTCTGGACACGGCGACTGCGGTGAGCGACACGCTCATATCGTCGCTAGACACGGTCGGTTTCAGTTTGACAAGGGTGGCGTTAGTGTTGTGGCACGACCAACGGTATGTTTGGTTTGTGCCCAAGGTTGCCCCATCAAAGCATTGGGTAGCCAAAATTTTGGTTGAGGTATTGGTTGCCCATGATTTGGCCGACATTGGCAAGAAAAATGAACTTGAGTTGGCTAGAGTTGATTGGCATGCCAAAGAAATGGCAACCGTCCAAACAAAGACCAAACTTTGGGTCATGACCAAAATTTTGGTTGAGGTATTGGTTGCCCATGATTCGGCCGACATTGGCAAGAAAAATGAACTAGAGTTGGCTAGAGTTCATTGGCATGCCAAAAAATGGCAACCATCCAAACAAAGACCAATCTTTTGGTCATGACCAAAATTTTGGCAAGGTGCACTTTGGCCACAATCCAAACACACCCCAACACCCAGCTCGTCGAGGATGCACGGGGCGCCGCAACGCGTCCGCGTAGTGGTGTAGCGCGGCCAACTGCATCCTCTGGACCTGAGACCATGTCGGGTTGTCTTGCTTTTCCAATGACTTGCGGGGATCACATGTGAGCAAAGGACATCTCCAACGTTGCCACGACCGTAGCTGACTACCCTGGCACACCAAAACCCTCGTCCCTCGCGCGATGCGTTCCTAGCAGGCGCCAGCTGCTCGCATTCATGTCGTCCGTTCGTATGTCGTCATTAAGAGGCTCGGTGCCCGCGGAACCAACTCCGGTGACTTAATGACACACCCGGACGCTTGGCCTCACCGGAATGCGCTACTTAAAGCGGCAACGCCCAGCTAACCTCCACACCATAGCACATCGTCCTCCTACCTGGAACCACATCCGCCATGACCGCAAGCGTGAACGCTCTGCGGGAGAGCTTGTCTTAGGGGATGGAGCTCGAGGTCCCCGCCCTCGCTCAAGTCGCCACACAAGCGGTGGCCATGCTGGCGGCCGACGATGGGAGCACCGTCAGCCACGTGTCCTACTTGCCGCCGTCCAACGTCCAGCACAGCCGAGGTCGAGGACTCCTCCGAGGATGAGTAGGGCATGGGAGGCGGCAAGGCATGGTGTGCCAACTGGCCGGTCCGTCTCTCGTGTTCTACTTTTCCTCTCCGGAGACCGCACCTTCACTTCACGGGTCTTGAACCCCGCCCCCGTACATGGAGATCACAGATGGAGGACGTCGGTCGCCGCCGTAGAATTGGTTTAGGGTCGGGTTTCTTTTATTTTTTTGTCCTATAAAAGTTCGAAATGTAATGAAAATCTGTCGTGTTTGCATTAATCTCAGCCGGTGTATATGAACTTTCACAATAATATACATATTGTAGGAGTACTAGCAAGATGCTCGTGCGTTGCACGGAAGATCAAGATCTTGTCGGAGAAAAGGATGAACGAGGGAAAGCCTTATCTGCAAATGTGGAGAGGAGTGCGGGTAAATTGTCATAGTTTCCTTCCTATGCGTTAGATATAGATCGGACGGCCTATATTGCAGGATCGGACACATCTTTCTACATCTACGGGAACCTACGAAAGGGTTAACGTAAATTGCCTCTCTCTCTCTCTCTCCTCCCCTGATTTTCATGGTGGTGGGCCCCTCCCTCCCCCCAATCTACAATCAACGGCTCACACGTTTCACATTGTGTTAATTACGTAACTGGGATTACGTAGGTGTAGCATTAATCGTCCTAAAAAACCCAACTAAGCCAACCTCCCAGCATATCGCGCGGGAAAAGACCCGGCCGCGCCGTTTTAGTCGGGATTACCGGATTACTAGTAGTAGTATCGATGGATCGCGCGAAGCAACAGATTTTTTAGGGGGTGAAGCACCTAGTTTAAAAGGAAAAAATGTGGTACACTCACAGCACTCCTGTCGCGGTCGCATTGCACCCCACACACATTCGGTCCTGCACACGGCTCACGCAAACGGAACGTGCTTCAGCTTGCCTCTTCACTGACACGTGGGACTGCACTCGGAGAAACCGACCATGCGCCAAACTCCCCCCGCCCACCGCGCGAAAATCCTCCCCCCTCCACACACACACCCAAAAATTCCCCCCAAATCCGATTCAATCGCCCTTCGGCCAACTAGCCAATAATATTCCCCAAACCCCCCTCCCCCTGTCCCCCTCCACTCCATTCGCTCCGCCAAAGATGCCCTCCCCGCCGCGCCGATACATCGGTGCCGCGGTTCGGCGATCCTCTCGCTCCCACAGTATGCTCTCGTAGACTGCCGTCCTCTAGCCGCACCGCCACCTCTGGCTATGTTCTTGTGGAGGCGCACGGCGGTCAGCGCCGCCACCGCTGGCGATGTTCATGTGGAGACACACGACGGCCAGCTTCTCCCACGGTACGCGCATTCTAGACTGAGGCCCCGTTCATGTCGGTGTAGCATTGAATGTTAGCTGATAGACGTTGTTAATCTCACTGTTTGCCGAAGTAGTTTCCTGTCAATATCCTCTACTTAAGAAGCTTCCTTGCCCTATTCTGCACTCAATCTTCTTAGCTGAGATGGCATGCCAAGGCTGATTAGTTGCTAAAATATCCTGCCATATATTTATTGTGACGTAGATTGCCATGGTCTAGTAGCCAATCTGTTAGCTGAAATAGCTCTACACCGTTTTATACTTGATCTTTGTTGCTGCGATGGTCTTCCATAGTTCGATGGTTGTGTGCTCGGCCTCATTGACTGCTGAAACAGCCTGCCATAATTTGGCACTCAAATCTGTTTGCTGAATTAGCTTTACATATATTTCGTTACTTGGATCTGCTCGTCCAAATATCTTGCCATAGCTTTAGACATCGACCTAGGTATTTTTTTATGGACTTCATAAAAAAAGCATATATGTTTTTCCTATAATATCTAGTACAAGAACTAATTTGTATGTCTAATAGATGGACAGGACTTGGATAACTTCTGCTCGAAGGTTCTCCGCTGCATATGTCGAGGGGGTTGAAAACTTCATGAACTTTATCAGAGCTGAGTACGGTGGTCTGAAATCAGATGTGCTCTGCCCGTGTAGCTGTTGTATGAATTCAGTTACAAGACCCCAGTCAACTGTGCAAAATCATCTACACTTGTATGGGATGTCGGTCACATATACTAGGTGGGTTCATCATGGTGAAGCTGTGAACGTCAATGTTATTGACTATGTGGAAGCAGCAGATCACCATCTTGATCTGCCTGATGCTCAGGTGGAAGAGGAGGAGGAGGTGGTGGTGGCGGAGCCAGTGACTTTGACCAACATTGAAACAATGCTACGAAATGCTCGTGCATTCCGTGAACTTTCACCTGCAGAAGAAAAAACGGTGGGCCCGCATGTTGGAACAATGAAACGTTGCTATCACCCCAGGAAATAAGTTGTCAGTATTCTCAGCTATGGTCACCTTTCTTCAGGTGAAGACATCTGAGCGGATGACCAACAAATCATTCGATGCGATGTTGGCTGCTTTCCGCAAATCTTTCCCACATGCGTCTGAGCTGCCACACACCTACAGTAAAATGAAGAATTTCCTTCATGCAGTTGGAATTGGATATGATATGATCCATGTTTGTACGAATAATTGTGTTCTGTTCTGGAAGGATTATGCCAACTTAAGTGAATGCCCGAAATGCAAATCATCAAGATGGAAAGATGGCGATGCTGTGAAGAGGATTCCTCATAATGTTCTGAGACATTTTCCAATTACACCAAGATTGCAGAGGTTGTTTCATGATGCTGAAACAAGAGAGGATGTACTGTGGCATTCTAGGAACCAGGAGTACAGAGATCAGAATGTAATGAGCCATCCATCTCATGGTAGTGAGTGGAAAAGCTTCAATGATAAACACAAAGAGTTTGCTGCTGACCCGAGAAACATTAGACTTGGCTTAGCTTCAGATGGATTTAACCCATTTGGCCACCAGAGCGCCACATATAGCATGTGGCCAGTGCTTGTTATCCCTTACAACATGCCTCCAAATGTCTGCACCGAAGAATCAAACTACATGATGGTCTTGCTCATCCCAGGTTCAAAAAGTCCTGGAAAGGATTTTGATTTGTTCATGGAGCCTCTTGTGGAGGAACTTCAACAGCTATGGAAGGGTGTTCTCACTCGAGACCTATATAGCAGCCCACCAGCTGATTTCTTTCTGCGTGCTGTTATAATTTGGTGCATCCATGATTATCCGGCTTTGGGCACTATGTCAGGGCGAACAACACATGGTTACAATGCATGTGTTCGTCGTGACAGGAATCCGTTGTCATACGCAATACTTAGCAAGATCTGTTACATTGGACACCGCTGTTTCCTTGCCAAGGACAAGTCGCATCCTAGAAAATACCGAAGACATGTGTTCAATGCAAAGCATGAAAACCGTGATGCGCTAAAGAGGCTCACCGCCGATGAGTTGCAAGTGGAATTAGAGAAGGTCAGGCATATTACACCAGGAAACCATCCTGGTAATGGTAGCGGGAAAAGGAAGCATGGCAGGATAGAAGAGAGATTATTGTTTACCCGCAGGTCCACTTTGTGGGACTTGGAGTATTGGAAAGATTTGGATCTAAGGCATAATCTTGATGTGATGCACATCGAGAAAAATATATGTGACAGCATTATCGGCACACTTCTTAATATTGAAGGCAAGACGAAAGATACCTTAAAATCTAGGATTGATTTGACACACCTGGGTATCAGAAAGGATTTGCAGGTGCAAGATGAAGGTAAACCATGGGATATGGCACCAGCTGTGTACGTCTTGGACAAGGTAAAAAGAAAAGAATTCTGTGAGGTCCTGTCACGTGTGAGATTCCCACATGGATTTGCTTCCAACCCTGAAAGGAGAGTTAGTGCAGATGGTAACAAGGTACAAGGGTTGAAAACTCATGACTGCCACGTCCTACTTCAAAGGGTTTTACCTGTTATCCTTAGAGGATTGTGCCGCCCTGACTTATACAGAGCAATTGCAGAGTTGAGACAATTCTTTAGGGAACTCTGCAGTAGGAATATCAGGATAGATGCTTTGGAGTGTCTTAGAGACAAGATACCAACTATCCTATGCGACCTTGAGAAGATATATCATCCAGCCTTCTTTGATGTGATGGTGCATTTGGCTGTTCATCTACTTGATGAGGCACTACTTAGAGGTCCAGTACAGTATGGTTGGATGTACCCTATTGAATGGCGGCTAGGCACTTTCAAGGGCTATGTTAGGAACAGAGCTAGACCCGAGGGTTCCATTGCAGAGGCCTACATTGCTACAGAAGCGTTGACATTCTACTCAAAATACATTGAAACAGCTGATCAGCTTAGCAAAGAGGTGGGTGAAGACAATCCCGGGCTCAATGTTTTCGATTATTCTGTTCGAGTTATAGGGAAGAGTCGACAAGAGGACAAACCTAAAGATTTGGACTGGTTTGGTATGTGTTGAATAACTATCCTGAGATACTACCTTATATCAAGTAAGTGCAGTACTGCAGCTTATACATCATAATCTACTAAACTTGCAGCACATTCTTATATATTTAGATGTTTGACGCGATCACTATGTTATGCAGCATCTACAAAGAGGAGTTACTGCCGCAAAATCCAAGAAACATTGACAAACTGGTTATGGCAGGATTTGCGAAATGGTTCAAGAACCATGTAAGCTTTTGAAGTGCATTGTTAGTTTTTTTAATATATTGAGTACATAAGATGATCAGCTTGTCTATTTTCTAACCATAGGTTCAGAAGATGCGGGAGGATGGGCAGGCAGTTGATGATGCCCTTTACTCACTAGCAACGGGTCCTGATACTCGGGTAAGACATTATGAATCTTGCGTTGTTGGAGATGTGCGCTACAACACCCTTGCACGAGACGAAGGCAGGAAGACACAAAACAGTGCCATCATGAGCACGGATACGTATGACAAAGAGACAACTGAAATGTATGCTAACATAACAGACATTATTCAGTTGCAGTATATCTCCAGTTTCGAGGATCATCGGTGTGTGGTTCTGTTGTGTTGTCCTTGGTATAACCTGTTTTCCAGAATCTCAAAACCAAGAGTTGATAATTATTTCAAATCCATCAATGTCAAGGCGGCTTACCAGACCAACGAGCCTTTTATTTTGGCAAATCAAGAAACACAGATATTTTTCTTGGAAGACACATTTGCACGTAGCGATGACTGGAGAGTATTGCAAAGGTTTGATCAGAGGAATTCGTTTAATGAAGTTGCACAACAAGATGATGCTTACACTGCTCCTGATGTACAAGATAACACAGATGTTCCTAATATCTTTGAGAACCATCACGTCAATGACGCCGGCGAAAAGATTGCATGTCGTGCTGTGGACATACAAGAGTTGATCAAGAAGAAGCCAACGTTCAAGGACCTTGAGGACGAAGAAGTAGATGACACCGTGGGGAATTACGATTCAGACTGATACACATGGCGAAGATGTTGACGCTGCTGCTGCGGATGATGATTACATTGCTTTTGTCGTATTTTCCTGTCAGAAGACATTTTTTATCTACTATGTGAAATTGTGTTTGCTATGACAACTGAAACCTAATGAACATGTTGTTTAGTATTTTGTTGTGAGAACATCACTTGTTATGTATGATGATTTGTGTTTGGTGATTGTATGACAACTAAAACATGATGACATTGTTGTTTAGTTGTACTCATATTTGGCCGTGAAACTTGAATTTGATGACATAGTTTGCTGTTGGACTGCAATTTTCCTGACGTCTTCGAATGAGAACAAAGCTGACCCGACAGGGGCTCTGCTATTTATTTATTTATATGAGCAAAAGGGGATACCCCCTGATTTCCGTTAATAGAAATCATTAGATGTTCACAACATTACGCCCAGCCTGCTACACAGTTTTCATTCATTACTAGTTTCAGCAAAGTGCTCATGTCATAGCCACTGAGTACATCACGAGTGCTACATACACTACAAATAAAGAGACAATCATCCTACAGAGCACATCGATTTTGCCCATTATCTTCACAAGCTCTTTCATCTCCTCATTGCTATCAAGGCCGTTTAGCAGCTGTTGCTTGTCCATGATTAGAGGAACTGCATCTTTAAGCTTCTTCTCTGCATCTTCCTCTTCTCTCGTTCCTTTAGTTACTTGTCCAACACCCCAACCTGCTGGTATTGGGATTCCTCGGCTAACCAAATAATCAGCATAGTTGCATTCCCCCACATCAGCAACTTCCCAGAAATACAAATCACACGAATCTTCCCTTTTCTGCACGAATCAAATTGGTAGATCATCAACCAAACTATTAAAAAATCAGCAACTGAAAGCAGCAGAACAACACTTAAACATATTATTACCCCATGATTCGGGCATTTGTAGAAGACTCGGCCAGGGTTGCGGATTGTGGTTGAGACGCGACGGATGACTATGCGTGATTTGCAGCAGTGGCACCACACCAACGGCAGCAGGTTGCGATGAGCAAGCGGTTGCGGTGCGCGTGCCGACGACGGTGTGATGAGACCCACAGGCGATGGTACAAGTTGCGACTTGGCGCATATCTGGTTGTTGTCTGCTGAAGAGCAGGTGGACGAGCAGCCAGCGGACATGGTTGCTGCAGCCAGAGCTTCTGATGCTAGGCAGAGTAAGTAGAGAAGAGGAGAAGCGAACGTTGGATATGTCAGTTTCATTACTTGCAGAGTAGCATAGCACCATATATAGTCATAGTCTAGATTTGGATTCGAACCAGCTACAGGAGCACGTCTTTCTTTTTTCTAAAACTCGGCAACGTCTCATTACTGGTTCACTTGCTTGTTCTGTACGCCTTCCCAAGTCATTGATTTTCTTTCCCTTTTTTGCGAGGAAGGAAGGATGACAAAATTGAGAGTTCCTGGGACTCGAACCCAAGACCTCTTGGTTGAAAACCAAGGGTGCTAGTCATTTATGTGGCGAACGTTCCCTGTGAGGAGGACGACAGACGAAGGCATTTTTCTCACAGTTTTCTTCCTATATATAAAAAAGTATGCTACTTTGTGTCCGCTTAGTCAACAAAACGATTGTGCCAACCTTGACCGTTGGATTGACATTCAACGTCTGTCGCGTTTCTTCAGTCTCTTCTTCCTCGAGATGCCAAAGCCAAACCAGCACCGGCGGGACCGCCTGCTCCCGCCTCCCACGGCTGGCTGTGATCTGCCCCGGCTCCTGTTCGTTCCTGTCTGAGGCCTCACCATCGTCCTCCGCCTTGGTTCGCTTGCCGCGGTGCCGCCCTCCGGTGTTGTCAACATGGTCAACAACCGAGAGGAATAAGGAGATGAATGTACATGGTGAGGATGACAGTAGGGACCCAGCAGCGCGCGCAGTAATTTTGTTTTTTCTGGACGGAGAAGGGTATCAACTAGGTTGTGCGGGCCCGTGGCCCGTCTAGCCCAGGCTTTTATTTCATATGTTTAGCACATGGTCAGCCCAGTTTGTTTTTTTCCTTTCTGAAAATTGCTAGCCAGCTATTTTGTTTTTTGCAAAACAACCAACATAGGCCTACTTGCTTTTCTACGCCCTGCTGGGCCGGAAATCTTTCAAGACGGGGAGGGATGCATTTTGCCCAGAAAATGGGCTATAAGTAATCAAAAATGGGCTATAAGTAATAATAAATGGGCTGTAAAATGAAAAAATACAGCAAACAGACAATTAGTTCCAAAATACTGTTTTCTTTCGGATTTTGATATTTTAAATTTCATTGTTTTTGTGTGGGTAAAATTTCATTGAATTTAAATTAAGGTATATTTAGATTTATAATTAATTTGAATCTGGCTAGAAATTTTGGGTTGTATGCTGTTTGGGACAGATTTGGAGGCGGACTTGTGGGTCTACTAGGTTGACGTGTACTTTGGCTTTGTCAACTTAGTCCACAAACGATTCTAGCAGCAGTGACCGTTGGATGATAATCGAACGGCCGTGCTGCTTCTTCTATATCTGATCTTCTTGCTCCAGCCGCCCAAACCAGCTCTGGTGGGACTGCCTGCTGCCGCCTGCCGTGGCCGGCTGTGCTGCCGCACAGGCCGCACCGCCCCACCCTACTTCATTGCTGGCCAGGCCATTCCTCTACTCACCCACACCTCCTGTTATTTTCCGGCGATGGCAGCCGGACCAGTAAACCCTCGTACTCTCCACCATGTGGGCAACCATTGCTGAGTCTTCCCCAGCTCTGTGTCGTTCCCTTCATAGGCCTCGCCGTCGTCCACCGCCATGATGCTCTCGGCGTGGCCTGGTCAACTTGGTCAACGAACGACATCCATCGGTCGTGGACTGTACGCGCAAAATAATGATTCCTCCACCTGACAGCTGGGACCCACCGGAAGGGCCTCTGTATTTTGCGAAAAAACGTTCCCCCCGCTGACATGTCGAACCCACCAGCTATATCTTTGCACGCAAGGAAGTGCCTCCTTATTACACACACAAAAATGAATACCCCCTCCTAGCTGGGACCCACCATAGTGGGAGGATGACTTGTGGGCCAAAAAAAGTTGACGGGGTCGGAGGGCTTTGTCAACTTAGTCAATATGAACGATTCAAGCTCCAGTGACCGTACGATGTCCATGCAACGGCCGTAGTGCTTCTTCAACCTCTGGTCTTCTTACTCCAGCCGCCCAAAGCAGTGCCGGTCGTGTCGCATGCTCCTACCTCCCGTGGCCGGCTGTGCTGCCGCGGAGGCCTCACCGCCCCCTACTATTCCCACCGCTGGCCAGGCCCTACGGCGACGGCAGCCTCACACCGCAGCCGAACCACTGAACCCTCGTACTCCTCTCTGCACGGGCTTCCACTGTCGCATCTTCCCCGGTTCCGCTTCGTCCCCTTCCTAGGCCTCGCCGTCGTCCACCGCCGTGGTGCTCTCCGCACGGCGTGGTCAACGTGGTCAAGGAACGACTTCCATCGGAAGAGTACTGTACGTGGAGAGGCTGACAGCTGGGTCCACGGCCCCAGCCCAGTTTTTTTGTGATTTTCCAAGTAAGTCGCTTTGTCAGGCCTGTTGGGCTGCAAATCTTTCAAGACGAGGAGAGCTTTCATTCGGCTGGCCGAGAAAATGGCCCATCAGTAATGAGAAATGGGTTGTACATTTTTAAAACACATCAAACCGGCAATTAGTTTCAAATATCTTTTTTTTTCATTTCAAGATTTTAAATTACATTAATTTTTATGCATGGAGAATTTGTTGGATTTTATATTCATATAAATTTATTTTTAAAATCAGTTTGAATGTGAGTCGAAATTTCGGGATTAAAAACAGTTCGGGCCGCACCGAAATATGCAAAATTTCGTATAACTTTTTAACCGTGGCCAC
This sequence comes from Triticum dicoccoides, assembly GCF_002162155.2. Lineage (NCBI taxonomy): Eukaryota > Viridiplantae > Streptophyta > Magnoliopsida > Poales > Poaceae > Triticum > Triticum dicoccoides. The sequence goes on from NC_041388.1 coordinate 71,538,482, forward strand.
AATTTGGGCTGTAATGCTAACAAAAATAATATGGGCTCCAAAAAAACCTTAAGAATTAGCAAATGGGCTGAAAATTATTAGAAATAATGGCAGATGGGTTGTATGCTGTTTTCCATAGATTTGAGGCTTTCCTAAAAAAAAGGTTGACGCACAAGCAGTGACTGTTGGATGTCCATCCAACGGCCATCGTGCTTCTTTAATCTCTGCTCTTCCTGCTCCAGCCGCTCAAACAAGCGCCGGCGGGACTGCCTGCTCCCTCCTCCCCACGGCCGGCTGTGCTGCCGCGCAGGCCTCACCGCCCCACCATACTCCCATCGCTGGCCTAGCCAGCCCTCTACTCACCCACACCTGCTGTTATTCTCCGGCGATGGCAGACGAGCCAGTAAACCCTCGTACAGTCGTACTCCCCTCCGCATGGGAAACAACTGCCGAGTCTTCCCCGCCTCCGTGTCGTTCCCTTCCTAGGCCTTGCCGTTGTCCACCGCCCTAGTGCTCTCAGCGCGTCCTGGTCAACGTGGTCAATGTCGTCAACGACCGACATGCATCTGAAGTGGATTGTACGTGGAGAGGCCGACAGCTGGGTCCACGTCCGCACGCAAGGAAATGCCTCCTTTTTACGCGCAAAATAATGATTCCTCCACCTGACATCAGGGACCCACTAGAAGGGCCTCTATATTTCGCGAAAAAAACGTTACCGTCGATGACAGCTCGGACCCACCAGCTATATCTCCGCACGCAAGGAAGTGCCTCCTTATTACGCACAAAAAAATGAATACTCCCCCTGTTAGCTAGGACCCAGTATAGTGGCAGGCTGACTTGTGGGCCTACTAAGTTGACGGGGACGGAGGGCTTTGTCAACTTAGTCAATATGCACAATTCTAGCTCCAGTGACCGTACGATGTCCATCCAACGGCCGCAGTGCTTCTTCAACCTCTGGTCTTCTTGCTCCAGCCACCCAAACCAGTGCCGGTCATGCCTCGTGCTCCTGCCTCCCGTGGCCGGCTGTGATGCGGCGGAGGCCTCACCGCACCCTACTACTCCCACCCCTGGCCAGGCCATCCCTCTACTCACCCACACCCCCTGTTACTCTGCGGCGATGGCAGCCTCACACCGCAGCGAACCAGTGCCCTCGTACTCCTCTACGCGTGGGCATCTACTGCTGCGTCTTCCCCGGCTCCGCGTCGTCCCCTTCCTAGGCGTCGCCGTCATCCACCGCCCTGGTGCTCTCGGCGCGGCGTGGTCAACGTGGTCAAGGAACGGCTTCCATCGGACGTGGACTGTACGTGGAGAGGCTGACAGCTGGGTCCACGGCCGCAGCAAGGAAGTGCCTCCTTATTACGTGCAAAATAATTATTCCTCCACCTGACAGCGGGGACCCACCGGACGGGCCACCGTATTTCGCCCCCTGACTGCTGGGACCCACCAGCTACATCTTCGCAGGCAAGGAAGTGCCAGACAGTCGGGACCCACCTTTTCGAAGCGTACATAGCTTGTCATTCTGGTCGCGAACGTGTACGTACATACTGGTCGATGTAGTGGCGCGCACGTGTCGTAGTAGAGGCGGGCACGTGTCGTAGTAGAGGCGTGCACGTAGCATGTACACGTACGTACAGCGGCCAGGGTGCAAGAAAGAAAATACGGCCACGTATGTGTACATACGGGCGGGGTATCGAACGCCTACTTGCGCATACGTACGGCCAGGGCTCGTGTACATTGCTGGGTCGGAGCGGAGAAACAGCGTCATCGTCGTGTTCATGGGGAGGCAACGAAATGCGTCATGTTCATGGGGAGGCAACGGAATGCGTCGTGTTCATCAAGAGGGCTTGGACAGAACAAGCGATGGAAACGAGGCTTGGCGTACCGCAGAACGGAGGAAACGACCTTGTGTTCGACCGGCCACGTTCGAAATGGGATCCTGTTCATCGGGAGGCGTCTGGCGTACTGCAAAACGGAGGAAACAGACCTCCTATGGTCGAAACGGGGGGTCCTGTTGATCGGGAGGGGTGTGGCGTACCGCAAAACGGATGAAACGGACTTGTGTTGGAGCGCTACAGTCGAAACGGGGGTCCTATTCATCGGGAGGGGTGTGGCGTACCGCAAAACGGGACTCCATGGGATACTGTTCATCTCCACCGTCGACCCCCTCCAGCCTCCACGAGCTACTGTTCATCCACCGTCGACCTCCTCCAGTCTCCACCTGCGACTATTCATCCACGGGCTCCTGTTCATCCAGCCTCCACCGCGCGCTACTCCACCAGCTACTGTTCAACCAGCCCTCTCCACGGGCACCTGTTCAACCACCCCTCCACGGGCTACTGTTCATCCTGCCCTCCACCATCTACTATTCATCCTGCCCTCCATGAGGTGGTCCTGTTCATCCAGCCCTCCACGGGGTCCTATTCATCCATCCCCAACCGGCTCGATCGATCGGGGTCCTGTTCATCCAGAGGCAACACCGTGGGGTAATGTTCATCCACCCCCAC
>NC_041388.1:71541183-71559702 GCF_002162155.2 Triticum dicoccoides
CAGAGGCAGCATTGATCGGCTTCAGTTAGCAGCAGTAGCGAAGGAATTGCTCGATTGGGTTCGGTTAACAGCCATCGATCGATCGCTCGGGTTCAGTAACGCGTAGCCTGCAGTGCAATCGCTCGGGTTCAGTTAGAGCCCAATGCCTCGCTCGGGTTCAGTTAGAGCCAACGCCTCGCACACACGCGCGTACGTGTACGAGAGAAGCGCGCATCGCTCAGCCCCCGACCTCCCACCGTAACCGGGAACTCCCCGAAATTTTCCTCCCCCTCGCTTCTACCACGGTTTTTTCCGTCATGGATGGCCCAAAGAATGTCATGCAGCTGCGTCTCCGGCCCGCCCAGGACGAAAAGCCCATTTTCTGTCATGATTTTTTGTCATAGAAGTAGGAGCCACCACATCTATGATGATACCGGGTTTTGTCATAATTATCGTCATAGAAGTGTCATATGTATGACAGAAAAAAATTTAGTTCGGCCCAAAATGTCAAAGATGTGTCTTTTTTTGTAGTGTGTGGCGAAATCTGGTGTAATCTAGATGATATCCAACGGCCAGTAGTGCTCAAATTTGCCATCTTTGGACCATCGGATTCGCCTCATCCATCGACCATCTTTCAAAGTTAAAGTTACCCGCACACAATATAAAAAATATATAATATATAATATATATAGGGGTATAGATAAATATATGTGATGCAAAAGCCGCCCATCATCTCCAATTAGAATAATGTGTCCATGCACGGATGCGACGTGGCCAAATGATGTATGCCATCGGTATCTCAAATTCAAATCAGCCTGACCTTGTTAGATGTGTATACATTACAACATGCTCGTTTCCAAACTACACCGCGCAGATATCCGTTATATTCATGAATGCATGGGTTTCAAACATCAGGATCTCTTATTCAAATATTTGAATTCAACTTTACATTGATTGTGACCTCACCTATTCATCTATTCTTTTACACCCACACAGTAGTCTTCTCTTTATAATTGTACCACTAACTTTCTCTCGTACATGCATGCACACACACTACCAGCCGGCATTATCCATCGCACGCATGCAATCTTTTTCTTCAGGTCGGTCTCCCATGAAGGCACACACCAACACACATCCCCCTCTCCATCATATCGGGCATTCTTTATCTCTCATGCGTGCATGCGCAATGATCAACGTTCCTCTATGTATGTGTGTATATAGCTAGGTCTTTCATAGTTTTCCACACAAACCGATCAATCAATATATCCAGTGAGGTCTCACCCTCTTTCCCACGTCCACATCGATCAATCTATACCTCTCTATATAGGATTAACATATATAGCTAATACACCCACATTAATTATGTATCCAACGTCCCCCTCTCATCATCCATGCCTTCCGCTTCATCTCTCAGACGCATGCACAATGGCGAAGACAGGGGCAGTAAGGGCCCTGCCCCCCTCCCCCCTAACATCATTATATATCAAGGCTAATATGAATGTGATCATTAGACAATTGCTGCTAAAAATGGTTTAAGTTCATGAATTGACCCTCCTCGTAAAGGATTAGCAATGCTTGGCCCCCTAGCTCATTTATTTTTCATGGCTCCGCCACTGCGCGCATCAGCGCACGTGTTCGCCCCCTCTCTCAAAATATCGATCTCGCACTTGTGCATTCCTTCATAGTCTCCCTCCACTCGGCCCCTCGCACCATCTTCTAGCCCCCACTGGATTTTGCCACATGTACAATCTAGCAGACTCCATGGTTGAACTTAAGCATAATGCACAAACCTCAAAACAACAGCGGTTCTCTTTTGTTCTAGAATGTTCCGTATCATAACTGCCTAAACTTTTTTCTAGTTGAATTGCCATTATTTGTTTTTACTTTATGCTTTACAACGCACAATTGCATGAATCATAAAATAGATTAAGGGCTTCTTTGATTCAAAGGATTCTCAAAGGAATTTTGGAGGATTCTAATCATTAGGAATTTTTCCTATCGTGGTTGTTTGATTCGTAGGATTGTAAACCATAGGAATTTTTACATATGATTCATTTGCACTAGATTTCATAGGAAACATCCCATCCACTCAAACCTCTTTGAAAGAATTATGCGTTTTTTCTATGCACAATCAAACACTCGTACAATCCTGTAGGATTCAAGACGACATTCCACTATAATCCCATGTTTTTCCTATTCCCGCGTTCTTAGCTTTTTATAAAAACTAATTGACTTTGAATGAGATGAACTATAAGAATTAAACGAAGGGCTACATCAGGCATATATGACTCAGAGCTTACATGCTATAGCGTGGTATTTATTCATAATTTGGTTGCAAAATCTGATGCGTGCAATGCACGTGTACCTTACTAGTACTTCGAGTATGTGCAAAACACATAAATTAGAATACCAATGGCACGCTACACAGTGTCTCTCTTACAGTTCATGAAGCCACGTGGCACATGTGTAGGCGTTGTCGCGACCTCCGTGCGTGGATTGATCACAGTGACATGTTGCTGGTTCTAGAAGAATGTACTCGTCCTCCCTGAGCCATACTGGCGGTACTTGCACGAAGCGAAGATGTGCACGCACGCCATGCACGCACTCATTAGTCGCACGCACACGCGGGTACACGGGCGGACACAATTTTGTACCAAGATCCACCCCATGTGATAATTTGACGCGTATAAAGTCGTTCACTTCATTGATGGTCAATTAATATAGCGCATGCAAATTGAGTGGACGTGAGGGCAGAAGAAAGACATTATTACTCCACTGCGTGCATGCGAGTAGTTAAATCATGGGTTGCTAGTAGTACTTCCATTGGTCTCCTTCGTATTTTGTTCCAATTTTTGATAGTAACATAATATTTACGCATTTGAGCAGTATAGTACTTGAAATTTATGTTTCGATAAACTCATCGGGAGCCGTTTCAGGCCTCGAAACCAAAACCATCAATTAATCTTTACCTTGTTCCCATCACATTTGAAAGCCTACTCACACCTACTAGTAGTATGTACCGAACCTGAACGTGTTCCCACTATGCAGGTATTAGTACAAGTGCTAGTACTTAGGTTATAAAAAGGGGAACTACCTAACCGAAAATCACTCTACCTTTCCTCCTCATAAGTGCTTCTTCTTCGTCTCTCGTTGCCATGGCCGGTGAGCAGAGCTCTAGGTCGAGAACTACTCGTAACAAGGGAGCGCCAACCAAGGATGCAGAAAAAAAGAGAGGGCTCGCCGCCACGCAGAGACCTCGAAAGCGGGCAGGCGATGGCTCCCAGGAGCGCCCTAGCCGCGGAGGCGAACATGCCGAACCGGTGGAGCTGGAGTCGTTATCCCTTGACGGCATGCCCGATCAGCTCAATAAGCAGAAGGAGTTCATCCAAGGCTTGATGGAGTTGCTGAAGGAGAGCCTCAACGACATGCCCGCTGAGCTCAATCAGCAGGGGGAGTTGACCGCCGGCTTGGTGATGCTGCTGAAGAAGAGCATTGCCTCGGAGAAGAAGGCGACCGGCGAAATCCCGCGACTCCGGGAGGACAATGCGAAGCTCTGCCACGAGATCGACCTGTTGAAGGAGAAGAACGCCGGCTGGAAGAAGTTGCATGAGAATAGTAGTTCCTCGATGAAGATGCTGCAGGCCCTCGCCATGGAACAGAAGGAAGAGTTGGCGAAGCTCCGCATCGAGCACCCGGCTCCTGTCAAGGTACGTAATATGGTCGTGGAACAGATGATGAAGGCCCGCGTCGAGAAATGCCGCGTCATGGACACAATGATGAAGATAGCGGAGGACACGCGCAAGGAGATGGAGGTCGTGGAGGCGGTGAAGAAGCAGTTTCGACTCCGCGGCGAATTAGATCATTTGGGGTGATAATCTTCCTTCTTCTTTTGCTCCTGTGTTTCATCTTTTGCTTCGGGTGTTTCGCCGCACGTGGCACGTTCTCTGCGAGGCATGAATAGAACAATGTTTTTTTAGGGAATGAATAGAACAATGCTAACAATGAGATGACTAGCAAATTAGATCATTTTTATCGCCATATGGCACTGGGCTGCCGTGTTTTGTGCTCCTCCGTCGCAGTACTACTCCAGTGGAAAACTTGAGTATACCGCATAGTTCTTTGCTCCTCCTCGATCAGGTCGTCGGCGCATTTATACGAGCAGTCAAATCACAAGGCCCCGCCTTCCAGCAGTAATGAGCCGTCAAATCACAAAGGCCCTCGCCTCTCGTGAAACCGACCAAGCTAGACTGCCCTGCCCTCTAGCCTTTTAAAAAAGTGTATACTTTTGTACAGCAGTAGTATCGATGGATTGCGCCATGGAGCAAAACTTGAAATTAAAAAAAAGGTGGTACATATAGTGAGCGCTCGTCACCAAATTATGCATATAGTACTATTAAATAGGCTAGTCACAATAATGGTGTCCAGCACAACCCACCCCTCAAATAAAACTAAGAGGGTGCTTGGATACGTTTTAGTCCCATGACTAAAAGTAGTGGGACTAAAACATGCTAGCCTCACCCATTCTTGGATCCAAATACTAAAAAGGCTAAAATCAAGTTAATGAGCATTTATTATCCTCCAAACCCTCCAATCCAGAACTCGCCTGTGTTAAAGGAGAGGAGTTAAATGAGTAGAGAGAGGACTAATCCACATTTTAGTAGGGGTACCCCTGACTAAAAAAAATTAGTCTCAAGACTAGTTTTAGCCCCTCTTTAGTCAGGGGTGCTTGGAACTTTAGCCTCTTAAAGAGACTATTTTTAGTCAGACTAAAATAAGTCCCTTGGATCCAAGCACCCTCTAAGCATCCTTGAATTCTTTGACAAAACTAAGCACCCTGAAATTCTTTGACAACTAAACTGCTGGCTATATGATGTTGGCCATATATATCGTACGTATATAATGTGAAGAAACGAGTGGTAGTACTATACCAACTAAAAGATGAAATGTAAGAAATACTGGTATGTACGTACTGAAGAGTTAAAGTAACGAGAAGAAACATAACATAGTTCTGCTTGGGGGCTCAGCACAACACACCCCTCAAATTAAATTAAGCACACCTGAAATTAAACTTTGCAACTATTCCAGTAGACACTGCATTAGAACCACCATGGGCAACGACACTGCCACCTTACTCGGAGTCCTCGTCCACATCCTCGACTTCGTCATTGTCCCTCTTCCTCTTGGCCGATACTTCTTTGCTTGAACCGCACACTTGGCTGTTGCTCTTCATCCAACCCTTGTAGATGTTGAAGCAAAGGTAGCCATCCATTGCAGCGTAGTGGATGTAGTCTATATCTAGTACATTCCGCTGCCATGCATGATGATGAAACGTGTAATGAGGTTTCTCCAGTTTACTGTACGAAGGGTGAACCATGGCTCCTGCCAGGGTCAGCATTGAAGGCTGACGAGAGGACACCAGCCGATTCTTCTGGAGGTCAAAGGTGTTGCCTACAACGAGGCCTATCCGACACAGGACTTCTTTGTCATTACCAAAGTCTACAGTAACGAATTTCACTGTTTTGTCCTTGAGGAAGTTCTTAAAATCCTGGCACTCAACGTCGGCATGGCATATGTGGTAGACCAAGCAAACGTTATGTACGCAAACCTGGATCACGGCGGGCTTCTTCCTCTCTTTGTCCTTTAGATCCTTCTCTCGTCCCAGGACTGTGGTGTACTCAACATCTAGCCCAGCGACCCACTCATCATCTGAGTTTTTGAACATGCGTCTGAAGCGAGAAAGGCATCCTTTCACCGTCGCGGAAGAACGGGTGTAGATGACGTCGAACTCATCACCGGTGATGGTTCTAACCTTGTACTCACCGCCGATCATGGAGATTTGGGACGCCATGCATTTGGGAGGAGGGTCGGGATTAGTGGAACTGCCGTAATGTGAATGGACGGGGCGACTAGGAGCGAACCGCCGTAGTATTGAAGGACGTGCGGGGACGAGTAGGAGCGAACTGCCAGCGTACAAATGGCAGGGTAGTGGCTTTCCATTCTCCCATGATACGGGCTTCCGAGAGCCCTTGGATCTGAGATCGAACGGTTGCATGGCGTGATTCTAGACCTATGGGTGAATATCCTATCCTGGAGGGTTATTCTGCAAATTTTTAGCAACTTAGCATGCGACCGTTTGATCTCAGATCCAAGGGCTGCCAGCAGCCCGTATCATGGTCGCGCCTACCACGACCGTCGCGTCGCTCGTCCGGTCGCGCCCTTGGACATTTAACACGGTGCGTTAGGCTATCTGATGTTGGCATGTCATACATAGTCATCACTTAGTCACTCATACTACAACAAGGTTGGCTATAAGTGTATTTTTTTACTCCTCTCTATCTCTTTCTTCGTACTCAAGGAAGAAACGGTGCTAAGCACGTGTATTTATTGCATTTCCCAAGGAGTGACCTCTTCCAATGAAATGGTGTTGCTAAGTTTGCTTCATTTAATTAGCTATAGACTCAAAATTGTCTTTTCACCTATGTACACGCGCTTAGCACCGTTTCTTCCTTGGGTCACCAAACTAGTCTCTCTCTTATTGATTAACTTGCCACATCAGACTTTATGCCTATGTGGCAAGCTTAAGCACCTGTAGGAGCAAGTAAAAGTAAGTACAATAGTGCACTTTACACGACATTTTTGCATATGTGGAGGAAAGAGAGGCAAGGAAAAAGTGGAGAAGTGGGCTCTCATGCAAGAGCCAGCCTCTACTACATGGTGGAGCATTGGGAGAGGCACCTGTATGGAGGTGGTCAGGAATCTAGGAGACTCACGCCGGTCGTAGCGCCGCAGTTAAAATGATAATGGAAAGTCAAATCATGGGGCCCCACCTGTCCAGCAGTAACTCGCTGTCAAATCACACAGCCCTACGTTTGTAGCAGCCTACTCCCTTGTCTTCTCGCGTCTCTGTCGAACCGACTAGGCAGAACTGCCCCGCCGCCTACCGCGCAGGAAAAGCCCCGCCCTCGACATTTAAATAGTATACAGTATACTAATTTTATATCCATGGATTGTGCCCGCGCCATGGAGCAAAGCGTCTAGAAAACGGAGGAGAGACGGTGGTCTTGCAATAGAGAAGAGGGAGAGGCGAGACGGTGGTTTTGGAATGGAGATGATGGAGAGGAGAGGAGGTGGTTTTGCAATGGAGAAGAGGGAGAGGAGCGTGCGGCAGCGATTTAGGATTGGACGAGAGGGCCAGCGCGCTCTGACTGGATCAAAATCAAAATCAATTTACCCTTCAATTAAGAAAGCGACCCCACATTAACTAGTCTCCCTTTTATTCTGGGTCATAATTGACCATGCTTTTCGCACATAAAATATATGTTATACGTTGTATACAAGGCCACTATCAAAATTACAATTTGCAACTATACAAGGCCACTAACATTAATCGAGGCAAAATTGATGGTGTTTGCCTCGTACTAGCACCCGAGGACATTAATATCCCTTGTCTGCATGCGGGAGTGAGAAGGTTAGCTTGCATTCCCAACATTAATCAACCAATGAGGAGTAAGAGGGTTGGCTTGTTGTGCTTGGGAGAGAAAAACCACATTAATTAACACGACAATCAAGGTCACAAGCTAGCTTGCAACATTGACTTAAACATAGCATTGATTTTTACCTTGGTACCTGTAATATGAGTTTGTGGCCTTGTATACAAAAATGGAGGGAGTATAATTTGAAAGTACATTCAGATACGGACCAAACGATACAATTTTTGGTGACATGCATTCACATTTTGCTTGTCAAATACAGTACGTGGTCAAACTTTGACCCAAAATACGCGAAACAACAAAAAAATACTTCCAAGACCAGCGCTGCTCTTCCGCTCTTTTCCTCTTAAACCACCATCACTCCTCTCATGTTCCAATCTAAATGCGGCGCCACTCCTCTCCTCTTCCATTTCAAAACCACCGCCCCTCCTCTCCTGTTCCAGTCCAAAACCAGTGTCGCTCCTCTCCTGTTCTAATCCAAAACCAGCGTTGCTCCTCTCCTCTTCCATTCAAAAACCACCGCCGGCGAGTGAAGGTGCTGTGGAGAAGTAGATCGATGGAGGAGTGCAACCGATACATGAGGATCGCAGACGGCGACCCTGTGAAGCTAGCTAGGATGTTGGAGATACAGTCTTGGTTTGACAACAAGGACCAACTAGCAGCGACGGCGACATCCATGGCCAAATATCTGCAATAGAGCGAAAAGGCGGTGATACTCCCGGAGGGAGTCGCGCCGGAGTACATAGAGCTGCTCCTCTGGGCCATGGAGCAAACAGATTCGCCGAATCTGATGGTGAGGGAGCGGTGGTGGGAGTATCGATCCCATATGGAGCATCCACCAGATATTGAAGGATCGAGCATCTACAGGGTGCCGTTTGTGAGGGTGTCCTGCCCGAGCGAGCCGGTGGAGTCTTCATCGACCGAACCCAACTGCAAGATGAGAAAAGAAGTTGGCCCGACGACGCTTTCCCGCCATCGTCTCCCTCGTTGTTCACATCGTGTCACGGGGCGGCTGTCTGTCACCGAGGAATAGGAGGGGGCTGCCCCCCCCCAGCCCAATAGTCGGGCAGGTTGTGAATTGTCAGGAGGAGCTTAGGGTTGTCAGTATTTGCAGGTTGTGAATTGTGTTTTGTGTTGTGTATTTTGAGAGTACTTTTAGATATGAATGTCTTTTGAATTTCAGATTTGCAGTATTGAGCATATAAAGTATTTTATGAATTCTAGAGATCTATTTTTAGCACTTCAAAAAATGTAGTTTCATAGGAGTATAAAAGTGCAGACAATGTGATTCTCAAAGAAGAAACTGCAAGTTTCAGTTTCAGATAAGAAACTGCAAGTTCAGTTTCAGATAAGAAACTGCAACTTTCAGAGGCAGATCATTTATATTAACATGACCTTTTCAAACAGGGTTAACATCATGTTGGAAGTTTTATTCATGGTTGAAAATGGAACTACCAGTCAGTTAACATCATGTTGATCAACATTCATGCATAGCACATCTTCATATGATGCACAGTCAAAATGCCCACACAATGTCGAGTGTGCGAAACACAGAGAAAACGAGGGACGAAGTTTTGGCAAGTGTTGGACGTGGTCTTGGGGTGCCCCGTCTAGGCTTTCATTTTTAACATGCGCAGCCCACGACCTCGGATGGGAGGTCCATAGGCCTGTTTGTATTTTCTTAGGGCCGTCATGTATCGACCGGCCTATGGATCTCCCATCCGAGGTTTTATTTTTGGCAGCCCAATTTATGTATTTTTTTAAGAAAACACAGAGGTATGTTCTATTTTTCTATATAAGAATAGGAACGCCAGGTCCAACTTATGTTTCCCTTCTAACTATATTATATATATTTAAATTATTTTATATGTTGACTGTTTAGTTCACATACTCCCTCCTTTTCGGTTTATAGGGATTATCTCAAAATTTTAGTTTTTCCATTTTATAAGGCTCAATTTGGTTGTTTTCCATCACATGTTCAGATTCCAAGGTGCATTAAATCATTGCATGCAAGTATTAAGAGAAAATTGACCAATGCATGAACTTTATGCATGCATGCATTGCAATTTATGCATTGATAAACATAATTTTTTAAGGAAAACAAGTGCATTCATTAGGTGCTTTTGCAAACTACAAAAAGTATTCCACCATTCATCATCTACCTTGGTTGGTGAGATTTTTGAATTGAGCCCTATAAACCGAAAAGGAGGGAGTAATTGGCAAATAGATCTCGCCGCCACCCCCCGCCTCCTGACTCCGGGCGCGCCTGCCCCCCTCAGCAAGTCCGCTCGTGCGCCCCATGGAGTCGCCGACCATATCCACGGGGGAATGGCTGGAAGACAGGCATATGTACAAGATGCATCTCCCACATGTCTACAAAGCCTTCCCGCGGATGCTCCAGCCGCTCGACTCCGTCGCGCCGGCGGTGCTGCAGGAGACTCGAGGGAGGAGATGGAGGGAGCGGGCGATGCGGATCCGCGACGACGCTCTCTCCTGGACCCAGTGCACGCGCGAATGGAGGGTAGTAGAGGAGGAAGCTGCGAGGGAGGAAGCCGAGGAGGGACCGAATCCGTTCTCTCACTCACGCAGGTATGCTCGGATGTGCAAGGATCATGTGGATTGGGAGCTGCTGAATCTAGCCCTGCGGATCTACTTCGAAGGAGATTTCTCGGAGAAGCACAGGATGCCCCACCCCAGTGATCCGCCGATTGCGTTCGTTCGATGGGCGAAAGGAGAAGTGAATTCAGGAGATCCACGCCATGCTGCAAGATGGGAATGCTTGACTGGACTCCTGCCCACCAGCACGCCACCGGAGCCGGAGCAGGTGGATCCCCTACCTTACCTCTCCCCCAAACCTGCAGAAGATTGAAATTAGGCTTGAAATCTGCTTCAATTGAGCTGTCTGGTGGTTATTTCTGCTTCCTAAGAGACAACATCTGGCTGGAGGATGAGAAGGAACCAGGAACTCCGATGAATTTCCCCTATCACAATGGGGGGAGCGCCGGTTGGGCAGTGGTACGGCCCACCTCCACCCCAAATGGGGGCACAATCTGGGCAGGCTCCTGTAATTGCCCAAGATCAATCTGCTGGTGGTTCTGACTCTCAGATCAGTGGGAAATCTCAAGGCAAGAATCAGCAAAAGAAGAGATAGGACATCCAGAAAACTGCTCATGCCCCTGCTCCGGGCCTTATGGCATACTCTGAGGTGATCTGCTACAACTATGGGGAACCAGGGCATCATTTGAATAAATGTATCAAGCCCAAGAGTTATTTTATGTGCAAAATGGTTACCCATAAAGTTGAGAATTGCCCTGTCAGAAGGAAAACCCACAGTTCTGCTAGATATGTTGGAAGTGCTGCTCCAGGATTATGTCCACCATTGACAGAATTTTCTGTGACACAGAATTAGATAGTTTCTTTCCCCTTTCTAGTTATAGAACTCTGCCCAGAAGTGGTAGTGACCACACTCCTTTGCTCTGGGACTCTGGTCTTAACCAAACTCCAAAGAGCAATAGTTTTAAATTTGAAAAGTGGTGGTTGCTTAGAGAAGATTTTACTGAGCTAGTCAGGAAAATCTGGAATGAGTCTACTGGGAGCAGCTGCGCCCTAGAAAATTGGCAGATCAAAATCAAGAGATTTAGAAGAACTACCAAAGGGTGAAACTCCAATGAGGAAGTTAATCTTAGAAGATGATACAAAAGGCTTCTACTCCTTGAGTTTGATTCTCTAGATATTAAGGTAGAAACCACTGACCTCTCTGAGGCTGATACTAATAGATTAAACTTTGTCCATGGAGAGCTCAAGAAAATTTGGCTTCAAGAAGAAATCAAAGCCAAACAAAGGTCTAGAGATAGGAACATTAAGGAGGGTGATAGAAATACTGCTTACTTCCATGCAGTAGCTAACCAGAAGAGGAGGAAACCCTCATTCACTCCCTAGATGGCCCTAATGGCCCTGTTACTGAGGTAGATGAGATGCTGAAAGTGGCTAGTGACTTCTACAAAGACCTGTTTAAGAAAGAAAACCCTTCTGGGTTCTCTCTACAAAACAATTTTTTCTCTGCTTCTGAAAAAGTCTCTCCTGCCGAAAATGAGCTGCTAGAAGCCCCTTTTTCAGAGACAGAGGTGAAGCAAACCATTTTTAGCTCTTATCCTGATGGGGCTCCTAGTCCTGATGGGATTCCCTTCTTGTTTTACCAGCATTTTTGGGACTTGGTGAAAAATGATCTCTTAGATCATTTCCAAGCCTTTCATAGAGGAGAGTTGGATCCAGCAACTTACTCATGGGGGGTCTGTTGGGGTCAAGTTAAATAATTGTGAAAGTGATATTTTTCCTTGCTGGTAAAGGTCTTAGGCAAGGTGACCCCATCTCCCCGCTTTTGTTTAATTTAGTAGTGGACGTTCTTACTAAAATGCTGAGCAAAGCTGCTGATCATAGTCTGATTGCAGGGCTCTGTCCTGAGGTCTGCCCTGGTGGCATCATCTGCCTTCAATATGCAGATGATACCATCCTTTTCTTAGACAATGACTCCACACATGCTAGCAATCTGAAAACTATTCTAACCTGGTTTGAGCAAGTCTCGGGCATGAGAATCAACTACTCTAAAAGTGAACTCATCCATATCAACATGGATGATCAGGAGTTAGCTGACTTCCTCTCTATTCTAGTCTGTAATAAAGGTAACTTCCCCATTAAGTACCTAGGTATCCCTCTCCACTATGATAAACTGAGGAGAGAGGATATCCAACCCTTCTGGATAAAATCATTAAAAGGATTGCTGGGTGGAGGGGCAAACTTCTCTCTTACAAAGGTAGATTGATCCTCATACAAGCTTGTTTGGCTAGCATTCCAGTGTATCTCCTCTCCTTCTTCAAGTTCCCTAAATGGGCAGTGAACCTCATCATTTCTCAGATGTCTCATTGCTTGTGGAATGATTTTGAGGGAAATAGGAAGCTACACCTTGCTAATTGGGCCCTAGTCTCTATGAAAAAAGATTTTGGAGGCCTAGGCATACCTAACCTCCAAGAAATTAACATCGGTCTTCTAGGGTCTTGGATTAAAAGATTCTATGAGAAAGACATGAAACCCTGGAAGCTTCTTATTACCCATAAATACCTAGGAAATAAACCTAATATTTGTGTCCCTTCCTCCAACCCTAAGACCTCTAGATTCTGGAAAGGATTAAAATCTATTATGCATGCCGTGAAATTTGGCTACAGATGGAACATAGGGGATGGGAGCAGAACCAGGTTCTGGGAAGATACTTGGTTTGGCACATCCCCCCTAGCAGTCCAATTTTGGCCTATTTACTCTGTCCGCAATGAGCTTAACAAAAGTGTCAATGAAGTTTGGGACAGTCAATGCCTAAAATTCTCTTTTAGAAGGAACTTCAGTGATAGTCTCATGGAACAATGGTTCCAGTTGGAGGAAATTGCCAAAAGCATTACCTTTACTGCTGAGCCGGATGCCCTGATTTGGCAGCTGGACAATAAGGGGAAGTATTCCTCCAGCTCCCTCTATCATGTTATCAACTTTAGAGGGGTTCAACCCGTGTTTATCCCTGCTATCTGGAAATTGAGAGTTCCCCCTAAAATTCTTGTATTTCTCTGGCTTCTCTCCAGAAACAAATTGATGACTAGGGATAACCTTAGGAAGAGACACATCATCAAGCCCCTTGATTGTGTTTACTGCTTGGAACAAGAGTCTTGTTCTCACCTATTTTTTTGAATGTATAGTTGCTAAACATCTCTGGGCCCACATTGAGGAATATTTCTCTAGTCAGATTGGCTCATCCTTCGAATCTGTCGCCAGATTCTGGATTGCTACCAAAAAGTGCTCAGTTTTAAACACGGTTAGCTCAGCTGTCCTTTGGTGCCTCTGGAAATATAGAAATGCTATGATTTTCAGTAACACCTCCTGGATAATTCCGCAGGTCTTGAGGTTGATCAGGAACATGGTGAGGAACTAGGCAATTCTCTCCTCCGGATCGGACAAGTTGACGAGCTTCGTGGAAACCCTAACAAGATCCCTCCAGAAACCATTGGCGATCACTTGTGGCTAAACAAGGCTCGACCTGCTCTGGGGCTGGACCCATGGGCTCGTCTCAAGATCTCTGATGAAGATGATGGGCACCTGGCACCGAAAAAGAGGGACATCCACCATGCTACGCCTTCCAGCCTGGTGTCTCCGCTTGCTTACTGGTCGCCACAGGCTGACATGGCCCCTCGGCTGAAGACCATGAAGGCTTCGCTGGACCCTCCTTGTGTCATTTGAGTGCTCTATCCGCTCTGCCTTTGGCACCGCTCGAGTGATTTGTGTCATTTAGAGAACTTGTTCATCCACCCTCCCTAGTTTGTAGCTTTTCTACCTTTGCTTTTGAACTGCTCTTTGAGCTGCTGTATCAGAATATGTTGTGGTTTCGTCCTCAGCAATGGAACCGGGGAGATGCTCCCTGTTTTTCCAAAAAACATTATTTTATATGTTATTATATATTATTTTTATTGTCATCATATATTTAACAGATACTTACATATGTAAGAAAACAATATCCCACATCTTATTAACTTATAAAAATAATTTCTTAACAAATAAAATCCTGGATTGTTTTGGCACGAATATCCTAGTGATTGTGTACAAAAGCTTGGTAAGATTTAAGGACGAATGTAATAATATCACTTATTATTTAAAAATATTTATAACAAAATGCTCAGCCCCTTTTTATTTTTTGATAACATTGCTGGCCCAACCCAACATTATAATTAGAATCAGCCCAGCAAAATCGTGTATTTCGAGAAAGTGCAAATGGCCTGTAATTTTTTAGAAAATAAAATAAACGGGCCGCATGGACGCTACATTATTTGTTCACCCAACCCAGCTAATGGCTGTAATTAAAAAAAGATCAAATTGACTGTAAATTCTACCGCGCAAAAAAAAGACTGTAAATTCTGAAAAAATGGGTTGAATACGTGCCACATTTTTGGAGGCTGAAATGTGGGCCAATAGGTCGAAGCCAATGCAAGTCGTTGTTAATTTAGTCAACAAATGATTCTGACATGTTAGCCGTTGGATTTACATCCAACGACCGGCATCCATCTTCAATCTCTCGTCTTCTTCCCCCAGCGCCGCCGGGACCACCTCCCGCCTCCTACTGCTAGCAGCTCTGCTTAGCACGCTTCACTATGAAGCGCTACTCCACCGTTGGCTAGGCCATCCCTCCACCCCTCCACACCTCCTGTTCTTCTCCACCGACTGTTGAACCACACTGCACTAGAACCAGTTAACCCTCGTACACCTCTCTGTCTGCGACTCTACTCCCGCGTCTTCCCATCTCCGGCTCGTTGCTGTCCGGGGCCTCGCCGTTGTCCACCACCTTGGATGCGCTCGGCGCGGCATGGTCAATGTGGTCAACGAACGACACCATCAGAAGTAGACTGTGCGTGGAGAGGCTGACAGCTGGGTCCATGGCCGCACACAAGGAAATGCCTCCTTATTACGCGCAAAATAATGATTCCTCCACCTGACATCTGGGACCCACCGGAAGGGCCTCTGTATTTCGCGAAATAAAGTGCACCCCGCTGACATGTCGGACCCACCAGCTATCTTCGCACGCAAAGAAGTGCCTCCTTATTACGCACAAAAAATGAATATTCCCCCTGCCAGCTGGAACCCAGCATAGTGGGAGGCTGACTTGTGGGCCTACCAAGTTGACGGGGACGGAGGGCTTTGTAAACTTAGTCAATATGAACGATTCTAGCTCCTGTTACCATACGATGTTCATCCAACGGCCGTAGTGCTTCTTCAACCTCTGGTCTTCTTGCTCCAGCCGCCCAAACCAGCGCCGGTCGTGTCGCGTGCTCCTGCCTCCCATGGCCGGCTGTGATGCCGCGGAGGCCTCACCGCCCCCTACTACTCCCACCGCTGGCCAGGCCATCCCTCTACTCACCCACACCCCTGTTATTCTGCGGCGAAAACAGCCTCACACCGCAGCCGAACCAGTGAACCCTCATACTCCTCTTCACGTGGGCATCCACTGTTGCGTCTTCCCCGGCTCCGAGTCGTCCCCTTCCTAGTCCTCGCCGTCGTCCACCGCCCTGGTGCTCTCGACGCGGCGTGGTCAACGTTGTCAACGACCGACTTCCATCGAAAGAGTACTGTATGTGGAGAGGCTGACAGCTGGGTCCACGGCAGCCGCAAGGAAGTGCCTCCTTATTACGCGGAAAATAATTATTCCTCCACCTGACAGCATGGACCCACCGGACGGGCCACCAGTATTTTGTGAAAAAATTCGTTTCCCCCTGACTGTTGGGACCCACCGGATGGGCCACCGTATTTCGCGAAAAAAAACGTTCCCCCCGCTGTCAGCTCGGACCCACCGGAAGTGCCTCCTTATTACGCACAAAAAAATGAATACTCCCCCGGCTAGCTGGGACCCACCTTGCTGGGAGGCTGACTTGTGGGCCTACTAAGTTGACGGGGACGAAGGGCTTTGTCAATTTAGTCAATATGAACGATTCTAGCTCCAGTGACCATACGATGTCCATCCAACGGCCGTAGTGCTTCTTCAACCTCTGGTCTTCTTGCTCCAGCCGCCCAAAGCAACGTCGGTCATGCCGCATGCTCCTGCCTCCCGTGGCCGACTGTGCTGCCGCAGAGGCCTCACCGCCCCTACTATACCCACCGCTGGCCAGGTCCTGCGGCGACGACAGCCTCACACCACAGTCGAACCAGTGAACCCTCGTAGTCCTCTCCGCGTGGGCTTCCGCTGCCACGTCGTCCCCTTCCTAGGCCTCGCCGTCGTCGACCGCCATGGTGCTCTCCGCGCAGCGTGGTCAACGTGGTCAAGGAACGACTTCCATCGGAGGAGTACTGTACATGGAGAGGCTGATAGCTGGGTCCACAGCCACAGCCCAGATTTTTTGTGATTTGCCAAGTAAGTCACTTTGTCAGGGCTGTTGGGCTGCAAATCTTTCAAGATGAGGAGAGCTTTCATTCCGCTGGCCGGGAAAATGGCCCATCAGTAATGAGAAATGGGTTGTGCATTTTTAAAACACATCAAACCGGCAATTAGTTTCAAATATCTTTTTTTTCATTTCAAGATTTTAATTACATTAATTTTTATGCGTGGAGAATTTGTTGGATTTTATATTGATATACATTTATTTTTAAAATCAGTTCGAATGTGAGTCGAAATTTCGGGATTAAAAACAGTTCGGACCACACTGAAATATGCAAAATTTCGTATAATGTTTTAACCGTTGCCATAATATGGGCTGTAATGCTAACAAAAAGAATATGGGCTCCAAAAAACCTTAAGAATTAGCAAATGGGCTATAAATTATTAGAAATAATGGCAGATGGGTTGTATGTTGTTTTCCACAGATTTGAGGCTTTCCTAAAAAAAGGTTGACGCACAAGCACTGACTGTTGGATGTCCATCCAACGGCCGTCGTGCTTCTACAATCTCTGCTCTTCCTGCGCCAGCCGCTCAAACAAGCACCGGCGGGACTACCTGCTCCCTCCTCCTCGCGGCCGGCTGTGCTGCCGTGCAGGCCTCACCACCCGACCGTACTCCCATTGCTGGCCTAACCATCCCTCTACTCACCCACACCTGCTGTTATTCTCCGGTGATGGCAGACGAACCAGTAAACCCTCGTACAGTCGTACTCCCTTCCGCATGGGAAACAACTGCCGAGTCTTCCCTGCCTCCGTGTCGTCCCCTTCCTAGGCCTCGCCGTCGTCCACCGCCCTGGTGCTCTCAGTGCAGCATGGTCAACGTGGTCAAGGAACGACTTCCGTCGGACGTGGACTGTACGTGGAGAGGCTGACAGCTGGGTCCACGGCCGCAGCAAGGAAGTGCCTCCTTATTACGTGGAAAATAATGATTCCTCCACCTGACAGGTAGGACCCACCGGACGGGCCACTGTATTTCGCGAAAAAAACGTTTCCCCCTGACTGCTGGGACCCACCAGCTACATCTACGCACGCAAGGAAGTGCGTCCGGGCAAAAAAAATGATACGCCCCCTAACTACTGGGACCGACCAGCTACATCTTCGCAGGCAAGGAAGTGTCTGACAGTCGGGACCCACCTGGTCGAAGCGTACGTAACGTTGTCATTCTAGTCGCGAACGTGTACGTACATACTGGTCGATGTAGAGGCGCGCACGTGTCGTAGTAGAGGCGCGCTCGTGTCGTAGTAGAGGCGCGCACGTAGCATTTACACGTACGTACAGCGGCCAGGGTGCAAGAAAGAAAATACGGCCACGTATGTGTACATACGGGCGGGGTCTCGAACGCCTACTCGCGCATACGTATGGCCAGGGCTCGTGTACATGGTTGGGTCGGAACGGAGAAACAGCGTCGTCATCATCGTGTTCATGGGGAGGCAACGGAATGCGTCGTGTTCATGGGGAGGGCTTGGACGAAACAGGCGATGGAAACGAGGCCTGGCGTACCGCAGAACGGAGGAAACGGCCTTGTGTTTGACCGGCCATGTTCGAAACGGGATCCTGTTCATTGGGAGGGGTCTGGCATACCGCAAAACGGAGGAAACGGACCTCCTACGGTCAAAACGGGGGTCCTGTTGATCGGGAGGGGTGTGGCGTACCGCAAAACGGACAAAACGGACTTGTGTTGGAGCGCTACGGTCGAATCGGGGGTCCTGTTCATCGGGAGGGGTGTGGCGTACCGCAAAACGGGACTCCACGGGATACTGTTCATCTCCACCGTCGACCCCCTCCAGCCTCCACGAGCTACTGTTCATCCACCGTCGACCTCCTCCAGCCTCCACCTGCGACTGTTCATCCATGGGCTCCTGTTCATCCAGCCTCCACCGCGCGCTACTCCACCGGCTACTGTTCAACCACCCCTCCACCATCTACAGTTCATCCAGCCCTCCACACCACGGGGTCCTGTTCAACCACCCCTCCACGGGCACCCCTCCACTGTCTACTGTTCATCCAGCCCTCCACACCACGGGGTCCTGTTCAACCACCCCTCCACCGTCTACTGTTCATCCAGCCCTCCACACCACGGGGTCCTGTTCATCCACCC
>NC_041388.1:71560239-71567470 GCF_002162155.2 Triticum dicoccoides
CTCACTGTTCATCCCATCGACCGGCTTCAGTTAGCAGCAGTAGCGAAGGAATCGCTCGATCAGGTTCAGTTAATAGCCATTGATCGATCGCTCGGGTTCAGTAACGCGTAGCCTACAGTGCAATCGCTCGGGTTCAGTTAGAGCCCAACGCCTCGCTCGGGTTCAGTTAGAGCCAATGCCTCGCACACACGCGCGTACATGTACAAGAGAAATGTGCATCGCTCGGCCCCCGACCTCCCATCGTAACCGGGAACTCCCCAAAATGTTCCTTCCCCTCGCTTCTACCATGGTTTTTTCCATCATGGATGGCCCAAAGAATGTCATGCAGCTGCGTCTCCGGCCCGCCCAGGACGAAAAGCCCATTTTCTGTCATGATTTTGTCATAGAAGTAGGAGCCCACCACATCTATGATGATACCGGGTTTTGTCACAATTATCATCATAGAAGTGTCATATGTATGACAAAAAAAATTCGTTCGGCCCAAAATGTCACGGATGTGTCTTTTTTTTGTAGTGTGATGAACCGCATCCGGCATAATTCTCCATCACCGATCCATTGCCTACGAGCTTTCCATATATTGTTCTTCACTTATTTACTTACCCGTTGCTATTGCTATCATCACTACAAAATACCAAAAACATTACTTTTACTATTATTACCTTTTGCTACCGTTACCACTACTATCATATTACTTTGCTATTAAATACTTCACTGCAGATACTAAGTTTCCAGGTGTGGTTGAATTGACAACTCAGCTGCTAATACTTGAGAATATTCTTTGGCTCCCCTTGTGTCGAATCAATAAATTTGGGTTGAATACTTTACCCTCGAAAATTGTTGCGATCCCCTATACGTGTGGGTTATCAAGACTATTTTCTGGCGCCGTTGCCGGGGAGCATAGCTCTATTCTTTGAGTCACTTGGGATTTATATCTGCTTATCATTATGAAGAACTTGAAAGATACAAGAACCAAGATTTATCCCTCAACTATGAGGGGAGGTAAGGAACTGCCATCTAGCTCTGCACTTGATTCACCTTCTGTTTTAAGTAAGCTTGCGACACCTAAACCTGCTTCTGCTATTCGTTCTGATATGTCGCATGTTATTGATGATGCCACTTCTGTTATGCATGATACTTATGATGAAACTACTTCTATGCTTGATACTACTCTTCCACTTGGTGAATTTCTTGATGAACAACTTGCTAGGGCTAGAGAGATTGAAAATATTGAATCTAATAATACTGATGAAATTGATGATGAAGACTTGCATGTTATTCCTGAGGGTTATGTTTTTGATAAAGAAGCTTCTTTAGCTATTTTAGCTTGCAAAGATAGACACGAACTTAAGAGGTTATTAGCTAAATGGAATAAGCAATCTCTAAATGCTAGGATGAAACCTGACCCTGCTTTTGCTACTTCACCTATCTGTGTTACCGATAAGGATTATGAATTCTTTGTTGATCCTGATATAATTACCTTAGTTGAATCTGATCCTTTTCATGGCTATGAATCTAAAACTGTTGTGGCACATCTTACTAAATTAAATGATATAGCCACCCTGTTCACTACTGATGAGAGAACTCGTTACTTTTATATCCTTAAAATATTCCCGTTCTCATTACAGGGTGATGCTAAGATATGGTTTAATTCTCTTGATCCTGGTTGTGTGCGTAGTCCCCAGTATATGATTTATTACTTCTCTGCTAAATATTTCCCTGCTCATAAGAAACAAGCTGCTTTAAGGGATATATATATATAATTTTGTGCAAATTGAAGAAGAGAGTCTCCCACAAGCTTGGGGAAGGCTTCTCAAGTTACTTAATGCTTTGCCGGATCATCCTATTAAGAAAAATGAAATACTTGATATCTTTTATAATGGACTAACTGATGCCTCCAGAGATTACCTGGATAGTTGTGCTGGTTCTGTTTTCAGGGAAAGAACACAAGATGAAGCTGAAATTCTATTGAATAATATGTTGACAAATGAAAATAATTGGACACCTCCGGAGCCAATTCCTGAGCCTATTCCTAAACCAACTCCGAAGAAGAGGGGTATTCTATTTCTTAGTCTTGAAGATATGCAAGAGGCAAAGAAATCTATGAAAGAAAAAGGTATTAAAGCTGAAGATGTTAAGAATTTACCTCCTATTGAAGAAATACATGGTCTTAATTTACCGCCTGTTGAAGAAACATACGATCTTAATCCTTTACCTATTGAAGAAACTCATGGTCTTGATAACCCGACACAGGTAGTAAAGGTAAATTCTCTCTATAGATATGATAAAGCTGAAATCCCATTTACTAAGTTTGCTAGCCCATGCTTAGATGAGTTTGATAAATTTATGGCTAAGCAAGAAGACTTTAATGCTTATTTTGGTAGACAATTGAAATACAATTCAAATATGCTTGAACACTTGGGTGATTATATGGCTAATGTTAAAGGTGAACTTAAACTTATTAGTAAACATGCTTCTATGGTTACCACTCAAGTAGAACAAGTACTTAAAGCTCAAAATGATTTGCTCAATGGATTGAATAGTAAGAATACTGATAATGTTGTTAGAGTTATGACTAGAGGTGGTAAAATGACTTAGGAACCTTTGTATCCTGGAGGCCACCCTAAGAGAATTGAGCAAGATTCTCAGAGAAATAATATAGATGCACCTAGTCCTTCTAAAAGGAAGAAAAAGAAAAATGATAGGAATTTGCATGCTTCTAGTGATCCTATTGTTGAAACACCTGAGAACCCAAATGATATTTCTATTTCTGATGCTGAAACTCAATCTAGTAATGAACCTGAAACTAGTGATAATGTTAATGATAATGTTCATGATGATGCTCAACCTAGTAATGATAATGATATAGAAATTGAACCCGCTGTTGATCTTGATAACCCACAATCAAAGAATCAACGTTATGATAAGAAAGACTTTGTTGCTAGAAAACATGGTAAAGAAAGAGAACCATGGGTTCAGAAACCCATGCCTTTTCCTCCCAAACCATCCAAGAAAAAGGATGATGAGGATTTTGAGCACTTTGCTGAAATGATTAGACCTAACTTTTTGCGTATGCGATTAAATGATATGCTCAAAATGAATCCTTATGCTAAGTACATGAAAGAAATTGTTACAAATAAAAGAAAGATACCGGAAGCTGAAATTTCCGCCATGCTTGCTAATTATACTTTTGAGGGTGGAATACCAAAGAAACTTGGAGATCCAGGAGTACCCACTATACCAAGTTCCATTAAAAGAAACTATGTTAAAACTGCTTTATGTGATCTTGGAGTCGGTGTTGGTGTTATGCCTCTCTCTTTATATCGTAGACTTTATTTGAATAAGTTGACACCTACTAAAATATCTTTGCAAATGGCTGATAAATCAACTGCTATACCTATCGGTATTTATGAGGATGTGCCTGTTGTAGTTGCAAACGTTACTATTTTAACGGACTTTGTTATTCTTGATATTCTCGAGGACGATAGTATGTCTATTATTCTTGGAAGGCCCTTTTTGAATACTACAGGGGCTGTTATTGATTGCACTAAAGGCAATGTCACTTTTCATGTTAATGGTAATGAGAATACGGTACACCTTCTGAGGAAACAACCTCAAGTTCACAGTATCAATTCTATTGGAAAATTTCCATCGATTATATTTGGAGGTTTTGAATATCCTCTTCCTACTGTCAAGAAGAAATATGATATTCTTATTATTGGGGATGTGCATATCCCCGTTGAGGTAACATAGTGTTATTCGAAATTTCTCCGGTTCCATGTTATTCGAAATGAGTTTGTTAACAAGACCTGATCAACCTTGTTAGTGGATTCCTTTTGATGAGCATGAGATGGATGAAACTAGAAGGCACAACCTTTTGTATCCCACTTTTACTTTCTGTTACTTATATTAAATAAAATAAAAATAAATATTTTTCTGTCTGTTATCTGATTATCCGTGCAATATAAAAATACCCCAAAAATAAAAGTTCTCCAAATGCCCTAAAATTTAAATATGATTTTTTCTAGAATATTTGAGAATATTTGGCACTGAGAACACAGCAGGGGGGTCACCCACCTGCCCACGAGGGTGGAGGGCGTGCCCTACCCCCTTGGGCGCGCCCCCTACCTCGTGGGCCCGCAGTGGCCCTCCTCCACTTATCCTTTCACCCACACACTCCTTCTTCCTCCCCCAAACACGAATATACAGCTCAAACCCGAATCCAAGCTCATTTTGCTGCCATTTTCGATCTCCTTGCTAAAAGCACCTCTCACAAAACTGCTTGGGGAGATTGTTCCTTGGTATGTGACTCCTCCATTGGTCCAATTAGTTTTTGTTCTAGTGCTTTACTCATTGAAAATTTTTGCTGCCTAGGTGACCATGTTCTTGAGCTTGCATGTCAAATTTGTATGGTTCCAAGTAGTTTTGATGCATGATATAGGCCCTAGGCACTTGTAGGAGTAGTTGCTATCAATATTATTGAGTTTGATTTATTTTTATTTTGAAGTTACTAAAAATTCAGAATTTTTCAGAAAATGATGAAGAGACTTTTGAGGGGCTCATCGAGCCGAAGTTCGAAGGAAAAGGCACCGAAGCCTAAATATAATCTGCCTCGCACCGCGGAGGTTCGGTCATGTGAATGGCCTTCTGATGACTTCTTGAGAGCAGCCGGGATTTATGAAGATTTTTATGAATTGGCTAAGAATGTCGGCCTCGCCGCTTTCCTCCACGACTAACGCGATCAGCCAGTACCTTGTTCCGTTAGAGGCTATTCACGCCTATCGGAACCCTGCACCAGCCATGGAGCCAGAGCCGGAACCACAAGTTGATCCTTCATGACAGTCTAATTACCAGTGGGATCCAGAGATGATTGCCAACCAATGGCAATCGGAGTCTTCTTCCTCTTCGCAATACGACCCCAACTATTATTATGGATATCTGCCAGGCCAGCCGTGGCCATAGACCAACTTAGGCCAAAAGCCTAAGCTTGGGGGAGTACGTATTTCCCACCAACATTACATTTATGTTCACACACTCATTGCTAGATGTTGGTGCTCATACTTTTTCATTGTATCATCCATGCTAGTTTATTTTCCTTTTATGCTTTCTTCTTGTGTGTTTGATAAACCTTAAGAAAAACAAAAAAATTAGTTGTAGCTTTTAATTAGTGTACTTTCCATGCTTGTAGTAGTAATTAAAAAAAGAAAACCCAAAAAGATTTCATGTTCTTCTTTTACTTGTTGGGAGCTCTCCCGTGTAAATAGTTTCATTTCTTTTCTTTTCTTTGGGGGTCGATAGGAGAAGACCATAATTAAATTGTTGAAGTGGCTCTTATATGCATTATTGTTGATCTGACAAAAAGAGCCCATATTGCCTTGTCTTCTCCTGTTTATTGAATGCTTGCAGATTCCAGCTTAGTCCAATGCACGTGCACTATTATTATTATTCACATCGTTCGGTCGTGCAAGTGAAAGGCAATTATGACGATATATGATGGACTGACTGAGATAAGAAAAGCTGGTATGAACTCGGTCTCTTTTGTTTTTGTAAATATGATTAGTTCATCGGTCCTGATTCAGCCTACTATGAATAAACATGTTTGCAATGACAACTAGAGATCATAGTTTCTTGTGCCAACATGCTATTAAAATGGTTGTGATGTGGTATGATAGGGTGGTATCCTCCTCTGAATGATTTAAGTGACTTGACTTGGCGCATGTTCACGCATGTAGTTGAAACAAAATCAACATAGCCTTCACGATATTTATGTTCATGTTGGATTATATCCTACTCATGCTTGCATTCGGTGTTGATTAATTTTAATGCATGTTCATGACTGTTGTCGCTCTCTAACTGGTCGCTTCCCAGTCTTTTGCTAGCCTTCACATGTACTAAGCGGGAATACTGCTTGTGCATCCAATCCCTTAAACCCCAAAGTTATTCCACATGAGTCCACTATACCTACCTATATACGGTATCTACCTGCCGTTCAAAGTAAATTTGTATGTGCCAAACTCTAAACCTTCAAATAAATATCCTGTTTTGTATGCTCGAATAGCTCATGTATCAACTAGGGATGTCTGTATCTTCCATGTTAGGCGGGTTATTCTTAATAGGAGTGGACTCCGCTCCTCACTCACGAGATAAATGGCTAGTCACCGGGATGCCCGGTCCCATGCTTTATGCAAACTAAATCAAAATAATTGCAAACAAAACTCCCCCTGGGACTCTTGTTAGTTGGAGGCACTCGTTGTTTCGAGCAAGCCATGGATTGATGCTTGTTGGTGGAAGGGGAGTATAAACTTTACCATCTATTTGGGAACCGCCTATAATGTGTGTAGCATGGAAGACATTGCCATCTCTTGGTTGTTACGTTGACAATGAAAGTATACCGCTCAAAATATTATTCATCTCTATTTCAAAACCGAGCTCTCGCACCTCTACAAATCCCTGCTTCCCTCTGCGAAGGGCCTATCTATTTACTTTTATGCTGAGTCGTCATCCTCTTATTAAAAAGCACCAGTTGGAGAGCACCGCTGTCATTTGCATTCATTACTATTAGTTTACATTGAGTATGACATGACTGGATCTCTTTTACCATGAATTACAATGTCTAGTCAATCCTTGGTCTTTAAAGGTGCTCTGCATTTATGTTTTGCGGTCTCAAAAAGGGCTAGTGAGATACCATCTTGTTATATCATATTATGATTGTTTTGAGAAAGTGTTGTCATCCGAGATTTATTATTATTGCTCGCTAGTTGATTATGCTATTGATATGAGTAAACTTGAGACCTAAGCATTATTGCGAATGTGGTTAGTTATAATCTTTGTTGAAAACTTGAATGTTGGCTTTACATATTTACAACAACAAGAGCAAACAGAGTTTGTAAAAGTTTTTCTTTTATCACTTTCAGTCTGTTAGCTGAATTGCTTGAGGACAAGCAAAGGTTTAAGCTTGGGGGAGTTGATATGTCTCCGTCGTATCTAATTTTCCAAACACTTTTGCCCTTGTTTTGGACTCTAACTTGCATGATTTGAATGGAACTAACCCGGACTGACGCTGTTTTCAACAGAATTACCATGGTGTTATTTATGTGCAGAAACAAAAGTTCTCGGAATGACCTGAAACTTCACGGAGCAAATTTTTGGAAAATATAAAAAATACCTGCAAAAGATGAAGGCCAGGGGGCCCACCACCTGTCCATGAGGGTGGGGGCACGCCTGCCCCCCTAGG
>NC_041388.1:71567960-71614866 GCF_002162155.2 Triticum dicoccoides
TCCTTCGACTCCAACTCCAACTCTATATATTATGTTTCGGGGAGAAAAAAATCAGAGAGAAGAATTCATCGCGTTTTATGATACGAAGCCGCCGCCAAGCCCTAAAACCTCTCGGGGGGCTGATCTGGAGTCCGTTCGGGGCTCCAGAGAGGGGAATCCGTCGCCATCGTCATCATCAACCATTCTCCATCACCAATTTCGTGATGCTCGCCGTGCGTGAGTAATTCCATCATAGGCTTGCTGGACGGTGATGGGTTCGATGGGATCTATCATGTAATCGAGTTAGTTTTGTTAGGGTTTGATCCCTAGTATCCACTATGTTCTGAGATTGATGTTGCTATGACTTTGCTATGCTTAATGCTTGTCACTAGGGCCCGAGTGCCATGATTTCAGATCTGAACCTATTATGTTTTCATCAATATATGAGTGTTCTTGATCCTATCTTGCAAGTCTATAGTCACCTATTATGTGTTATGATCCGTTAACCCCGAAGTGACAATAATCGGGATACTTACCGGTGATGACCGTAGTTTGAGGAGTTCATGTATTCACTGTGTGTTAATGCTTTGTTCCGGTACTCTATTAAAAGGAGGCCTTAATATCCATTAGTTTTCGTAAGGACCCCGCCTGCCACGTGAGGGTAGGATAAAAGATGTCGTGTAAGTTCTTTTCCATAAGCACGGATGACTGTATTTGGAATACATGCCTACATTACATTGATGAACTGGAGCTAGTTCTGTGTCACCCTAGGTTATGATTGTTACATGATGAACCGCATCCGGAAAAATTCTCCATCACCGATCCATTGCCTACGAGCTTTCCATATATTGTTCTTCGCTTATTTACTTTCCCGTTGCTATTTCTATCATCACTACAAAATACCAAAAACATTACTTTTACTATTATTACCTTTTGCTACCGTTACCACTACTATCATATTACTTTGCTACTAAATACTTCACTGCAGATACTAAGTTTCCAGGTGTGGTTGAATTGACAACTCAGCTGCTAATACTTGAGAATATTCTTTGGCTCCCCTTGTGTCGAATCAATAAATTTGGGTTGAATACTTTACCCTCAAAAACTGTTGCGATCCCCTATACTTGTGGGTTATCAAGTGTGCGATGGTGATCTTATCAACCTTGGAATCACTTCCAACACACATCATCACCTTGCCCTTAACTAGTCTCTGTTTATTTTGCAACTCCTGTTACGAGTTACTACTCTTAGCAATTGAATTAGTATCAAATACTGAGGGGTTTGCTATAAACACTAGTAAAGTACACATCAATAACATGTATATCAAATATACCTTTGTTCACTATGCCATCCTTCTTATCCGCCAAGTATCTAGGGCAGTCCACTTCCAGTGACCATTTCCTTTGCAGTAGAAGCACTTAGTTTCAGGCTTGGGTCTAGCTTTGGGCTTCTTCATGGGACTGACAACTTGCTTGCCATTCTTCTTGAAGTCCCCTTTCTTTCGCTTGCCCTTTTACTTGAAACTAGTGGTTTTGTCAACCATCAACATTTGATGCTTTTCTCGATTTCTACCTTCATCGATTTCAGCATCACGAAGAGCTCGGGAATCGTTTTCGTCATCCCTTGCAAATTATAGTTCATCAGGAAGTTCCAGTAACTTGGTGATAGTGACTAGAGAACTTTGTCAATCACCTTTTTATCTGGAAGATTAACTCCCACTTGATTCAAGCGATTGTAGTACTCAGACAATCTGAGCACATGCTCACTGGTTGAGCTATTCTCCTCCATCTTGTAGGCAAAGTACTTGTCAAAGGTCTCATACCTCTTGACACGGGCACGAGTATGAAATACCAATTTCAACTCTTAGAACATCTTATATGTTCCGTGATGTTCAAAACGTTTTTGAAGTCCCAGTTCTAAGCCATAAATCATGGTGCACTAAACTATCAAGCAATCATCATACTGAGCTTTACCAAACGTTCATAACGTCTGCATCTGCCTGCAAATGGTCTGTCACCTAGCGGTGCATTATGGACATAATTCTTCTATGCAGTAATGATGATAATCCTCAGATCATGGAGCTAGTCCGCATCATTGCTACTAACATCTTTCAACATAGTTTTCTCTAGGAACATATCATAAATAAAATGAGGAAGCTATACGCGAGCAATTGACCTACAACATAGATATGCAAAATACTATCAGGACTAAGTTCATGATAAATTAAAGTTTAATTAATCATGTTACTTAAGAACTCCCACTTAGATAGACATCCCTCTAATCATCTAAGTGATCACGTGATCCATATCAACTAAACCGTGTCCGATCATCACGTGAGATGGAGTAGTTTTCAATGGTGAACATCACTATGTTGATCATATCTACTATATGATTCACGCTTGACCTTTCGGTCTCAGTGTTCCGAGGCCATATCTGCATATGCTAGGCTCGTCAAGTTTAACCTGAGTATTCCACATGTGCAAAACTGACTTGCACCTATTGTATGTGAATGTAGAGCTTATCACACCCGATTATCACGTGGTGTCTCGGCACGACGAACTATAGCAATGGTGCATACTTAGGGAGAACACTTATACCTTGAAATTTTAGTAAGGGATCATCTTATAAAGCTACTGTCGTACTGAGCAAAATAAGATGCATAAAAGATAAACATCACATGCAATCAAAATATGTGGCATGATATGGCCATCATCATCTTGTGCCTTTGATCTCCATGTCCAAAGTACCATCATGATCTCCATCATCAACGGCATGACACTATGATCTCCATCATCTTGATCTTTATCAACGTGTCGTCACATGGTCGTCTCGCCAATTATTGCTTTTGCAACTATTGCTATCGCATAGCGATAAAGTAAAGCAATTATATGGCGCTTGCATTTTATGCAATAAAGAGACAACCATAAGGCTCCTGCCAGTTGACGATAACTTTAACAAAACATGATCATCTCATACAATAATTTATATCTCATCACGTCTTGACCATATCACATCACAACATGCCCTACAAAAACAAGTTAGACGTCCTCTACTTTGTTGTTGCAAGTTTTACGTGGCTTCCACGGGCTTAGCAAGAACCGTTCTTACCTACGCATCAAAAACCACAACGCGGTATAATGATTGCTTTTTTATCTTCAGAAAGAACCTTGTTCATTGAATCTGATTCAACTAAAGTTGGAGAAACTGACACCCGCCAGCCACCTGTGTGCGAAGCACGTTGGTAGAACCAGTCTCACGTAAGCGTACGCGTAATGTCGGTCTGGGCCGCTTCATCCAACAATATCGTTGAATCAAGAATCAACTAGTGACGGCAAGCAATATGTATATACCCATGCCCACAACTCCTTTGTGTTCTACTCGTGCATATAACATATATGCATAGACCTGGCTTGGATGCCACTGTTGGGGAACGCAGTAATTTCAAAAAAATTCCTACGCACACGCAAGATCATGGTCATACATAACAACGAGAGGGAAGAGTGTTGTCTACGTACCCTCATAGACCGTAAGCGGAAGTGTTATGACAACGCGGTTGATGTAGTCGTACGTCTTCACGATTGACCGGTCCCTAGTACCGAACGTACGGCACCTCCGCGATCTGCACACGTTCAGCTCGGTGGCGTCCCATGAACTCATGATCCAGTAGAGCTTCGAGGGAGAGTTTCGTCAGCATGACGGCGTGATGACGGTGATGATGATGCTACCGGAACACGGCTTCGCCTAAGCACCGCTACGATATAACCGAGGTGGATTATGGTGGAGGGGGGCACCGCACACCGCTAAAAGATCAATGATCAACTAGTGTGTCCATGGGGTGCCCCCCTCCCCCGTATATAAAGGAGTGGAGGAGGGGGAGGGCCGGCCCTCTCTATGGCACGCCCTGGGGGAGTCCTACTCCCTCGGGGAGTAGGATTCCCCCTTTCCTAGTAGAAGTAGGAGCCCTTCCAAGTAGGAGTAGGAGAGGAAGGAAGGAGGAGAGAGGGAGGAAGGAAAGGGGGGCGGCCCCCTTCCCAATTCGGATTGGGCTTGGGGGCGCACCTTCCTCCTTTCCCTTCCCTCTCCTCTATTCCACTAAGGCCCATATACTCCCCGGGGGGGTCCAGTAACCTCCCGGTACTCCAGAAAAATGCCTGAACCACTCGGAACCATTCCGATGTCCAAATATAGGCTTCCAATATATCAATCTTTACATCTCGACCATTTCGAGACTCCTCGTCATTCCCGTGATAAAATCCGGGACTCCGAACTACCTTCGGTACATCAAAACACATAAACTCGAAATACCGATCGTCACCGAACGTTAAGCGTGCGGACCCTTGATACGTCTCCAACGTATCTATAATTTTTGATTGCTCCATGCTATATTATCTACTGTTTTGGACATTATTGGGCTTTATTTTCCACTTTTATATTATTTTTGGGACTAACCTATTAACCGGAGGCCCAACCCAGAATTACTGTTTTTTGCCTATTTTAGGGTTTCGAAGAAAAGGAATATCAAACGGAGTCCAAACGGAATGAAACCTTTGGGAACGTGATTTTCTCACCGAACATGATCCAGGAGACTTGGACCCTATGTCAAGAAACAAACGAGGGAGGCACGAGGTAGGGGGCGCGCCTCCCCCCCCCCCACCACCACCACCCCCAGGCGCGCCCTCCACCCTTGTGGGCCCCTTGTTGCTCCACCGATGTACTCCTTCCTCCTATATATACCTACGTACCCCCAAACGATCAGATACGGAGCCAAAACCCTAATTCCACCGCCGTAACTTTCTGTATCCATGAGATCCCATCTTGGGGCCTGTTCCAGAGCTCCGCCGGAGGGGGTATCTGTTGGGGATCGTAGCAGAAATTTAAAATTTTCTACGCATCACCAAGATCAATATATGGAGTAATCTAGCAACGAGGGGAAGGAGAGTGCATCTACATACCCTTGTAGATCGCTAAGCGGAAGCGTTCAAGTGAACGGGATTGATGGAGTCGTACTCGTCGTGATCCAAATCACCGATGATCCTAGCGCCGAACGGACGGCACCTCCGCGTTCAACACACGTACAGAACAGAGACGTCTCCCACGCCTT
Source organism: Triticum dicoccoides (assembly GCF_002162155.2). NCBI lineage: Eukaryota > Viridiplantae > Streptophyta > Magnoliopsida > Poales > Poaceae > Triticum > Triticum dicoccoides. The sequence goes on from NC_041388.1 coordinate 71,573,041, forward strand.
GATCCAGCAAGGAGGAGGGAGAGGTTGAGGAAGAGAGTCCAACAGCAGCACGACGGCGTAGTGGTGATGGAGTGGCAGTTCTCCGGCAGGGCTTCGCCAAGCTCAGGCGGAGGAGGAGAGGTATTGGAGGGGAGGGGCTGCGCCAGGTTCAAGGGTGTGGCCGCCCTCCCACCCCTCCACTATTTATAGGTGGGGAGAGAGGGGGCTGGCCCCCCTTGGGGGCGGCGGCCAAGGGGGGAGGAGTGCCTCCCAAGTCAAGTGGAGGCCCTCCCCCTTAGGGTTTCCCCTCTCCCATGCGCATGGGCCTTGGGGGGCTGGTGCCCTTGGCCCATTAATGTTAGCCCCCCCCCTATAGCCCATGCTACTATATTGGACGTGGTGGAACATTTTCCAGACCTCCGGACCCCTCCGGAATCCTCCAGAACCTTTCGGAAGCTTCCCGGTACAATACCGGAAAAAACCGAACTTTTCCCGGAACCCGAACAACAACTTTCCATATATAAATCTTTACCTCCGGACCATTCCGGAACTCCTTGTGACGTCCGGGATCTCATCCGGGACTCCAAACAACATTCGGTAATCACATACAAGTCTTCCTAATAACCCTAGCGTCATCAAATCTTAAGTGTGTGGACCCTACGGGTTCGGGAACCATGCAGAAATGACCGAGACAACTCTCCAGCCAATAACCAACAGCGGGATCTGGATACCCATGTTGGCTCCCACATGTTCCACGATGATCTCATCGGATGAACCACGATGTCGAGGATTCAATCAATCATGTATTCAATTCCCTTTGTCCAGCGGTATTGTACTTGCCCGAGATTCGATCGTCGGTATCCCGATACCTTGTTCAATCTCGTTACCGGCAAGTCTCTTTACTTGTTCCGTAACAAATCATCCCGTGATCAACTCCTTGGTCACATTGTGCACATTATGATGATGTCCTACCGAGTGGGCCCAGAGATACCTCTCCGTTTACACGGAGTGACAAATCCCAGTCTCGATTCGTGCCAACCCAACAGACACTTTCGGAGATACCTGTAGTGAACCTTTATAGCCACCCAGTAACGTTGTGACGTTTGGCACACCCAAAGCACTCCTACGGTATCCGGGAGTTGCACAATCTCATGGTCTAAGGAAATGATACTTGACATTAGAAAATATTTAGCATACGAACTAAACGATCTTTGTGCTAGGCTTAGGATTGGGTCTTGTCCATTACATCATTCTCCTAATGATGTGATCCCGTTATCAACGACATCCAATGTCCATGGTCAGGAAAATGTAACCATCTATTGATCAACGAGCTAGTCAACTAGAGGCTTACTAGGGACATGGTGTTGTCTATGTATCCACACATGTATCTGAGTTTCCTATCAATACAATTCTAGCATGGATAATAAACGATTATCATGAACAATGAAATATAATAATAACCAATTTATTATTGCCTCTAGGGCATATTTCCAATAGTCTCCCACTTTCACTAGAGTCAATAATCTAGTTCACATCGCCATGTGATTAACACTCACAGGTCACATCGCCATGTGATCAACATCCAAGAGTCTACTAGACTCAATGATCCAGTTCACATCGCTATGTGATTAACACTCAAAGAGTTCTGGGTTTGATCATGTTATGCTTGTGAGAGAGGTTGTAGTCAACTAGTCTTGCCATATTCAGATCCCTATGTATTTCGCAAAACTTTATATCGTAGATGCTGCTACCACGTTCCACTTGGAGCTATTCCAAATTATTGCTCCATTATACGTATCCGGTATCTCAACTCAGAGCTATACGGATAGGTGTTAAGCTTGCATCGACATAACTCTTTATGTCAAACTCTTTATCACCTCCATAACCGAGAAACATTTCCTTATTCCTCTAAGGATAATTTTGACCGCTATCTGGTGATCTACTCCTAGATCACCTTTGTACCCTCTTGTCAGACATGTGGCAAGGCACACATCAGGTGCGGTACTCAGCATGGCATACCGTATAGAGCCTATGACAAAAGCATACGGGACGACCTTCGTCCTTCCTCTTTCTTCTGCCGTGGTCAATCTTTGAGTCTTACTCAACTTCACACCTTACAACTCAGGTAAGAACCCCTTCTTTAACTGATCTATTTTGAACTCTTTCAAAAACATGTCAAGGTGTGCGTTCTTTGAAAGTATCATCAGGCGTCTTGATCTATTTCTATAGATCTTGATGCCCAATATGTAAGCAGCTTTATCCAGGTCTTCCTTTGAAAATCACTCTTCGAACAACCGTTTATGCTTTCCAGAAATTCTACATCATTTCGAATCAACAATATGTCATCCACATATACTTATCAGAAATGTTGTAGTGCTCCCACTCACTTTCTTGTAAATACAAGTTTCTAGCAAACATTGTATAAACCTAAAAGCTTTGATCACTCCATCAAAACATATATTCCAATTCCGAGATGCTTGCTCTAGTCCATAGAAGGATTGCTGGAGCCAGCATACCTTTTAGCATCCTTAGGATCAACAAAACCTTTTATTGTATCACATACAACTTTTCTTACGAAAATTGGTAAGAAAACCTGTTTTGACATCCATCTGTAAGATTTCATAATCGAAAAATACAGCTAATGCTAACATGATTCCGACGGACTTAAGCATCACTACGGGTGAGAAATTCTCATCGTAGTCAACTCCTTGAACTTGTGAAAAGACTCTTTCCCACAAGTCGAGCTTCATAGACGGTAACATTACCGCCCACGTCCCTTGAGGGAGTCCTGGATTAGGGGGTGTCCGGATGGCCGGACTATACCTTCAGCCGGACTCCTGGACTATGAAGATACAAGATTGAAGACTTCGTCCCGTGTCCGGAAGGGACTTTCCTTGGCGTGGAAGGCAAGCTTGGCGATACAGATATTTAGATCTCCTACCATTGTAACCGACTCGGTGTAACCCTAACCCTATCCGGTGTCTATATAAACCGGAGGGTTTTAGTCCGTAGGACAACATACACATCAACAATCATACCATAGGCTAGCTTCTAGGGTTTAGCCTCCTCGATCTCGTGGTAGATCTACTCTTGTACTACCCATATCATCAATATTAATCAAGCAGGATGTAGGGTTTTACCTCCATCTAGAGGGCCCGAACCTGGGTAAAACTTCGTGTCCCTTGCCTCCTGTTACCATCCAGCCTAGACGCACAGTTCGGGACCCCCTACCCGAGATCCGCCGGTTTTGACACCGACATTGGTGCTTTCATTGAGAGTTCCTCTGTGTCGTCGCCGTCAGGCTCGATGGCTCCTACGATCATCAATGGCGATGTAGTCCAGGGTGAGACCTTCCTCCCTGGACAGATCTTCGTCTTCGGCGGCTTCGCACTGTGGGCCAATTCACTTGGCCATCTGGAGCAGATCGAAAGCTACGCCCCTAGCCGTCAGGTCAGTTTCGGAAGTTTGGGACTTGATCTTCGACAGATTCGAGCCACTGTCGAGCGCGCCGCACTGTCCCGACGAGCATGATCTAGCTCTGCCGCTGAACAGTGCCCTGGAGGCCGCACCCGCATCAGCTCCGACCCTTAATTCGGAGCCAACTGCACCGATCGAGGATGGGCGGTTGGACGCCGCCTCAGGGGCTGTGTTCCCAACGGCGATTGAGCCGAACACCAGCCCCGCACTCCGCGAGACTCGTGACCCCAAGGAGCCGGACTCCTCTCCGGACCACGAACCCTCCGCGCCCCTGCCAATCGAATCCGATTGGACGCCGATCATGGAGTTCACTGTTGCGAACATCTTTCAGCACTCGCCTTTTGGCGATATTCTGAAGACACTGAAGTCTCTCTCTTTATCAGGAGAGCCCTGGCCGGACTACGGCCAGCATGGTTGGGATTCGGACGATGAAGAAATTCAAAGCCCACCCACCACCCACTTTGTAGCCACTGTCGACGACTTAACCGACATGCTCGACTTCGACTCCGAAGACATCGACGGTATGGACACCGATGAAGGAGATGATGAAGAACCGGCACCTACTAGGCCCTGGAAATCCACCTCGTCGTATGACATATACATGGTGGACACCCCAAAAGAGGTAGATGGCGATGGAACAGCGGAGGATGACCCCTCCAAGAAACAGCCTAAGCGCCGGCGTCAGCGGCGCCGCTCAAAATCCCACCAAAACAAACACGGTGATTCCAGCACGGGAGATAATAATACTCCAGAAAGCGCCAAAGAAAACCCCCTCCAGCAAGATTTAGCACAGGAGGATGGGGAAACCAGCCCTCATGAAAGAGCGGCAGACAGAGAGGTCGAAGACGATAATTATATGCCTCCTTCCGAAGCCGAGGCAAGCCTCGACGACGATGAATTCGTCGTGCCAGAGGATCCCATCGAACAAGAGCGTTTTCAACGCAGGCTTATGGCCATGGCAAGAAGCCTCAATAAAAAAACAGCAACAGCTTAGAGCTGATCAAGATTTGCTAGTCAACAGATGGACTGAAGTCCTTGCGGCCGAAGAGCATAAACTCGAACGCCCCTCCAAGAGCTACCCAAAGCGCAGGTTGCTACCCCAATTAGAGGAGGAAGCACTTGATGCGGCCGACCGGCCACCTTGTGGCTGCGACAGAGAGGCCTCTCGGCCCTCCACTCAAGCCACGCCCCGTACCAAGGTACGGGAATATGCGTCGGACTTACGAGATATGTTGGAGGACAAGGCAAGGCAAACAAGATCGATCTACGGATCGCGTGGGCGCCCCACGGCTCGAGACGGCATCCGTCACGCCGGCCACAAATTCGGCAGGGCCGAACACAGTAGATAAGGCTCATTGGAGCTACGTCATGACATAGCACAGTACAGAGGCGCCGCACACCCACTCTTCTTTATAGACGAAATAATGGATCATCAAATCCCCGAGGGTTTCAAACCCGTAAACATCGAATCATATGATGGCACAACAGATCCTGCGGTATGGATCGAGGATTATCTCCTTCATATCCACATGGCCCGCGGCGATGATTTCCACGCCATCAAATACCTCCCACTCAAGCTTAAAGGACCAGCTCGGCATTGGCTTAACAGCTTGCCAACAGGATCAATCAGCTGTTGGGAGGACCTGGAAGCCGCATTCCTCGACAATTTCCAGGGCACTTATGTGCGACCCCCAGACGCCGATGACCTAAGTCACATAATTCAGCAGCCAGATGAATCGGCCAGGCAATTCTGGACACGGTTCCTAACAAAGAAAAATCAAATAGTCGACTGTCCGGACACTGAGGCCCTAGCAGCCTTCAAGCACAATATCCATGACGAGTGGCTGGCCCGGCACCTTGGACAGGAAAAGCCGAAATCTATGGCAGCACTCACGACACTCATGACCCGCTTTTGCGCGGGAGAAGACAGCTGGCTTGCTCGTAGTAACAATATAACCAAGAACCCTGGTAATTCGGACACCAGGGACAGTAGTGGCAGGTCGCGTCGCAACAAGTAGAAGCGCCGCATTAACGGCGACAATGCAGATGATACGACAGTTAATGCCGGATTCAGAGGCTCTAAATCCAGTCAGCGGAAAAAGCCATTCAAAAGGAATCCTACGGGCCCATCCAGTTTGGACCGAATACTCGACCGCTTATGCCAGATACATGGCACCCCCGAAACGCCGGCCAATCACACCAATAGGGATTGTTGGGTGTTCAAGCAGGCAGGCAAGTTAAACACCGAAAACGAAGACAAGGGGCTGCATAGCAATGACGACGAGGAGCCCCGGCCGCCGAACAACAGTGGACAGAAGGGTTTTCCCCCGCAAGTGCGGACGGTGAACATGATATACGCAACCCACATCCCCAAGAGGGAGCAGAAGCGCGTGTTAAGGGACGTATACGCGATAGAGCCAGTCGCCCCAAAGTTCAACCCATGGTCCTCCTGCCCGATCACCTTTGATCGATGGGACCACCCCACTAGCACCCGTCACGGCGGATTCGCCGCATTGGTTCTAGACCCAATTATTGACGGATTTCATCTCACTAGAGTCCTTATGGACGGCGGCAGCAGCCTGAACCTGCTTTACCAGGATACAGTGCGGAAAATGGGCATAGATCCCTCGAGGATTAAGCCCACCAAAACGACCTTTAAAGGCGTAATACCAGGTGTAGAGGCCAACTGTACAGGCTCAGTCACACTTGAAGTGGTCTTCGGATCTCCGGATAATTTCTGAAGCGAGGAGTTAATCTTCGACATAGTCCCGTTTTGCAGTGGTTATCACGCACTGCTCGGGTGAACCGCATTCGCTAGGTTCAATGCGGTAGCGCATTACACATACCTTAAGCTCAAAATGCCAGGCCCTCGAGGAGTAATTACGGTCAATGGAAACACTAAATGCTCCCTCCGAACGGAGGAGCACACGGCAGCCCTTGCAGCGGAAGTACAAAGCAGCCTCTCCAGGCACTTCTCCAGTCTGGCCACTAAATGACCGAACACCGTCAAGCACGCCCGGAGTAACCTACCACAAGACCGCCTAGCACGATTCGAGCAGGCGTAGCAATGCGGCCCCAACCCCAATCCTCGCACAGGGGGAAGGGCACCATCACGGCATGCCCGAAACACGGCTTAAACCGCACCAGGGGCTGCCGTTTTTTTAATTTTCTCTTACTTTCAGGACTCCACTCTTCGGCGGCCTGTTCGGCGGTTCAATTGCCGCACAAACAATGCAAGAACTAGGGAAGCAGACAAGCCACGCCGCATTACGGAACTCCCAGGTGGTCTCTATCACGAGCAGTATACCTGTTTCGCATACTATTCCGCAGCTTGCCCCTGGAACGGACATGTCACATAGTCCAGCCTTTTGCTTATCGCATTAATTGTATCGTTCTACTTTGATCGCAGCCCTCTTTAATAAACAATGCATAGCTTTTGTCTATTTTTGCATTACTCTTTTTTTATATATGTTCCTTAACGACATGTTGCACCCGTACACTTTGGTACGGCCAAAATACGCCAGGGGCTTTAACACCCCTCAACATGGTGTGAGAAGTCTGAACACTTTAACAAGTGAGGCACCCTGAACTTATAGCATTATATGCATCGGCTCCGAGTCATGTCTTGGGTCAATAGTTGGGTTTGCCCGGCTCCTATGTTTTGGTGCCTTATGTTCCGCTATATCGGCTAAGGTAGCACTAGGAGAACCACTGCGATTGTGCCCCGGTTGAGCTGGGTCGAGCACCTCAATGGAGAAAGCTAAAACTGACTGTCATGATGAGGCGAGAGCCGGTCGCTGTTCGAGAGGTTTTTTTCGAGTCCCTAAAGACTTATGCCGCTTAGGGCGAGGAGTCGACTCTGTCCGGCCAAGGCGTGGATAGCGTCCCGAACTCGGTCTTCCGAATACCAGGGGCTTCGCCGAAATTTAAAATTATAGAATTCTATGGCTAAGTGAGAGTGTTCACGCATTATAGTCCGATTGCCTTGTTCGTTGGGCTGAGCGCCTCCCTCGAAGGACCCAAACATGGGAAAAAGAGCGCTCGGATTTATCCCCGAACACCCCAGCACTAGCGGCATGGGGGCAGAAGCCGACGACTCACCATCTCTCAGAATTGATAAACAGCCGCACAGAAGGTAATATTTTAAATTCAAACAGCATTGCTTAGCGCATATGAACAAGTTTTCAGCGCACAGGACAAAACGTGCGAGTTTTACTCAAAAATTACATCCATAGTACATTCATCTGCCACAAGGCGGGCACCCTTCAGAACATCCTTATAATAATTCTCGGGCTTGCGATGCTCTTTCCCCGGCGGTGGCCCGTCCTTCACAAGCTTCTCAGCATCCAGCTTGCCCCAGTGCACCTTAGCACGGGCAAGGGCCCTACGGGCACCTTCAATAAAGACGGAGCACTTGATGACTTCGAGCCTTGGACAGGCCTCCACCAGCCACCGCACTAGCCCGAAATAGCTCACAGGCTGAGCCTCTCCAGGCCACAGCCGAACTATGAGGCCCTTCATGGCCTATTTGGCCGCCTTGTGGAGCTTGATCAGTTGCTTCAGCTGGTCGCTCAGGGGCACGGGGTGTCCGGCCTCAGCGTACTGAGACCAGAACACCTTCTCTGTCGAGCTCCCCTCCTCGGCTCGATAGAATGCGGCAGCATCAGACACACTCCGGGGAAGATCTACGAACGCGCCTGGAGAACTCCGGATTCGGGTAAGTAACAAGTAACTCACGCTTATGTGTTTGCTTTGCATAAAGAATGCCTTACCCGCCGCTATCTTCTTCACCTCATCCAACTCCTAAAGGGTCTTCTGGGATTCGGCCTTGGCAGACTTGGCACTTTCAATAGCCACCGTGAGCTCAGACGCTCGCGTCCTTGAGTCACGCTCCAAACTCTCATGTTTTTCCACGAGAGCCTGGAGCTCTTGCCGCACCTTGCCAACCTCGGCCTCATACTTCTCCCGCTCGGTGCGCTCCGTGGCCGACGTCTTCTCAGCCTCGAGCAGCGCTTGCTTAAGGGTCGCCACTACAATAGCCATGATAATCCTGTAATTTTTGCAATTGCACCTTTTTATATATATTTAATTTCAACAAGGTATTTCTTACCTTCATTGTCCTCGAGCTGCTTCTTGGCACGTCCGAGCTCTTGCTCGGACTGCTCGAGGTTCTGCTTTAGCACGTCCACTTCTGCAGTCAGTGCGGCAGAGGCCAGCCGGGAAGCCTGCACACGCATATTGACTCCTTTTTGTTAGACTCCTGCGAATTTTCTTTGATCCTCTATTCGGCTTTTCTTCCCGAACGCCAAACAGAGCATCAGGGGCTACTGTCTATGCGGTAATATTATTTACGCATTCTTTACTTACCTCAAAGCCTGTTAAAAGGCTTGTACAAGCTTCAGTCAGTCCGCTCTTGGCGGACTGAACCTTCTGGATCACCGCACTCATAATAGTGCGGTGCCCCTCGTTGGTGGAGGCGCCTTGGAGCGCCTCCAACATATTGTCTGGCGCCTCCGGTTGGACGGAGGTCACCGGCACGGCGGGCTTGCTCCTCTTGGAAGGAGGTCGCCCGCCGGACTCTAGAACCTTTGAAGGTTCCGGAGCGGTGTCCGGCCTAGGGCCGGACTTGGAGCCCTGGGGGGTCTCATCCCCTTTACTCCTGGAGTTCGGGAGGTCACCTTGCGGCACCTCCAGGACCACCTCCTCCCGGATTGGAACCTGTTGGGACAACACTTCGGTGTCGTCCACAGGACGGGGGGAGGAAGCCGTCGGAAGTGAGTTCACGTCCGACGAGTCCAGTGAGCCGCTCGATGACGAGTCGAGCCGGTCTTTGGGTGGGCTGCATAAACACATTCGACATAAGGGAAAGTTGTGCAATAAACGAATACTATGAATTACTCTAGTATCCGGATACTTACGATTTCGCCAGGGGCTTGGCCCTGGGCGCCCACTCCTCTCCGCCGTCGTCGGCGTCGGTGGAGTAATCCGGAGAAAGGGTTTTCCTCTTCTTGGACCCTTCGGCCTCCCCAGTTGGGGCGGCCTTCCTTTTCTTCCCTTCCCCCGCTGGAGGGGGAGGGGTCTCTTCTTCCTCTTCCTCGTCTTCTTGGGAGGAGTGCGTCTTGGATTCGTCGGATGGTGAATGCGACACCTCCAGGCGCCGGGCACTCTTTCGAGTCCCCGCGGCCTTTTTTGCGGCCTTCTTCTCCGGCACCACATAGGGTGCCGGAACCAGCAGCTTCGCCAAGTGGGCGTCGGCTGGGTCTTCGGGCAAAGGCGCTGGACAGTCGATCCGTCCGGACTTCGCCTGCCAATCCTGTCAAAGGTAAGGGAGTTTAGATCCCCCACAGAGTTAAACTATGAAAAACTAGTGCCCTGTAAAAGGTACAAAAAACATACCGCGCTGGCATGACGCTGCGCACTGAATCCGTGATCCTCAGTAGAGGATGAGGGAGCCTCGGCGCCTTTGAAAAGCACCTTCCAAGCATCTTCGTATGTCGTGTCGAAGAGCCTGCTCAGAGTTCGGTGATGTGTCGGATTGAACTCCCACAGATTGAAGGCCCGTTGTTGACACGGGAGGCTCAGGCGGATGAGCATAACCTGGACTACGTTGACAAGCCTGAGCTGCTTGTTCACCAGGGATTGGATGCATGTTTGCAGTCCGGTCACCTCCTTTTGGTTGCCCCTCGATGGGACCCTCTCTTTCCAGGACGTGAGCCGTGTTGGGGGTCCGGACCGGAACTCGGGGGATGCGATCCACTTAGGGTCGCGCGGCTCGGTGATATAAAACCACCCCGATTGCCACCCCTTCAGGGTCTCCACAAAGGAGCCCTCAAGCCCTAAGACGTTGGCCATCTTTCCCACCATGGCGCCTCCACACTCCGCCTGGTTGCCGCGCACCACCTTCGGCTTGACGTTGAAAGTCTTGAGCCATAGGCCGAAGTGGGGGCGGATGCGGAGGAAAGCTTCGCACATGACGATAAACGCCGAGATGTTGAGGACGAAATTCGGGGCCAGATCGTGGAAATTCAGGCCATAGTAGAACATGAGCCCCCGGACAAATGGGTGGGGAGGAAAGCCCAGTCCGCGGAGGAAATGGGGGAGGAACACCACCCTCTCATGGGGCCTAGGGGTGGGGATGAGTTGCCCCTTTTCGGGAAGCCAGTGCGTGATGTCGTTAGACAAGTATCCGGCCTTCCTCAGTCTTCTGATGTGCCCCTCCGTGACGGAGGAGACCATCCACTTGCCTCCCGCTCTGGACATAGTTGGAGAATGTTGAGGTGGGGAGTGCGGACTTGGGCGCTGGAGCTCGAGTGCGCAAGAATGGATAGGCAAAGGAGGAAGAGGGCGTAGGTGAAAGGGTGGATCCTTATCCCCTTATATGGGTGGACGCAACTACGTGTCCCCACCAGCCTGGTAAAACTCGCTTATCTCCCAAGCGCCGTAATCAAAGGCGCGGTTGGGTTACCCACGCCCGTATTGATGAGAATCCCGGGATAAGGGGACACGATCTCTGCTTTAACAAGACGTGCCAAGGAAACCGCCTCGCATAACGCGCTGAGATGGGGTAGTAAAACGGTTCGAATAAAAGCTTGGCCGTGGGGTGATGTCACACTATGGAATACGTCAGCAGATTAGATTTGTGTAAATATTATTCTCTCTATGGCAATATGTGGAAACTTATTTTGCAGAGTCGGACACTATCTTTGTGTTCAAAATCTTCTATGAAGTACTTGGAGGAGGAACCCGCCTTGCAATGCCGAAGACAATATGTGCGCCGGACTCGTCGTCATTGAAGCCTTGTTCAGGGGCTACTGAGGGAGCCCTGGATTAGGGGGTGTCCGGATGGCCGGACTATACCTTCAGCCGGACTCCTGGACTATGAAGATACAAGATTGAAGACTTTGTCCCGTGTCCGGAAGGGATTTTCCTTGGCGTGGAACGCAAGCTTGGCGATACGGATATTTAGATCTCCTACCATTGTAACCGACTCGGTGTAACCCTAACCCTATCCAGTGTCTATATAAACCGGAGGGTTTTAGTCCGTAGGACAACATACACATCAACAACCATACCATAGGCTAGCTTCTAGGGTTTAGCCTCCTCGATCTTGTGGTAGATCTACTCTTGTACTACCCATATCATCAATATTAATCAAGCAGGACGTAGGGTTTTACCTCCATCGAGAGGGCCCGAACCTGGGTAAAACTTCGTGTCCCTTGCCTCCTGTTACTATCCAGCCTAGACGCACAGTTCGGGACCCCCTACCCGAGATCCGCCGGTTTTGACACCGACATCGGTCTTCTTCTTAAAGATCCATTTATCTCAATGGCTTGCCGATCATCGGGCAAGTCCACCAAAGTCCATACTTTGTTCTGATATATGGATCCTATCTCGGATTTCATGGCTTCTAACCATTTATCAGAATACGGGCCCACCATCGCTTCTCCATAGCTCGTAGGTTCATTGTTATCTAACAACATGATATCTAAGACAGGATTACCGTACCACTCAGGAGTAGTACATGTCCCTGTTGACCTATGATGTTCGATACAACTTGATCCGAAGCTTCATGATCACTATCATTAACTTCCTCTTCAACAGATGTAGGGGCCACAGAAAACATCTTTCTGTGTTGCATCACTCTCTGGTTGAAATAAAGGTTCGACAACCTCATCAAGTTCTATCTTCCTCCCACTCAATTCTTTCGAGAGAAACTCCTCGAGAAAGGACCCATTCTTAGAGACAAACAATTTGCCCTCAGATCTGAGATAGAAGGTATACCCAACTGTCACCCTTGGGTATCCTATGAAGATGTGTTTATCCGCTTTGGGTTCGAGCTTCTCCAGCTGAAGCCCTAAGCATCGCATCCCCAAACATTAAGAAATGACAACTTTGGTTTCTTGCCAAACCAATGTTCATATGACGTCGTCTCAACGGACTTAGATGGTGTCCTATCTAAAGTGAATGCAGTTGTCTCTAACGCATAACCTCAAAATGAAAACGGTAAATTGGTAAGAGATATCATAGATCGCACCATATCTCATAGGGTTCGATTATGACGTCCGGACACACCATTACCTTGCGGTGTTCCACGTGGCTTCAACTGTGAAACAATTCCACAATGTCTTAAGTGATTGCCAAACTCATAACTAAGAAAATCCCCTTTTTTGATCATATCGTAGGAACATGATCTTATTGTTATGATGATTCTTAACTTCACTCTGAAATCGCTTGAACTTTTCAAACGTTTCAGACTTGTGCTTCATTAAGTAGATATACCTATATCTACCCAAATCGTCAGTGAAGATGAGAAAATAGCGATATCCACCGCATGCTTCAATTCTCATTGGATCACACGCATCAGCATGCATGATTTCCAACAAGTCACTTGCCCGTTTCATTGTACCTGAAAACAGGGTCTTAGTCATCCTGCCCATGAGGCATGGCTCGCATGTGTCAAGTGATTCAAAATCAAGTGACTCCAAACATCCATCGACATGGAGTTTCTTCATGCATCTTACGCCAATATGACCTAAGCGGCAGTGCCACAAGAAAGTGGTACTATCATTATTAACTCTACATCTTTTGGCGTGAACATGTGTATCACCACGACCGAGATTCAATGAACCATTCACATATGGTGCATGACCATGAAAGGTATCATTCATGTAAACAGAATAACCATTATTCTCTAACTTAAATGAATGACCATATTGCAATGAACATGATCTAATCATATCCATGCTCAACGTAGACACCTGATAACATTTATCTAGGTTCAATACTAACCCCGAAGGCAGATGGAGCGTGCGATGGTGATCTCATCAACTTTGGAAACACTTCCAACACACATCGTCACCTCGCCCTTAGCCAGTCTCCGTTTAGTCCGTAGCTTTTGCTTCAAGTCACCAATAATAGTAACTGAACCGGTATCCAATACCCAGGTGCTACCAGGAGTACTAGTGAGGTACACATTAATAACACGTATATACTTTGAAGTTGCCAGCCTTCTTATCTACCGTGCATATGGGGTAATTCCGCTACCAGTGACCGTTCCCCTTACAATAGAAGCATTTAGTCTCAGGTTTGGGTTCAACCTTGGGTTCCTTCACTGGAGCGGCAACTGGTTTGCCATCCATGAAGTTTCCCTTCTAGCCCTTGCCATTCTTGAAACCAGTGGTCTTGTTAAACCATCAACACTTGATGCTCCTTCTTGATTTCTACCTTTTGCGGTCTTGAGCACCGCGAACAGCTCTGGGATCAACTCCATCCCTTGCATGTCATAGTTCATCACGAAGATCTAGTAGCTTAGTGATAGTGGCTAGAGAACTCTATCAATCACTATCTTATCCAGAAGTTTAACTCCCACTTGATTTAAGTGATTGTAGCACCCAGACATTCTGAGCACATGCTCACTAGCTGAGCTATTCTCCTCCATCTTGCTGGCAAAAGAACTTGTCAGAGGTCTCACACCTCTCAACATGGGCATGAGCCTGAAATCCCAATTTCAGCTCTTGGAACATCTCATATGTTCTATGGCGTTCAAAACGTCATTGGAATCCCAATTCTAAGCCGTAAAGTATGGTGCACTAAACTATCAAGTAGTCATCAGGATGTGTCTGTCAGGTGTTCACAACATCCACAGACGACGTTGTAGGGGTTTGCACATCGAGCCGTGCATCAAGGACGTAAGCCTTCTGTGTGGCAGTGAGGACACTCCTCGGACTACGGACCTAGTCCGCATCATTGCTTACAATATCTTTCAACTTGGTCTTTCTCTAGGAACGTATTGCAACAGGGAGCTACAATGTGAGCTATTCATCTACAACATATTTGCAAAGACAATTTAGACTATGTTCATGATAATTGAGTTCATCTAATCAAATTATTTAATGAACTCCCACTCAGATAGACATCCCTCTAGTCGTCTAAGTGAAACATGATCCGAATCGGCTAGGCCGTGTCCGATCATCACGTGAGACGGACTAGTCATCAACGGTGAACATCTCATGTTGATCGTATCTTCTATACGACTCATGTTCGACCTTTCGGTCTTCCGTGTTCCGAGGCCATGTCTGTACATGCTAGGCTCATCAAGTCAACCTAAGTGTTTCGCATGTGTCCCGAGGCCATGTTTGTACATGCTAGGCTCGTCAACACCCGTTGTATTCAAACGTTAGAATCTATCACACCCGATCATCACATGGTGCTTCGGAACAACGAACCTTCGCAACGGTGCACAGTTAGGGGGAACACTTTTCTTGAAATTTTAGTGAGGGATCATCTTATTTAAGCTACCGTTGTTCTAAGCAAATAAGATGTAAAACATGATAAACATCACATGCAATCAAATAGTGACATGATATGGCCAATATCATTTTGCTCCTTTTGATCTCCATCTTCGGGGCTCCATGATCATCGTTATCACCGGCATGACACCATGATCTCCATCATCGTGTCTTCTTGAAGTTGTCTCGTCATCTATTACTTCTACTACTATGGCTACCGGTTAGCAATAAAGTAAAGTAATTACATGACGTTTAGGTTGACACGCAGGTCATAGATAAATTAAGACAACTCCTATGGCTCCTGCCGATTGTCATACTCATTGACATGCAAGTCGTGATTCCTATTACAAGAACATGATCAATCTCATACATCACATATATCATTCATCACATCCTTTTGGACATATCACATCACAAGGCATATGCTGCAAAAACAAGTTAGACGTCCTCTAATTGTTGTTGCAAGTTTTTACGTGGCTGCTATAGGTTTCTAGCAAGAACATTTCTTACCTACACGAAAACCACAACGTGATATGCCAATTTCTATTTACCCTTCATAAGGACCCTTTTCATCGAATTTGATCCGAGTAAAGTGGGAGAGACAGACACCCGCTAGCCACCTTATGCAACTAGTGCATGTCAGTCGGTGGAACCAGTCTCACGTAAGAGTACGTGTAAGGTCGGTCTGGGCCGCTTCATCCCACGATGCCGCCGAATCAAGATAATACTAGTAACGGCAAGCAAATTGACAATATCGACGCCCACAACTGCTTTGTGTTCTACTCGTGCATAGAAACTACGCATAGACCTAGCTCATGATGCCACTGTTGGGGATCGTAGCAGAAATTTAAAAAAATTTACGCATCACCAAGATCAATCTATGGAGTAATCTAGCAATGAGGGGAAGGAGAGTGCATCTACATACCCTTGTAGATCGCTACGCGGAAGCGTTCAAGTGAACGGGGTTGATGGAGTCGTACTCGTCATGATCCAAATCACCGATGATCCTAGCACCGAACGGATGGCACCTCCGCGTTCAACACACGTACGGAACGGAGACGTCTCCCACGCCTTGATCCAGCAAGGAGGAGGGAGAGGTTGAGGAAGAGAGTCCAACAGCAGCACGACAGCGTGGTGGTGATGGAGTGGCAGTTCTCCGGCAGGGCTTCGCCAAGCTCACGCGGAGGAGGAGAGGTATTGGAGGGGAGGGGCTGCGCCAGGTTCAAGGGTGTGGCCGCCCTCCCACCCCTCCACTATTTATAGGTGGGGAGAGAGGGGGCGGCCCCCCTTAGATCCCATCTAGGGTTGGGGGCGGCGGCCAAGGGGGGAGGAGTGCCTCCCAAGTCAAGTGGAGGCCCTCCCCCTTAGGGTTTCCCCTCTCCCATGCGCATGGTCCTTGGGGGGGATGGTGCCCTTGGCCCATTAAGGTTAGGGCGCCCCCCTACAGCCCATGCTGCCATATTGGACGTGGTGGAACATTTTCCGGACCTCCGAACCCCTCCGGAATCCTCCGAAACCTTCCGGAAGCTTCCCGGTACAATACCAGAAGAAAACGAACTTTTCCCGGAACCCGAACAACAACTTTCCATATATAAATCTTTACCTCCGGACCATTCCGGAACTCCTCGTGACGTCCGGGATCTCATCCGGGACTAAGAAAACTCCTATGGCTCCTGCCGGTTGTCATACTCATCGACATGCAAGTCGTGATTCCTATTACAAGAACATGATCAATCTCATACATCACATATATCATTCATCACATCCTTTTGGCCATATCACATCACAAGGCATATGCTGCAAAAACAAGTTAGACGTCCTCTAATTGTTGTTGCAAGTTTTTACGTGGCTGCTATAGGTTTCTAGCAAGAACGTTTCATACCTACGCGAAAACCACAACGTGATATGTCAATTTCTATTTACCCTTCATAAGGACCCTTTTCATCGAATTCGATCCGACTAAAGTGGGAGAGATAGACACCCGCTAGCCACCTTATGCAACTAGTGCATGTCAGTCGGTGGAACCAGTCTCACGTAAGAGTACGTGTAAGGTCGGTCTGGGCCGCTTCATCCCACGATGCCGTCGAATCAAGATAAGACTAGTAACGGCAAGCAAATTGACAATATCGACGCCCATAACTGCTTTGTGTTCTACTCGTGCATAGAAACTACGCATAGACCTAGCTCATGATGCCACTGTTGGGGATCGTAGCAGAAATTTAAAATTTTCTACGCATCACCAAGATCAATCTATGGAGTAATCTAGCAACGAGGGGAAGGAGAGTGCAGCTACATACCCTTGTAGATCGCTAAGCGGAAGTGTTCAAGTGAACGGGGTTGATGGAGTCGTACTCGTCGTGATCCAAATCACCGATGATCCTAGCGCCGAACGGATGGCACCTCCGCGTTCAACACATGTACGGAACGGAGATGTCTCTCACGCCATGATCCAGCAAGGAGGAGGGGGAGGTTGAGGAAGAGAGTCCAACAGCAGCACGACTGTGTGGTGGTGATGGAGTGGCAGTTCTCCGGCAGGGCTTCGCCAAGCTCACGTGGAGGAGGAGAGGTATTGGAGGGGAGGGGCTGCGCCAGGTTCAAGGGTGTGGCTGCCCTCCCACCCCTCCACTATTTATAGGTGGGGAGAGAGGGGGCGGCCCCCTTAGATCCCATCTAGGGTTGGGGGCGGCGGCCAAGGGGGGAGGAGTGCCTCCCAAGTCAAGAGTGGGCCCTCCCCCTTAGGGTTTCCCCTCTCCCATGCGCATGGTCCTTGGGGGGGCTGGTGCCCTTGGCCCATTAAGGTTAGGGCGCCCCGCTACAGCCCATTCTGCCATATTGGACGTGGTGGTACATTTTCTGGACCTCCGGACCCCTCCGGAATCCTCAGAAACCTTCCGGAAGCTTCCCGGTACAATACCGGAAGAAACCGAACTTTTCCCGGAACCCGAACAACAACTTTCCATATATAAATCTTTACCTCCGGACCATTTCGGAACTCCTCGTGACGTCCGAGATCTCATCCGGGACTCCGAACAACATTCGGTAATCACATACAAGTCTTCCTAATAACACTAGCGTCATCGAACCTTAAGTGTGTAGACCCTACGGGTTCGGGAACCATGCAGACATGACCGAGACAACTCTCTGGCCAATAACCAACAGCGGGATCTGGATACCCATGTTGGCTCCCACATGTTCCACGATGATCTCATCGAATGAACCATGATGTCGAGGATTCAATCAATCCCGTATTCAATTCCCTTTGTCCAGCGGTATTGTACTTGCCCGAGATTCGATCGTCGGTATCCCGATACCTTGTCCAATCTCGTTACCGGCAAGTCTCTTTACTCATTCCATAACACATCATCCCGTGATCAACTCCTTGGTCACATTGTGCACATTATGATGATGTCCTACCGAGTGGGCCCAGAGATTCCTCTCCGTTTACACGGAGTGACAAATCCCAGTCTCGATTCGTGCCAACCCGACAGACACTTTCGGAGATACCTGTAGTGAACCTTTATAGCCACCCAGTTACGTTGTTACGTTTGGCACACTCAAAGCACTCCTACGGTATCTGGGAGTTGCACAAGCTCATGGTCTAAGGAAATGATACTTGACATTAGAAAAGCTTTAGCATACGAACTACACGTTCTTTGTGCTAGGCTTAGGATTGGGTCTTGTCCATTACATCATTCTCCTAATGATGTGATCCCGTTATCAACGACATCCAATGTCCATGGTCAGGAAACTGTAACCATCTATTGATCAACGAGCTAGTCAACTAGAGGCTTACTAGGGACATGGTGTTGTCTATGTATCCACACATGTATCTGAGTTTCCTATCAATACAATTCTAGCATGGATAATAAACGATTATCATGAACAAGGAAATATAATAATAACCAATTTATTATTGCCTCTAGGGCATATTTCCAATAGTATCGATCACGGAGGGCCTCTACATCAACACCATAGCCTCTCCGATGAAGTGTGAGTAGTTTACCTCAGACCTTCGGGTCCATAGTTATTAGCTAGATGGATTCTTCTCTATTTTTGGATCTCAATACAATGTTATCCCCCTCTCTTGTGGAGATCTATTCGATGTAATCTTCTTTTTGCGGTGTGTTTGTTGAGACCAATGAATTGTGGGTTTATGATCAAGATTATCTATGAACAATATTTGAATCTTCTCTGAATTCTCATGTATGATTGGTTATCTTTGAAAGTCTCTTTGCATTATCAGTTTGGTTTGGCCTACTAGATTGATCTTTCTTGCAATGGGAAAAGTGCCTAGCTTTGGGTTCAATCTTGCGGTGTCCTTTCCCAGTGACAGTAGGGGCAGAAAGGCATGTATTGTATTGTTGCCATCGAGGATAACAAGATGGGATTTTTATCATATTGCATGAATTTATCCCTCTACATCATGTCATCTTGCTTGAGGCTATACTCTGTTTTCATGAACTTAATACTCTAGATGCATGCTGGATAGCGGTCCATGAGTGGAGTAATAGTAGTAGATGCAGGCAGGAGTCGGTGATAACCCACAAGTATAGGGGATCGCAACAGTTTTTGAGGGTAGAGTATTCAACAAAAATTTATTGATTTGACACAAGGGGAGCCAAAGAATACTCTCAAGTATTAGCAGCTGAGTTGTCAATTCAACCACACCTGGAAAATTAATATCTGCAGCAAAGTGTTTACTAGCAAAGTAATATGATAGTAGTGGTAACTATAGCAAAAGGTAACAGTAGCAAAAGTAATGTTTTTGGTATTTTGTAGTGATGATAGCAATAGCAACGGAAAAGTAAATAAGCGAAAAACAATATGTGGAAAGCTCGTAGGCAATGGATCAGTGATGGAGAATTATGCCGGATGCGGTTCATCATGTAACAGTCATAACCTAGGGTGACACAGAACTAGCTCCAGTTCATCAATGTAATGTAGGCATGTATTCCGAATATAGTCATACGTGCTTATGGAAAAGAACTTGCGTGACATCTTTTGTCCTACCCTCCCATGACAGCGGGGTCCTTACGGAAACTAAGGGATATTAAGGCCTCCTTTTAATAGAGTACCGGAACAAAGCATTAACACATAGTGAATACATGTACTCCTCAAACTACGGTCATCACTGGTAAGTATCCCGATTATTGTCACTTCGGGGTTAACGGATCATAACACATAATAGGTGACTATTGACTTGCAAGATAGGATCAAGAACTCTCATATATTGATGAAAACATAATAGGTTCAGATCCAAAATCATGGCACTCGGGCCCTTGTGACAAGCATTAAGTATAGCAAAGTCATAGCAACATCAATCTCAGAACATAGTGGATAATAGGGATCAAACCCTAACAAAACTAACTCGATTACATGATAGATCCCATCCAACCCATCACCGTCCAGCAAGCCTACAATGGAATTACTCACGCATGGCAGTGAGCATCATGAAATTGGTGATGGAGAATGGTTGATGATGACGATGGCGACGGATTCCCCTCTCCGGAGCCTCGAACGGACTCCAGATCAGCCCTCCCGGGAGGTTTTAGGGCTTGGCGGCAGCTCCGCATCGTAAAACGCGATGAATTCTTCTCTCTAATTTTTTCTCCCCGAAAGCAAATATATAGAGTTGGTCTTGAGGTCGGAGGAGCTCCAGGGGGCCCACGAGGTAGGGGGGGGGGGCGCCCCCCACCCTCGTGGATAGGTGGTGGGCCCCCTGGCCTTCATCTTTTGGAAGGATTTTTTATATTTTCTGAAAAGGTGTTCCGTGAAGTTTCAGGTCATTCCGAGAACTTTTGTTTCTGCACATAAATAACACCATAGCAATTCTATTGAAAACAGCGTCAGTCCGGGTTAGTTCCATTCAAATCATGCAAGTTAGAGTCCAAAACAAGGGAAAAAGTGTTTGGAAAAGTAGATACGACGGAGACGTATCAGTCGGTCTACTTGTCTTGAACGTGATGCCTATATACATGATCATACCTAGATATTCTCATAACTATGCCCAATTCTATCAATTGGTCAACAGTAATTCGTTCACCCATCGTAAAATACTTATGCTCTTGAGAAGCCACTAGTGAAACCTATGTCCCCGGGGTCTATCTTCATCATATTAATCTTCCAATATTTAGTTATTTTCTTTGCTTTTATTTTACTTTGCATCTTTATCACAAAAATACCAAAAATATTATCTTATCATATCTATCAGATCTCACTCTTGTAAGTGACCATGAAGGGATTGAGGACCCCTTATCGCGTTGGTTGCGAGGAGTTATTTGCTTTGTGCAGGTACTAGGAGACACGCGCGCAACCTCTTACTGGATTGATACCTTGGTTCTCAAAAACTGAGGGAAATACTTACGCTACTTTGCTGCATCATCCTTTTCTCTTCGGGAAAATCCAACGCAGTGCTCAAGAGGTAGCAAGAAGAATTTCTGGCGTCATTGCCGGGGAGGTTCGCGCAAGTCAAGATTTGACTTCCAACAACGAGCCATTTCTGGCGCCTACGCAAAAGTCAACATACCAAGTACCCATCACAATCCTTATCTCCCGCAATACATTATTTTCCATTTGCCTCTCGTTTTCTTTTTTCTGACCAAAGAACAGTAGGGTAAATCCCCTACTGTGAGTCATTTTCATTTATAAAGAAATTGTCCAAATAACATAATCAAAAAGGTTGTTGAGGGGACAACCAAGAGAATACACTCTAGGGGGAAGAAATAAAAAAGATTATTGGAAAATTAAATATTATCTATCCAACAGGACATGCCCTCTTTTAGAGTGGGTTTAGCCCTCAGCATGGTCATTTTGAAATATCTGACAAAGTCAATCTTGCAGTCATTTATTAAGCAAGGAATCCCTTCAAAGATCATCCCATTCCTTTGGTTCCATATGCTCCAACAACCAAGTATCATGATTTCCATGAAGTGGTCAATTTTATATCTGTGTTTAGCATCAATAATCATATTGTTGATCTCCATATCTGAGTTCCATTCAAATCCTATGTTCCACCAGAATCCTTGACTAAATGGACAAGAGAATAGTAGATGGGTCCTGTCTTCATTGTCTTCACTATTGCATAGAACACATACAGTGGAATCTAGGTGCATGCCTTTTCTGGTCAAAAGGTCACATGTATTTATCCTGTCATTTAGCATGAGCCAACAGAAAAATTTATGTCTTGGAAGACAACATGATTTCCATATCCATTTAAATGTGTCAGCAGCATCTACACCATTCATAAGGTATCCATAGATCTTTTTTGTAATATTCTTATTGTTACCCCAATTGAAAGTCCATATGTCTTTGTCATCTGTATTTCTGATATTGTTTAATTCCCCTGATAGAGAGTGGAGTTGCGGATGAGCTTGAATGGAGAGTGGAAGTTGGAACAGACTATAAATATTATCCAGTTCCTTGGCTTCTTTGATTGATATGCTTTCCTTTAGATTGAAAGAGTGAAGCTCAGGGTATTTGATCTTCCTAATATCCCCATTCCATATGTCATCCCATAGTAACTTAGTGCAACCAGATTTGTTGTCACAAGTAGTCATTTCCCTGAAGTAGTCGTACATCTTCATGCAATCTTTCCACCAAAAGGATCCTTTGCTTCTATTGTAATGAGGGACCTCTTTGTTGTGATAGTGAGCTTCCCAGATTAGCTTTACCCATGGGACTTCCACTTTGTTATAGAATTTGAACAGGTGCTTTATTAGTAGAGCTTTATTTTGTTCTCTAAAATTCAACACCCCTAGACCTCCTTGCTGTTTTGGGCTTGCATATCATCTCCCAGCTGGCCAGGCATTTACCACCTTTATTGATTTCATTTCCGTACCAAAGAAAATTTCTGCTTGATTTATCCACATGGTCCAGAATGGTGACATGGACTTTAAGAGAGCACATAGCAAATATAGGCATAGATGCAACAACAGAATTAATATAAGTGAGTCTCCCTGAATGGTTCATGAACCTGGCAATCCCTGATAATCTCTTATCAATTCTGGATATAACTGGAATTAGATCATGAACAGATGGCTTAGTGGTGCCCATAGGTAGTCCTAGGTAAGTGAAAGGAAGACTTTCAACTTTACAGCCAAAAGAGCTTGCAAGATTGTTGACTGATTGTTGATCCATAGCCTCTCGTTTTCCTCTCCCCCACTTCACCCTTGCCGTTTTATTCGCCCTCTCTCTCTCTATCCTCCCTCTCTTTCTCTATTTGCCTCTTTTTGCCCGCTTGCTTTTTGTTTGCTTGTGTGTTGGATTGTTTGCTTGTCACGATGGCTCAATATAACACTAAATTGTGTGACTTTACCAATATCAACAACAATGATTTTATAGCACTCCGATTGCTCCTCTTACCGATGCTAAATCTTGTGAAATTGATGCCGCTTTGCTGAATCTTGTTATGAAAGATCCGTTTTCCGGCCTTCCTAGTGAAGATGCCGCTACCCATCTAAATAGCTTCTTTGATTTGTGTGATATGCAAAAGAAGAAATATGTGGATGATGATATTGTTAAATTGAAGCTATTTCCTATTTTGCTTAGAGATCGTGCTAAAGCTTGGTTTTCGTCTTTGCCTAAAAATAGTATTGATTCTTGGAACAAGTGCAAAGATGCTTTTATCTCTAAGTATTTTCCTCCCTCTAAGATTATCTCCCTTATAAACGATATTATGAATTTTAAGCAACTTGATCATGAACATGTTGCATAATCTTGGGACAGGATGAAATTAATGATACGTTATTGCCCTACTCATGGTTTGAATTTGTGGATGATTATACTAAATTTTTATGTCGGATTGAATTTTGCTTCTAGAAATCTTTTAGATTCATCCGCGGGAGGCACTTTTATGGAAATAACTTTAGGAGAAGCTACTAAACTCCTAGATAATATTATGGTTAATTATTTTCAATGGCATACTGAAAGATCTACTAATAAAAAGGTGCATGCGATAGAAGAAATTAATGTTTTGAGTGGAAAGATGGATGAACTTATGAAATTATTTGCTATTAAGAGTGTTTCTTCTAATCCTAATGATATGCCCTTGTCTACCTTGATTGATAATAATAATGAATCTATGGATGTGAATTTTGTTGGTAGGAATAATTTTGGTAACAACGCGTATAGAGGAAATTTTAATCCTAGGCCTTATCCTAGTAATCCCTCTAATAATTATGGTAATTCCTACAACAATTCTTATGGAAATTATAATAATATGCCCTCTGATTTTGAATCTAATATTAAAGAATTTATTACTTCACAAAAGAATTTCAATGCTTTGATTGAAGAAAAATTGCTTAAGATTGATGATTTGGCTAGGAACGTTGATAGAATTTCTCTTGATGTTGATTCTTTGAAACTTAGATCTATTACACCTAAGCATGATATCAATGAGTCTCTCAAAGCCATGAGAATTTCCATTGATGAGTGCAAAGAAAGAACCGCTAGGATGCGTGCTAAGAAAGATGCCTTTATAAGAGCGTGTTCTTCTAGTTCCTATGAAAATAAAGATGAAGATCTAAAAGTTATTGATGTGTCCCCTATTAAATCTTTGTTTTACAATATGAATCTTGATAATGATGGGACTGAATATGATCCACCTTTACCTGGAAGGCGTTCCAAAAAATCGGAGTTTTTAGATCTTGATGCTAAATTTGATGAAAGTGGGATTGAAGAAATTAAAACCCTAGATGTTGCTAAACCCACTATTTTGGATTTCAAGGAATTTAATTATGAAAATTGCTCTTTGATTGATTGTATTTCCTTGTTGCAATCCGTGCTAAATTCTCCTCATGCTTATAGTCAAAATAAAGCGTTTACTAAACATATCGTTGATGCCTTGGTGCAATCTTATGAAGAAAAACTTGAACTGGAAGTTTCTATCCCTAGAAAACTTTATGATGTTGGGAACCAACTATTAAAATTAAGATTAAAGATCATGAGTTCTATGCTTTATGTGATTTGGGTGCTAGTGTTTCCACGATTCCAAAGACTTTGTGTGATTTGTTAGGTTTCCGTGATTTTGATGATTGCTCTCTAAACTTGCACCTTGAGGATTCCACTATTAAGAAACCTATGGGAAGAATTAATGATGTTCTTATTGTTGCAAATAGGAATTATGTGCCCGTAGATTTTATTGTTCTTGACATAGATTGCAATCCTTCATGTCCTATTATTCTTGGTAGACCTTTCCTTAGAACGATTGGTGCAATTATTGATATGAAGGAAGGAAATATTAGATTCCAATTTCTGTTAAGGAAAGGTATGGAACACTTTCCTAGAAAGAAAATTAAATTACCGTATGAATCTATTATGAGATCCACTTATGGATTGCCTACCAAAGATGGCAATACCTAGATCTATCCTTGCTTTTTATGCCTAGCTAGGGGCGTTAAACGATAGCGCTTGTTGGGAGGCAACCCAATTTTATTTTTATTCCTTACTTTTTGCTCCTGTTTAGTAATAAATAATTTATCTAGCCTCTGTTCTGGTTGTGTTTTTTGTGTTTAATTAGTGTTTGTGCCAAGTAGAACCGTTGGGAAGACTTGGGGAAAGTCTTGATATCTTGTTGTAAAAAACAGAAACTTTAGCGCTCACGAGAACTGCTGCCATTTTTATTTGGAAAGTACTATTTAGTTAATTATTTTTCAGATAATTAATAGATAAATTCCTCACGTCCATAAATTTATTTTAGAATTTTTGGGGTTCCAGATCTTGCGCTAGTTA
Source organism: Triticum dicoccoides (assembly GCF_002162155.2). NCBI lineage: Eukaryota > Viridiplantae > Streptophyta > Magnoliopsida > Poales > Poaceae > Triticum > Triticum dicoccoides. Next base: position 71,598,513 of record NC_041388.1, read on the forward strand.
CAGATTACTACAGACTGTTCTGTTTTTGACAGATTCTGTTTTTCGTGTGTTGTTTGCTTATTTTGATGAATCTACGGCTAGTAAAATAGTTTATAAACCATAGAGAAGTTGGAATACAGTAGGTTTAACACCAATAATGAGTTCATTATAGTACCTTGAAGTGGTCTTTTGTTTTCTTTCGCTAATGGAGCTCACGAGATTTTCTACTTTGAGTTTTGTGTTGTGAAGTTTTCAAGTTTTGGGTAAAGATTTGATGGATTATGGAACAAGGAGTTGCAAGAGCCTAAGCTTGGGGATGCCCATGGCACCCCCAAGATAATCTAAGGACACCTAAAAGCCAAAGCTTGGGGATGCCCCGGAAGGCATCCCCTCTTTCGTCTACTTCTATCGGTAACTTTACTTGGAGCTATATTTTTATTCACCACATGATATGTGTTTTGCTTGGAGCGTCTTGTATGATTTGAGTCTTTGCTTTTTAGTTTACCACAATCATACTTGCTGTACACACCTTTTGAGAGAGCCATACATGATTTGGAATTTGTTAGAATACTCTATGTGCTTCGCTTATATCATTTGAGTTATATAGTTTTGTTCTAGTACTTCACTTATATCTTTTAGAGCACGGTGGTGGATTTGTTTTATAGAAACTATTGATATCTCATGCTTCACTTAGATTATTTTGAGAGTCTTAAATAGGATGATAATTTGCTTAAATAATCCTAATAGGCTAGGTATTCAAGATTAGTAAAAAAATTCCTATGAGTGTTTTGAATACTAAGAGAAGTTTGATGTTTGATGATTGTTTTGAGATATGGAGGTAATAATATCAAAGTCGTGCTAGTTGAGTAGTTATGAATTTGAGAAGTGCTTGTGCTGAAGTTTGCAAGTCCCGTAGCATGCACGTATGGTAAACGTTATGTAACAAATTTGAAACATGAGGTGTTCTTTGATTGTCTTCCTTATGAGTGGCGGTCGGGGACAAGCGATGGTCTTTTCCTACCAATCTATCCCCCTAGGAGCATGCGCGTAGTGCTTTGGTTTTTGATGACTTGTAGATTTTTGCAATAAGTATGTGAGTTCTTTATGACTAATGTTGAGTCCATGGATTATACGCACTCTCACCCTTCCATCATTGCTAGCCTCTTCGGTACCGTGCATTGCCCTTTCTCACATTGAGAGTTGGTGCAAACTTCGCCGGTGCATCCAAACCCCGTGATATGATACGCTCTTTCACACATAAACCTCCTTATATCTTCCTCAAAACAGCCACCATACCTACCAATTATGGCATTTCCATAGCCATTCCGAGATATATTGCCATGCAACTTTCCACCATTCCGTTTATCATGACACATTCCTCATTGTCATATTGCTTAGCATGATCATGTAGTGGACATAGTATTTGTGGCAAAGCCACCATTCATAATTTTCATACATGTCACTCTTGATTCATTGCATATCCCGGTACACCGCCGAAGGCATTCATATAGAGTCATCTTTTGTTCTAGTATCAAGTTGTAATCATTGAGTTGTAAATAAATAGAAGTGTGATGATCATCATTTTCTAGAGCATTCTCCCAAGTGAGGAATATAAAAAAAAGAGTAAGGCCATAAAAAAATAAGGCCCAAAAAATGAGAGAAAAAGAGAGAAGGGACAATGCTACTATCCTTTGCCACACTTGTGCTTCAAAGTAGCACCATAATTTTCATGATAGAGAGTCTTTTGTTTTGTCACTTTCATATACTAGTGGGAATTTTCATTATAGAACTTGGCTTGTATATTCCAACAATGGGCCTCCTCAAGTGCCCTAGGTCTTCGTGAGCAAGCAAGTTGGATGCACACCCACTTAGTTTCTTTTGTTGAGCTTTCATACATTTATAGCTCTAGTGCATCCGTTGCATGGCAATCCCTACTCCTTGCATTAACATCAATCGATGGGCATCTCCATAGCCCATTGATTAGCCTCGTTGATGTGAGACTTTCTCCCTTTTTGTCTTCTCCACATAACCCCCATCATCATATTCTATTCCACCCATAGTGATATGTCCATGGCTCGCGCTCATATATTGCGTGAAAGTTTATAGGTTTGAGATTGCTAAAGTATGAAACAATTGCTTGGCTTGTCATCGGGGTTGTGCATGATGAGAGTATTCTTGTGTGACGAAAATGGGGCATGACTAAACTATATGATTTTGTAGGGATGGACTTTCTTTGGCCATGTTATTTTGAGAAGACATAATTACTTTGTTACTATGCTTGAAGTATTATTATTTTTATGTCAATATGATCTTTTATCTTGGATCTTTCGGATCTGAATATTCATGCCAGAATTAAGAAGAATTACATTGAAATTATACCTAGTAGCACTCCTCATCAAAAATTCTATTTTTATCATTTACCTACTCGAGGACGAGCAGGAATTAAGCTTGGGGATACTTGATACGTCTCCAACGTATCTATAATTTTTGATTGCTCCATGCTATATTATCTACTATTTTGGACATTATTGGGCTTTATTTTCCATTTTTATATTATTTTTGGGACTAACCTATTAACCGGAGGCCCAGCCCAGAATTACTGTTTTTTGCCTATTTTAGGGTTTCGAAGAAAAGGAATATCAAACGGAGTCCAAACGGAATGAAACCTTCGGGAACGTGATTTTCTCACCGAACATGATCCAGGAGACTTGGACCCTACGTCAAGAAACAAAGGAGGGAGCCACGAGGTAGGGGGCGCGCCTACCCCCCCCCCCCCCCAGGAGCGCCCTCCACCCTCGTGGGGCCCCTGTTGCTCCACCGACGTACTCCTTCCTCCTATATATACCTACGTACTCCCAAACGATCAGATACGGAGCCAAAACCCTATTTCCACCGCCGTAACTTTCTGTATCCACGAGACCCCATCTTGGGGCCTGTTCCGGAGCTCCACCGGAGGGGGTATCCATCACGGAGGGTTTCTACATCAACACCATAGCCTCTCCGATGAAGTGTGAGTAGTTTACCTCAGACCTTCGGGTCCATAGTTATTAGCTAGATGGCTTCTTCTCTCTTTTTGGATCTCAATACAATGTTCTCCCCCTCTCTTGTGGAGATCTATTCGATGTAATCTTCTTTTTGCGGTGTGCTTGTTGAGACCGATGAATTATGGGTTTATGATCAAGATTATCTATGAACAATATTTGAATCTTCTCTGAATTCTTTTATGTATGATTGGTTATCTTTGCAAGTCTCTTCGAATTATCAGTTTGGTTTGGCCTACTAGATTGATATTTCTTGCAATGGGAGAAGTGCTTAGCTTTGGGTTCAATCTTGCGGTGTCCTTTCCCAGTGACCGTAGGGGCAGCAAGGCACGTATTGTATTGTTGCCATCGAGGATAACAAGATGGTTTTTTTTATCATATTGCATGAATTTATCCCTCTACATCATGTCATCTTGCTAAAGGCGTTACTCCGTTTTCATGAACTTAATACTCTAGATGCATGCTGGATAGCGGACGATGAGTGGAGTAATAGTAGTAGATGTAGGCAGGAGTCAGTCAACTTGTCTTGGACGTGATGCCTATATACATGATCATACCTAGATATTCTCATAACTATGCTCAATTCTGTCAATTGCTCAACGGTAATTCGTTCACCCACCGTAAAATACTTATGCTCTTGAGAGAAGCCACTAGTGAAACCTATGGCCCCCGGGTCTATCTTCATCATATTAATCTTCCAATACTTAGTTATTTCTTTGCTTTTATTTTACTTTGCATCTTTATCACAAAAATACCCAAAATATTATCTTATCATATCTATCAGATCTCACTCTCGTAAGTGACCATGAAGGGATTGACGACCCCTTATCGCGTCGGTCGCGAGGAGTTATTTGCTTTGTGCAGGTACTAGGGGACGCACGCGCAACCTCCTACTAGATTGATACCTTGGTTCTCAAAAACTAAGGGAAATACTTATGCTACTTTGCTGCATCATCCATTCCTCTTCGGGGAAATCCAACACAGTGCTCAAGAGGTAGTAACCCTACGGGTTCGAGAACTATGTAGACATGACCGAGACACATCCCCGGTCAATAACCAATAGTGAACCTGGATGCTCATATTGGCTCCTACATATTCTATGAAGATCTTTATCGGTCAAACCGCATAACAACATACGTTGTTCCCTTTGTCATCGGTATGTTACTTGCCCGAGATTCGATCGTCGGTATCATCATACCTAGTTCAATATCGTTATTGGCAAGTCTCTTTACTCGTTCTTTAATGCATCATCTGCAACTAACTCATTAGTCACATTGCTTGCAAGGCTCATAGTGATGTACATTACTGAGAGGGCCCAGAGATACCTCTCCGATAGACGGAGTGACAAATCCTAATCTCGATCTATGCCAACTCAACAAACACCATCGGAGACACCTGTAGAGCATCTTTATAATCACCCAGTTACGTTGTGACGTTTGATAGCACACAAGGTGTTCCTCTAGTATTCGGGAGTTGCATAATCTCATAGTGAGAGGAACATGTATAAGTCATGAAGAAAGAAGTAGCAATAAAACTGAACAATCATTATGCTAAGCTAATGGATGGGTCTTCCCCATCACATCATTCTCTAATGATGTGATCCCGTTCATCAAATGACAACACATGTCCATGGCTAGGAAACTTAACCATCTTTGATTAACGAGATAGTCAAGTAGAGGCATACTAGGGACACTCTGTTTGTCTATGTATTCACACATGTACTAAGTTTCCAGTTAATACAATTCTAGCATGAATAATAAACATATATCATGATATAAGGAAATATAAATAACAACTTTATTATTGCCTTTAGGGCATATTTCCTTCAGTCTCCCACTTGCACTAGAGTCAATAATCTAGTTCAGATCGTCATGTGATTTAGCACCAATAGTTCACATATTTATGTCATTAGTTCACATCTCCATGTGACTAACACCCAAAGGGTTTACTAGAGTCAATAATCTAGTTCACATCGGTATGTGATTAACACCCAAAGAGTGATCATGTTTTGCTTGTGAGAGAAATTTAGTCAACGGGTCTGCCACATTTAGAGCCATATGTATTTTGCAAATTTTCTATGTCTACAATGTTTTGCACGGAGCTACTCTAGGTAATTGCTCCTACTTTCAATATGTATGTAGATCGAGACTTAGAGTCATCCAGATCGGTGTCAAAGCTTGCATCGACGTAACTCTTTAGGACGAACTCTTTGTCACCTCCATAACAAAGAAACATTTCCTTATTCCACTAAGGATATTTTTGACCGATGTCCAGTGATCCACTCCTGGATCACTATTGTACCCTCTTGCCAAACTTATGGTGAGGTACACAATAGGTCTGGTACACAGCATAGCATACTTTATAGAACCTATGACTGAGGCATAGGGAATGACTTTTCATTCTCTTTCTATTTTCTGCCGTGGTCGGGTTTTTGAATCTTTACTCAACTTCACACCTTGCAACATAGGCAAGAACTCCTTCTTTGATTGTTCCATTTTGAACTACTTCAAAATCTTGTCAAGGTATGTACTTATTGAAAATATATCAAGCGTCTTGATCTATCTCTATAGATCTTGATGCTCAATATTACGTAGCTTCACCGAGGTCTTTCTTTGAAAAACTCCTTTCAAACACTCCTTTATGCTTTCCAGAAAAATTCTACACTATTTCCAATCAACAATATGTCATTCACATATACTTATCAGAAATGTTGTAGTGCTCCCACTCACTTTCTGGTAAATACAGGCTTCACCGCAAGTCTGTATAAAACCATATGCTTTGATCACTTTATCAAAGCATATATTCCAACTCCGAGATGCTTGCACTAGTCCATAGATGGATCGCTGGAGCTTGCTCACTTTGTTAGCACCTTTTGGATCGACAAACCTTCTGGTTGCATCATATACAACTCTTCTTTAAGAAATCCATTAAGGAATGCAGTTTTGACATCCATTTGCCAGATTTCATAAAATGCGGCAACTGCTAACATGATTCGGATAGACTTTTAAGCATCGATACGAGTGAGAAAATCTCATCGTAGTCAACACCTTGAATTTGTCAAGAACATTTTGCGATAATTCGAGCTTTGTAGATACTAACACTACTATCAGCGTCTGTCTTCCTCTTGAAGATCCATTTATTCTCAATGACTCAGCGATCATCGGGCAAGTCAATCAAAGTCCATACTTTGTTCTCATACATGGATCCCATCTCAGATTTCATGGCCTCAAGCCATTTTGTGGAATCTAGGCTCATCATCGCTTCCTCATAGTTCGTAGGTTCATCATGGTCAAGTAACATGACCTCTAGAACAGGATTATCGTACCACTCTGGTGCGGATCTTACTCTGGTTGACCTACGAGGTTCGGTAGTAACTTGATTAAAAGTTTCATGATCATCATCATTAGCTTCCTCACTTACTGGTGTAGGAATCACTGGAACTGATTTCAATGAAGAACTACTTTCCAATAAGGGAGCAGGTACAATTACCTCATCAAGTTCTAATTTCCTCCCGCTCACTTCTTTCGAGAGAAACTCCTCTATAAAGGATCCATTCTTAGCAACAAAATATCTTGCCTTCGGATTTGTGATAGAAGGTGTACCAAACAGTTTCTTTTTGGGTATCCTATGAAGATGCACTACTCCGATTTGGGTTTGAGCTTATCAGGATGAAACTTTTTCATATGAGCATTGCAACCCCAAACTTTAAGAAACGATAGCCTAGGTTTCTTGCTAAACCATGGTTCATACGGTGTCGTCTCAACGAATTTAGATGGTGCCTTTTTTAACGTGAATGTAGCTGTCTCTAAGGCATAACCCCAAAACTATAGCGGCAAATCAGTAAGAGACATCATAGATCGCACTATATCTCGTAAAGTATGATTACGATGTTTGAACACACCATTACGCTGTGGTGTTCCGGGTGGCAGGAGTTGTGAAACTATTCCACATTGTTTCAAATAAAGACCAAACTCGTAACTCAAATATTCGCCTCCATGATCATATTGTAGAAACTTTATTTTCTTGTTACGATGATTTTCCACTTCACTCTGAAATTCTTTGAACTTTTCAAATGTTGCAGACTTATGTTTCATTAAGTAGATATACCGATATCTGCTCAAATCATCTATGAAGGTCAGAAAATAACGATACCTGTCGTGAGCCTAAACACTTATCGGATCGCATACATCAGTATGTATTATTTCCAATAAGTCAGTTGCTCCCTCCATTGTTCCGTAGAACGGAGTCTTAGTCATCTTGCCCATGAGGCACAGTTCAAAAGCATCAAGTGATTCATAATCAAGTGATTCCAAAAGCCCATCAGCATGGAGTTTCTTCATGTGCTTTACACCAATATGACCTAAACGGCAGTGCCACAAATAAGTTGCACTATCATTATTAACTTTGCATCTTTTGGCTTCAATATTATGTGCATCACTACGATCGAGATTCAATAAACCATTTATATTGAGTGTATGACCATAGAAGGTTTTATTCACATAATACCGATCGTCACCGAACGTTAAGCGTGCGGACCCTACAGGTTCGAGAACTATGTAGACATGACCAAGACTCATCTCCGGTAAATAACCAATAGCGGAACCTAGATGCTCATATTGGTTCCTACATATTATACGAAGATCTTTATCGGTCAAACCGCATAACAACATATGTTGTTCCCTTTGTCATCGGTATGTTACTTTCCCGAGATTCGATCATCGGTATCATCATACCTAGTTCAATCTCGTTACCGGCAAGTCTCTTTACTCGTTCCGTAATGCATCATCTACAACTAACTCATTAGTCACATTGCTTGCAAGGCTCATAGTGATGTACATTACCGAGAGGCCCAGAGATACCTCTCCGATAGACGGAGTGACAAATCCTAATCTCAATCTATGCCAACTCAATAAACACCATCGGAGACACCTGTAGAGCATCTTTATAATCACCCAGTTACGTTGTGATGTTTGATAGCACACAAGGTGTTCCTCCGGTATTTGGGAGTTGCATAATCTCATAGTCAGAGGAACATGTATAAGTCATGAAGAAAGCAGTGGTAATAAAACCGAACGATCATTATGCTAAGCTAACGGATGGGTCTTGTCCATCACATCATTCTCTAATGATGTGACCCCGTTCATCAAATGACAACACATGTCCATGGTTAGGAAACTTAACCATCTTTGATTAACGAGCTAGTCAAGTAGAGGCATACTAGGGACACTCTGTTTGTCTATGTATTCACACATGTACTAAGTTTACGGTTAATACAATTCTAGCATGAATAATAAACATATATCATGATATAAGGAAATATAAATAATAGCTTTATTATTGCCTTTAGGGCATATTTCCTTCAAGAACACAATTGGGTCCTATCGTGCACTCATCGGAGATGCATTTTCCCCCGTCTTTAAGACAAGCCTTATCGACAACGAACGAGGGAACAAGGGCCTCCCTACTGAGATTGAACATGGCGCTCTAGATGCAAATGCATATTAGGTCTCAGCCTTCCGCGGGTGATATTGGTGCGGTGAGGAGGAGGAGGAGGAGGAGGAGGAGGAGGAGGATGCTTAAAGACATCCTATAAACCCCTAAGAACACCTAATTGGCAACTGCAAAAACCGGATCCGCTGCTCACTCTCCAACAACCACCTTGACGGCAAAGAAGAAAAAGATGGCCCCAAATTTTTCTGAAGTGATAATTTTCCGAGCTTACCATGAAAGCCTATACCATATCCATCTCCTACAACCATCACTCACCATTGGCAATATCTAGGGGAGAAACCCAACATCTCTCCATCCCAGCTTGCAAAGGTCGGTGGAAGGCTTCAAAACAACACGACAACAAACGCCATGGGGGCACTCCAGAACCTAAACCTAGAGATTATACAATTATACTACACTATGTATGTACGATGACTGTCCAACCATCTCCACCGTCGCCACTCCGGGCGACAATGCCACTAGAGAAGGCAATAGGGGTTGGGGGACTCCATGCAACTCTCAAAAGAAGGTAGGAGAATGAAAGCGAAATAGGAAATTAGGGCCCTTAGCAGCGCGACACCCGACAATGAATGAAAGAAGAAGCCAAAGGAAGGTCATGGCTTCGTTGCTAATGTTTTCGCCTAGAAAATTTGGAATGAACACAATGCTAGAGTTTTGGGAACAAGAGTATACTCGGACGATCATTTCCTCATGTATTAAGAGTGAGTTGGTTATTCACATATTTGCGGCGACGAAGAATTTTGTCATTTTCTACCACGAGATTAAACCATGGTTTCGTGTGGTTAATAGGCCTTTGGGTTAGTCTTTTGTAGAAGTCCTTAATTATGGAATTTAGTAAAACATTTTGTCTTTTCTTGAAGAGAATGCTCATATTTTTATATTTCCTTGTATCAATAGGTTTTTCCTGACATTTAAATTGATGAGCATTTTATATTTTTGTGAACCTTTTCTCAAATTCATGAACGTATTCAAACGCCCGTTGACATATTTTAAAATCGGGAACACTTCAAACCTTTTAATGAACATTTTCAGTAAAAATGTATTTTTTAAAAACAAAAACAACTTCCTTAAATTCCATGAACATCTTTTTAAATTGATGGACATGTTTATAGTTTTCATGTAAATTTTACGGAAAGAAAATTGAACATTATTGAAAAAAAGAAAAAAATCAACATTTCTTTAACTAGTTTAAATATTATTTTAAACATTTCTGATCCTTTTCAATAGTTTAAATATTTCTAATCTATCCAAAACCGTCCCATTTTTTGAGCCACTGTCTTCTCACATTTTTTTCCTTTTCGAGTGAACAACTTATGTTTTTTTAGACATGAGTGAACAACTTACGTGAGGATTTGGTGGTGGGTCAACGCGTGATTTACCTTTGCCAAAATTGTAGGAGTCCTAATCAGCGCGATAAGCGCCGGGAGGTCCTATGACGCGCTCTGCGGCAAATTGTCGTCATGACGCACACACAGAGCCTTGGCTAGGCCGGCCCATTTAGGCGTCGTGGCGATGTAAAAATACATCAGAAAGTCTGTCAGAGGTGGGAATCGAACAGGGAAGTGCATGGATGAACCCACTTCAAAAAACATATTTTGAAATGCCAAAAAATTCTAACAAAAGGTGCGTACGGACATCTTCATATTCTATGTAAGTGCAGAAAGTTTCACGGAAAAATAACTTTTTTGTGACATGTGCATAAACAAAAAACCATTGTGTCGCGGAACGCTATTTAGCAGCACTAATTTTTTTGCGGAGACAAAATAAAAAAGTATTCACAAAACTTTGTGCCATGGATATCATTTTGAAAACATGTATGCAGATAATTCGTTTTGAATTTTTTGACATTACAAAACACGTTTAAAGTACATTTTTGAAAAGTGGGTTCATATGTGCCCGTGTTCAGGACGTGTCCACTCAAATCGAACACGAGATCTCTTCCTCAAAGAATAAGCGTTATAACCAGCCGAGCTATCGAGCTTAAGTGATTTTAAGACAACACAAACTCCCAAGAACCAAGCCCCAGCGCGGATTTGAAAAAAAAATCTAAAATTTTGAACGCAATTTTTGTAAGGCAGCACAAAATCATTAAATGACGAAAGCATTTTCTGAAAATCGAGAACACTTTTCCGAAACAGGAGCATTTATTGTAATTCAAAAACAAAATTTGGAAAAACCAAAAAAATTTTAAACTCCTGAAGAAATTTAAAAATAGGAACCTTCTTTGAATTTTTTGAAACCGGAACATTTTATGAAACTCCTAAAAATGGTAACATGAACATTTTTTGAAATTTCTGAACAATTTTTGAAACCAGAACATTTTTTGATACTCCTAAAACATGGAAACATGAACATTTTTAAAAATTTGTAAACAACTTTTGAAAACCCTAACATTTTTTTAAGTTCTGAATAATTTCTAAATTACCTTCTGAACAATTTTTGAATTTTATTAAAATTTGCGAACAAATTTTTTGATTTTGAACAAATTTTGAAACTCCTGCAAAAATTGAAATGTGAGCATTTTCTAAAATTTATTGATATTTTTAACTGGACCATATTTTGAAATTCCGAACAAACTTTTGAAAAGTTTTGAACATTTTGAAGAAAAACATACCGAACAAAATTTGAAAACACGATCATCTTTTGAAAATTGTTTTTTTATTTTAACTTTATCTAAACTCTTAAATAGTTGGACATTCGCGAACAATTTTTTAAACAAGAATATTTTTTATGTTTTTTTCATAATGGAAACTCCTTTTGAAATTCTAAACATTTTTTAAAAGTACAAATACGTTTTCAAAACCATGGACAGTTTTCGGATTTATGATCGAAATATCAAAACACAACAAATTTTAAAAAAATGAAAGAAATTTGAACAAAGAAAAATAAAATTTAAAATGAAAGGAAAGAAAAAAATTAAATAGAAACAGAAGTAAAAAAATAAATAGAAAAAGGGAAAAGGAGAGAAAAGAAAAAAAGAAAAAACAGTTCAAGAAAAACACCCGGTTCAGGAACCTCCTAGAAGGTTCCCAAGACCGGAAAGCCGGCTAGAACAGGTTCCCAAAACCGGGATCGCGGTAACCATTAACGGACTGGCCAATAGCACGTCTCGCCGGTGAAGCCTGTGCGAAACCTCGACAGCTTGACGCAACGTCCGTCAAATAGTGGCGCTCATGCGCGAGCTCCATGGGCTGGCCCATCAACAATTGTTGCGGTCGAGGGATTTCAGAGTTGACCGGTTGACCCCTTACCAGTAAACCGTTGACCTGTTGATGGTAAAAAAGAATCTAAAATTTATTTTAAATGAAAAAACATGTATTTAAAGAATTTCAATGATTAAAAATCATAAATTTAAAATAAGTTCATCAATTTTAAAAGAAAGTTCATCAACTTTCAAAAAACGTTCACAGAATTAGAAAAAGTTCTTTGAGTTTTTTAAAAAGCCATGATTTGAAAAAAGTTCATGGATTCTAAAAAAATCATTGATTTTGAAAAAAATATCATAAATTTTGAAAAACAAATTCATGGATTTCGGAAAAAGGTTCATAGTTTTGAAAAAAAGTTCAATAATTTTATAAAATAATTTCATGAATTTTTTATAAAATTACATCAATTGTTTTTAAAAAGTTCATCAATTGAAGGAAAAGTTCATCGGTTTTCAAATAAAGTTTCACAAATTTGAAAAAAGTTTATGCATTTATGAAAACACAAAAGATAAGATAAGAAAACAGAAGAAGGAAGAAAAAAGAAAAAAGAAAAAAGAAAAACCAAATAAAAATAGTTTTGTAGAACGTAGAACGAACCAGAAAAACCAGGTAGGGAAGCTTCCAAAAACCGGCAGGCTTCTGCGAACCGGATAAAAAATAAATGGGAAAAATAATAACTTGTTGCGCCTGTGAACGAGAGGTCTCAAGTTCGACCAGCCGACCGCACACATTTTTTTAGAAAAAACGTTAAATAGGCCGGGCCATCTCGGATCGGGGTGTGCGCCGGTTAACAGAATTGCCTTTAACCGGCTCCTTCAGTGCCAAATAGGGTTTACCCCCCTCCCCCCAACCAATACGTATCAATAAACTGAGGTGTTGTAGGGGGAGTGAATTTAGGGCAAGCAAGTGCAGGGGAACACACGTTGTGGGTCGCCGATCTGCGCCAAGATTCGAACATATGGTTGTGTATATTGTGTTTTTATGTTGTTTAAGGATTCGCGTATGCTCGTAATGTTATGTATACGCAGGGGATGACGACGTCGGCCGTGGCGGAGAGGGCCATCATCACCTCGATCCCTTGCCACTGGGCCTCATCGTGGTCGTGGACGGACTCCTCCAGAACCCGGCGTACGAGCTCCTCCTCCTCCTTGGCGGTAATGGGAGGTGATGGTGGAGGGGATGGCGACGGCAAAAGCGTCACGGTGAGCCCGTGGTTCCGCGCATGACTGAATGACTGGCATGCTCGGACCACGACCCGCGAAGTAGACTGCCGCCGTACGTCATGCTCATCGCGAAACCAGGTGTGCCACGGAGGCAAGTTGACAGTGTACCTGGCATCGTTGATGAAGTCGGGGGGTAGGACGGTGCGGCGGCGCTGGATCTCATCGCGACGGGCTCGGCCGTCAACCGGACCGGAGGGATGGGCACGCGGTCTCCCAACAAATGCCAATAATTGGGGAGGTGGACGTCGCTCCACGGCAGGGGCGTCCCTATCTCCTAGTACAGCTTGCAGATATTGGCCTTCGTGTATGGCCGGTTGAAAGGGTGGGCCACCGGTGAGGCGATGGTGAGCGGGGGAGGAGGTGGAAGGGGTGTAGCGGTTGCGGCGGCTGGAGGAGGACCCAACCTCGTGGCCGTGCTTCCCCTTGCGACCGTCGAACCAATGCCATCCCATGGACGACAGCGAGGACAAGGTGAAGGAGAGGAGGTGGAGCTTCGGTGCTCGGCGGCTAGGGTTTGGCTGTGTCGATTGGGTTTCAAGGAGGCAGGCGTCGCCGGGAGTGGAAGTGTGGACTGGCCGGTCCACGACTTCCACATTAAAAAATATGAAGCCCCACGTGGCTGGGAGGCTAACATGTGGTCCATCGCCACATGGTCCTAAGGCGGACGATAAACGAGCATGTGCTCGTCCGTTTGCGGTCCGTCTAGACCCAGAGCTAGTTTGGTTTACACCCTGGGATCCCTGCCTAGAAATTTTAGGTGCCTGGCATGGGCCTAGGAAGCTAGAGATTTGATGTTTAGTTGCTGCTGTGAGTAATATTGCCTGACCTGAGACCCTACGTGTGACTAACCCGATGTCTGTTTCGTTGCCACCCTGAGGTTTTAGCCTGAGATAACTGCCTGTGCCAAGGTGCTTGTGCCAAAATTGGTGGCATGAGATTGTTAAGATTCCATCGCTCCCGCGTGAGCAAAATTAGCGCTGCCCTCTCATATTTCCACCCCGCTTTGACTTTTCTCTTTCTCTCACCAAACACTGCCTGCAGCTTCTATGCACATAGGCACAGTTTTAAGACGGCAACTAAACACGGTCTAGAATATAATATGTGTGCCTGGCCAGACAATTCTTCAGGCACGCCCAGGCAGGGAATAATCGCAGGCACGTCGGTCAGGGTAGCAACCAAACAGCCCCTTTTCTCTGCCCAGGCTAGCCACACAACAACTTGTTTGATTTCTATCCTGGTGTGCCGTTTTTCCTCTAGGAACTAAAATATTCTTTTAGACAATACTCCCCTCGTGCTTAATTACTGCCAGGCTATGCTACAGACCGGGCAGGCAGAAAAAAGGGACGCCAGGGCTAGGCTAATGACTTTGCCTGGGCTTTTTATATTGTTTTTTATCTTCACCAGGCTAATCACATGTAGTGACTCGACCTCAAATGGTCAAGTCTCTATGCTTCAGTGTCATCCCTGGATCGGTAATGCTGACACATACAGTACTCGAGGATTTATAACAGAGTAGCAATCACACACTTATTACATCGAATGTCTTAAAAGAGAACTTATTACAATAAGTATGGCTTAAGGCCATCTAATACGATAACAGCGAAAGGCTTGGAAGATAAAGTGAGTCCATCAACTCCAACGAGCCGCACGGCAACGACCTAACGAACCTTACTCCTTGTCTGAAAAGTCTGCAACATAATAAGTTGCAGCCCAAAAACGGGTCAGCACATGGAATATGCTGGCAAAGTAACACAGTAGAGCAAGAACAGAATAATGCTATCACTACATGCATATTTGGCTAGTGGAAAGCTCTATGGTTATAGTTTTAGCGAAAAGCCAATTTTTCCCTACAACAAAGAAAATAGATTTTATTTAACTATCATGATAGTTGAAACATCATTGAGAAGGTTCCTCCAACTCAATCCCAATTAAAAGTAATTATCAACCCAACAATATTAATTTAGAGTAATGAAATACATATGATAATCCAAGTACTAGATACTCAAGATTGTCCATAACCGGGGACACGACTAACCATGATTAGTTCATACACTCTGCAGAGGTTTGCGCACTTTTCCCCACAAGACTCGATCTCCTCCGTTGGATTTCTCACACTACATGGTGTTTGAGAAACAGATGACCGAGACATGGTCTTTCAGAAGCATTAACTCTCTACTCAGATAGACTATACCACCTGCGACCCACTACCTGCTACTCTATCTCTTCAAGAGCTTCACGCAACTTACTCAACTATGCTAGAGCCCATAATAGCTTGTGGCTGCATACGGAAGTTTCTAGCATGAAATATCTCAGTTCCCTTTGAGCCTGGGTGGCGGACCTTAGGATTATCGCACGGGTACTCCGGGATATCCTAGGACAACACTGGATTCTCCAGGTGCCCAACAAACAATCCACCCAGATGTGTATTTAAGTTGCCACCTTAAGTTGAACCATTAATTAGTAATCTCACATCTGTCATGGATTCACTCGCCCAAACCACGTCTACAAGCATAGCATGGCAATATAAGCAATACGTAGAAGTAACTCCCAAAGGTTTGATAATAACAGGGCAATAGGTTCTACCTCATCAACTACTTCCCAACCGACATGTTATCAAATCCTAACCATGCAATGTTTTGAGGGTTGGAAATAATGCATAAAAAATGGGTGATAAAGGGTATGATCAAAGTGTTACTTGCCTTGCTGATGATCCGCAAAACCTAGAGACTCATAGTAGCACGCTTCGCACTTCGGGTGTTCTATCGCAAATAAACAATAGCATACATAAGCAATCAAGCAAAGAAACACGGGTAAAACTCAAATAAGAGATCTAACCAGAAAGTTCAACTTAAGAACTCCTGTTTGCAAAAAGAATCAAATCAAACAGAGCAACGAAACTCAAACTGCGAAATAAACAAGATCCGTTTACTAATATGGACTAAAGTCAAATTTTACAGTACCAAAATCTTGTTCAAGTTGGTTAAACAGAAAGAGGGTTTCGATACGAAGATCTAGGCGTTTGAATCGCCTAATTCCGATAAATGAGCGAAAAGATAAACTAAAACGGAAATCAGATCAGAAATCATGATCGAAAATAATCGCGGAAAATCCGAGAAAAAGAAAAAACTGACGAACAGGCTAACGAACGAACGTTCGTTGTCTGCGGCTAACGAGTTAACATCGTTCGTTAAAACGAACGTATAGACGAACGTCCGCTAAATAAACTAAACCGAGAAAAACCGGCAAACCGATCTAAAAAAACGAACCTAGGGCTTTCTAAAAAAACCGAACAGGTTTTAAAAATAAAACCGAACGGCAGCAACGTCGGCTTTATACCTCCGGCGAGGTCTGGCGAGGCGGGCTGCGGCGGCGGGTGGCGCGGGGCGGCGTGGGC
>NC_041388.1:71615390-71625481 GCF_002162155.2 Triticum dicoccoides
CAGGGCGGCGTGGGTCGGGTGGCGGTGTGGGGGTGCGGGGGCGGCGTATTTAAAGGAGGGGGGCTTGCTTGGGGGAGGGGCAAGGCGGCGCGAGAGGAGTCCCGGCCGAACTCGGCGTCGGGCGGCGGCGCTCGCGGTGTCCTGGTGGGAGACGAGGCGCGGGGCGGTTGGGCCGGCTCGGCTGGGCTTCGGCCCAGTCGGGCGCTGGAGATTTTTTTTAAATAATTTCGCCGAAACATAAACAAATTCTAGAAAAAAAATAAAAATCGAAAAATGCCAAAACAAATTTTCACCGTCTAAATAAAATATTTAGAACAAGATGAACATTTGCTTGGCCCTAAAATGCAATTTCGAAAAACGTGCAATTTTTCTAATTCAAATAAAATAGCAATAAACTCCGAATAAAAACAAATATTTGATTTTAATATTTTTCCTCCCATATTTCATTTATTTTGGAGAAGTCATATTATCTCCTCTCATATATTTTAATATGAAATATTTTCGGAGAGAAAAATAATTGAAACCAAAAATCCTCGTTTCAATATTTGATAAAACTCAAATACGAAAACAGGGAAATCCCCAACTCTCTCCGAGGGTCCTTGAGTTGCTTAGAATTTTGAGGATCACGAAACGAAATGCAGTAAAATATGATGTGCATGAATGATCTATGTATAACATTTCAAATTGAAAATTTGGGATGTTACAAACCTACCCCCCTTAAGATGAATCTCGACCTCGAGATTCGGGTTGGCTAGAAAATAGGTGTGGGTGGTCTTTGTGAAGATCATCCTCTCGTTCCCAGGTGGCTTCATCTTCGGAATGTTGACTCCACTGAACTTTGCAAAGCTTGATAACCTTGCTGCGGGTGACTCGGCTGGCAAATTCAAGAATCCTGACTAGCTTCTCCTAATAGGTCAGATCACTGTCCAACTGAATCGCCTCCAAGGGCATTGTATCTCTTAGCGGTATATCGGCCATCTCAGCATGACACTTCTTCAGCTGTGAAACATGAAACACATCATGAACTCCTGATAGTCCTTCAGGTAACTCCAACTTGTAGGCAACTTCTCCCATACGCTCCAAAATTTGATACAGTCCTACAAATCTCGGGGCTAACTTTCCCTTAACTCCAAAATGTTTCACTCCTCGCAGGGGTGACACTCGCAGATATGCTCTATCTCCAATTTCATAGGTTATTTCCTTGCGTTTCGGATCTGCATAACTCTTCTGTCTGGACTGAGCTACCTTTAATCTATCTCGGATCAACTTAACCTTTTCTTCAGACTCCTTGATCAAAACTGGTCCAAACAACTGTCGGTCTCCAACTTCATCCCACATCAACGGTGTTTTGCACCTCCGTCCATACATGGCTTCAAACGGTGCCATCTTCAAACTGGCTTGATAGCTATTGTTGTATGAGAACTCTGCATAGGGTAAATTGTCATCCCAACTAGATCCTGTAGGACCTTGAAGTAGATGTGTCTAGAGGGGGTGATTAGACACTTAATGCTAAAGTTGCAGTTTTTAAGCTTTTTCGATTTAAGTGGAGTTTAGGCACAATTTCAACATTCATAATACATATCAAGAAAGCATGCAAAGAGTATATAGGCAGCGAAAAGTAAAGCATGCAACTTGCAAGGATGTAAAGGGAAGGGTTTGGAGAATTCAAATGCAATTGGAGACACGGATGTTTTTCCCGTGGTTCGGATAGGTGGTGCTATCCTACATCCACATTGATGGAGACTTCAACCCACGAAGGTAACGGTTGCGCGAGTCCATGGAGGGCTCCACCCACGAAGGGTCCACGAAGAAGCAACCTTGTCTATCCCACCATGGCCATCGCCCACGAAGGACTTGCCTCACTAGCGGTAGATCTTCACGAAGTAGGCGATCTCCTTGCCCTTACAAACTCCTTGGTTCAACTCCACAATCTTGTCGGAGGCTCCCAAGTGACACCTAGCCAATCTAGGAGACACCACTCTCCAAGAAGTAACAAATGGTGTGTTGATGATGAACTCCTTGCTCTTGTGCTTCAAATGATAGTCTCCCCAACACTCAACTCTCTCTCACAGGATTTGGATTTGGTGGAAAGAAGATTTGAGTGGAAAGCAACTTGGGGAAGGCTAGCGATCAAGATTCATATGGTAGGAATGGAATATCTTGGCCTCAACACATGAGTAGGTGGTTCTCTCTCAGAACATATGAGTTGGAAGTGTAGATGTGTTCTGATGGCTCTCTCCACGAGCGAAGAGGAGGTGGAGGGGTATATATAGCCTCCACACAAAATCCAACCGTTACACACAATTTACCAATCTCGGTGGGACCGAATCAACAAACTCGGTCAGACCGAAATAATAAACCTAGTGACCGTTAGAGATTTTCGGTGGGACTGACATGCAACTCGGTAGGACCGATTTTGTTAGGGTTAGGGCTTAACGTAATCTCGGTGAGACCGATTACACAAACTCGACGAGACCGATTTTGGTAATTAGCTAACCAGAGAGTTGGTCAGGCAAACTCGGTGGGACCGATTTGCTCTTTTGGTGAGACCGAAAAGTTACAAAAAGGAAACACTGAATGTACATTGCAATCTCGGTGGGACCGATCCGCTCGTTCAGTGAGACCGAAAAGTTACGAAAAGGAAATAGAGAGATTACAATCCCATCTCGGTGAGACCGAGATCCCTATCGGTAGAACCGATTTGCTAGGGTTTGTGGCAGTGGCTATGACAAGTGAAACTCGATGGCGCCGGATAGAAATAATCGGTAGGTCCGAGTTTGGCTTTGGGTTTAGGTCATATGTGGAAGTGGGAAAGTAGCTGAGGATTTTGGAGCATATCATTAAGCACTTGAGCAAGAGGCTCATTAAGCAACACCTCATCCCTCCTTGATAGTATTGGCTTTTCCTATGGACTCAATGTGATCTTGGATCACTAAAATGTAAAATGAAGAGTCTTGAGCTTTAAGCTTTAGCCAATCCTTTGTCCTTAGCATCTTGGAGAACTTCCCACAACCTTTAGTCCATGCCACTCCGTTGTTGAACTTATCTGAAACATACTAGATAGAAACGTTAGTCCAACAAGAGATATGTTGTCATTAATTACCAAAACCACCTAGGGAGCACTTGTGCTTTCAATCTCCCCCTTTTTGGTAATTGATGGCAACATACATCAAAGCTTTAGATAAAGATATAAAGAACAGCAAGTAAAGCTTTGGAAGGACATGTAACAAGCATAGGCTCCCCCTACATGTATGCACTCATGTAAATGTGAAATATAGAGGCATGTGAGAGCATAACCATGATAGAGTAGGCAATGTGTTACATGTATCTTGTCCATATGCATCAGAGCAAAAGATTATCAAGGAAAATACCTTCATGCTCACGAGTCCTTCTTGCAAACAGTATGTACATAAGCAAGAATTCCTCATACTCATGATTTTGAGGCATACACTTACCTTGTAGTCTTTAGCTGGCTTAGGATGGAATGAACCTGCACAAACAAGGTTAGATAACACAGGTACCTCCACTAGCTAGAGAAAACCAAAGAAGCCACAAGAGAACCAAGACTGGGATGACATGTAGAGAGTGAGTACAAGGTACCACATTGGATTCAACATGTCCCCAAGAGTAAAGATATGCAATGAATTTGACTGATTTCTTTCCCTTAGGTGTCTTGCTCCCCCTGAATCTTACATGGGATATTGGGAGAAGATAGGGAACAGAAAATCAGAGCTGAAAGATACAAATGGATAGAACTTAATGCAAATAAGCACATATGAACATGTCTTTCCCCCAAAAAGACATGTGACATCTCTCCTCTTGAACATCAAGCATCTGGGACATCTGGGATCCTTGAGTATTCTCTCCCCTGGAAATATCTTTCTCCCCCTTAATACTTTCTCTCTTGTAGGTTTGGTCCTTGAGACTTTCTCTCCCTCTTGAGCTTTGATGTGATCTCTCTCTCCCCCTTTGACATCAATTTCCAAGAAGGGATTTCTGGAATCCGTCGTATAGGTTTGGTCCTCGAGACTCAGCACAAAGCAATGGATAAAACTGTGATGCTTGTAGAGGACAAGATTCATTGAGTAGAGCTGGATCAGAAGAAATATAGAACAAGTGGCAAACTGTTTTTCCTGTTGCGAAGTCGGTGGCACCGAGTGGCATGTTCCGGTGGTACCGAAAAGATTCGGTTGGACCGAAAATTACAAGTCGGTGAAACAGAGTTCACATAGAGAAAAACACTTGTCACCTCAGCTCACTAGACATGTAGGATCTCACAAAGATTTGCAATGAATTACCTGAAGGATTTGCAAGGAATTGAATGCAGAAAATGCAGAACAAAAACAAAAAGAAAAGAGAAGAAACTGAAAGATCTAGATGAAGCACAAGAGAACTTCATCTAGAGTTGGGTGGTGACATAGTCACCTATGTTAGAGTATATTGACTTAGGAGTCAAGTGAGAACACTTGATCATAGGTCATACTCATCGTTTAAGCTCAAAATGGGGTTACCATTTTTTGTTTAAGCATCTTGATGTATTCACACCTTGTTGAGTTGCTTTGACTCATGTCTTGGAGTAAAGCTTCTCTAAGATGGAATAACATATCTTGGGTGGTGGTGTGGTTCTTGCTCATGTAGTTGAACTTGTGTGGGTGCTCAAGGTTGATGTAGCTCATCAAGAGTTGGGAGCACCACTTGGAGTTTGAGTTCATCTACCTACATGGGTTAGTTCTTGCAAGGAAGATCACTTGTGTATCCAAAAATGACAATCATGAAGCTCAACATAGAATTTGTCGAAGGATATGTTTGAATGGTTTTGTGCTTCCTTGTCTTCAACCACCATTGTGTAGAGACTTGGTGATGTAGAGATTGCTCAAGATGTGAGTGAGTCGCAATCTCATGGAATTAGATTCAACCAAGCACCTACATGGGTTAGACAACATGCAAGGTACAAATATATCCAAGACATAAGATAGTCATCATAAGAGATATATCATGGATTACTCATAAACTCATGTCTTGCATGTATCCAATGGAGTTCCTACTCCAAGTTCGAAGCATCAATAATGTTCAATTCACCTCTCAACCTTTGCTTTCTTGCATATTGAACTTCTTGAATAAGTCCTTGGTGTACTTTGTTTGAGAGACAAATGTACCTTCCTTAGTTTGCTTGATTTGCAAACCGAGAAAGAACTTGAGTTCACTCATCATAGACATCTCAAACTTCTCTGACATTAGCTTTCCAAACTTTTCACTAAAGAGAGGGTTAGTTGAACCAAATATGATATCATCAACATAAATTTGGCATACAAATAGTTCTCCATTAACCCTTTTAGTAAAAAGAGTAGAATCAATTTTACCAATTTCAAAACCACTTGCAATAAGGAACTTGGTCAAGCATTTATACCATGCTCTAGGAGCTTGTTTAAGACCATAAAGAGCTTTGTGAAGTTTGTAAACATGATTTGGTTTCTTAGGATTGACAAAGCCGGGAGGTTGTTTGACATAAACTTCCTCCTCTATTTCACCATTTAGAAAAGCACTTTTAATGTCCATTTGGTACAAGGTGATATTATGGTGATTAGCATAGGCAAGTAAGATGCGAATGGACTCAAGTCTAGCAACGGGAGCATATGTCTCACCATAGTCCATACCTTCGACTTGTGTGTACCCTTGGGCGACGAGACGTGCTTTGTTGCGAACCACTTGTCCATCTTCATCTTGCTTGTTGCGAAACACCCATTGGTACCAATGATGTTGTGGTTGTTGTCGAGATTCTCAACCAATGTCCAAACTTGGTTTCTCTCAAAGTTGTGTAGCTCTTCATGCATAGCGTTTATCCAATCCGGATCTTCCAATGCTTCTTCAACCTTCATAGGTTCAATGTTAGAGATGAATGAATAGTTTTCACAAAAGTTAGCTAAACGAGTTTTTGAGCGAGTGATTCTCCCGGTTTGTATATCATTGAAGATTTGCTCGACGGGATGATCTTTGGCAATTCTTGCTCGAACTCGTGAGAGCTTTTGCTTGGGTCTTCATTGAACATCTTCTTCATCTTGTTCTTCTTCTTGGCCTTCTTCATTGTTGACGTTGTCGTTCTCTTGTCGTGGTGGAGAAGGAGGTTGTTGATGTTCGTCTTGATGCATTTCCTTGTCTTCTTCATCTTGGTGTGTCCCACTTGTGGATGCTTCCGTATCAATTCTTGGTTCACCTTGTCGTGAAGCAGAAGCTTCCACTTGGACGGACGAGGTACTCTCCTTCACCTCCGTTGGACGACTTTTGCCAATACACAAGTCTTGGATTGCTTCTGAAGGGTCTTTGTCTCCTACATCGATTGGCAATTGCTCTACTTGCGAGCCATTAGATTCATCAAACTTCACATCTACCGTCTCTTCAACCTTTCGGGTGAAATTGTTGTAGACACGGTAAGTGTGAGAGTTTGAGCCGTAACCAAGTAGAAAACCTTCATGAGATTTAGGAGCAAACTTTGAACGACGATGCTTGTCAAGAATGTAGCATTTTGAGCCAAATACTCGAAAGTATCCAACTTGGGGTTTGTTACCGGTGAGGAGCTCGTATGCCGTCTTGCCGAGTAGCTTGTGAAGATACAAGCGATTTGTTGCATGACAAGCTGTCTCAACCACTTCTGCGCAAAAGTGCTTCGGCGTCTTGTATTCATCAAGCATCGTTCTTGCCATTTTGATGAGCGTTTATAACGCCCTCGATGCGGCTATAGCTCCCACGTGTCGAGGCACGACTTAGAGACATAACCGCATTGAAAGCAATGTCGCAAGTTAGGCAATCATCACAACATCCCATATAATATATAGAATAAAAGGGGAAGATACATAGTTGGCTTACACTCGCCACGTCACATCAAAGTACATAAATAACATACATCATCCAAACACTCATGGCCCGACTATGGTGCCAAAATAGAAGAAAACCCAACATGCGACACGGTCCCGATCAAACTCCAACTGGGCACCACTACTGATCATCAGGAAAAGAGACATAGTAACGCTGAGAATCCTCGTCGAACTCCCACTTGAGCTCGTATGCGTCACCTGGAGCGGAATCACCTCGACCTGCATCTGGTATAGAAGGAATCTGTGAGCCACAGGAACTCAGCAATCTCGTACCCTTGCGATCAAGACTATTCAAGCTTATAGGAAGGGTAAGGCAAATATATGTGGAGCTGCAGCAAGCGACTGGCATATATGGTGGCTAACTTATACGCAAAAGAGAGCGAGAAGAGGAGGCAAAGCGCGAGCGAGAATCTAGATGAACAACCTGCGCAAGCATTACTCCAACACCGTGTCCACTTCCCGGACTCCGCCGAGAAGGGGCCATCACGGTAACACACACGGTTGATTCATTTTAATTAAGTTTATGTTCAAGTTATCTACAACCGGACATTAACAAATTCCCATCTGCCCATAACCGCGGGCACGGCTTTCGAAAGTTCAATCCCTGCAGGGGAGTCCCAACTTATCCCATGACAAGCTCTCATGGTCAACGAAGGAATAGACCTTCACCCGAGACATTCTGATCAGACTCGGTATCCCGGTACAACAAGACATTTTGACTGGTCAAAACTAATCCAACAACACCGCCCGAATGTGCCGACAAATCCCGATAGGAGCTGCACATATCTCTTTCTCAGGGAACACTCAGATGAGCGCTCCATACAACTAAAACCAAACCTCGAGTTTCCCCGAGGGGGCGCTGCACAGGACTCTAGTTCGGACCAACACTCAGAGGAGCACTGGCCCGTGGGGGGCTAAAATAAAGATGACCCTCGGGCTCCGGAAACCCAAGGGAAAAAGAGGCTAGGTGACAAATGGTAAAACCAATGTTGGGCATTGCTGGAAAAGCCTTAATCAAGGCGAACTATCAAGGGGTTCCCATTATAGCCCAACCGTGTAAGGAACGCAAAAATCCGGGAACATAACACCGATATGACGGAAACTAGGGTGGCAAGAGTGGAAAAAAACAATAGGCGAGAGGCCGAGCCTTCCACCCTTTACCAAGTATATAGATGCATTAAGATAACATAGCAATATAATGATATCCCAACAAGTAGATAAATGCTCCAACTAGGAACGGCTCCAATCTTCACCTGCAACTAGCAACGCTATAAGAGGGGCTGAACAAAGCGTTAACATAGCCAATCAACGGTTTGCTAGGACATGGTGGGTTAGAGGTTTGACATGGCAAATGGGAGGCTGACAAGCAAAAGGTAGGCATCGTAGCATTGGCATAGCAAGAGCGAGCAAACTAGCATAGCAAAGATAGTAGTGATTTCGAGGGTATGATCATCTTGCCCGCAAAGCTGTCAGAGTTGACTGGATCCTCAAAAGCAAACTCAACGGGCTCCTCATTAGCGAACTCGTCTCCCGGCTCTACCCAACAAGATAAACAAGCAACAAGGATACAATCAACCACGTGCAAGCTCAAACAATAAGATGCAATGATGGTATGCTATGCGGGATGCAAAATGCAAGATATGACAGGAAATGCATGAACCTGACCTCAACTTGGAAAACCAAGTGTGCCACTGGAAAGATGGGATGAAATCGCTTGAAAACGATGTAAAGATCATTGGAATCGGAGTTACGGTTTGGAAATGGCAAGCGTTTCAAAATTGGCACCGGTCTGCGATTTACAGCAAGTAGGCCTCTAAATGCAACGAAATGAACATGCTACAGCACCCAAAAATGACAACAAAATACATGGCAGGGAAGCATTCAAGATGCTTAACAAAAGACTAGCACTGAGCCATGGCCAATTCATCCATTAAGAGGTTCAAACAAGCATGGCAAAAACGCAAATGCAAAATAGATTTCAGACTTAGTGAAATTAACACTTGTCTGAAATTTCAGATCATGAAGCCCTCTTCGGAGCAACAAAACAACATGATACAGGACCTGATTAAGACAAAGAAGAACATGGCATGGAGCTACTCAACAAGCTTAACAAAATACCCTAAGTGACCTGGGGCCAAAAGGGATCACAAAATATACTAACAAGCACGCGAACATAGCTAAAACACAATCAATTTTCAGACTTAGTGAAAACTGAGACATGCTGAAATATAACTCACGAAGGCATGTAAATGAGCTCGATGCACTCACTACGGTGCAAGTCATGGCAAGGCAAGCATACATACATTAAGAAGGCACAAAATGCTAGCTAGGCATGGCAAGAACAAAGGCATAGCATGCACGGATCAACTACAATAGCATCGGCAAAATCGCAAACGAGTTGACGATCTGCCCAGATTCACAACGAAGCAAAAGTAGAGCTCGATTGACTCAAGCTAGGGTGCTCCATAATTGCAAGTAAAGACATGGATGGATAGAGCATCACAATATTAACAAAACTCCTTTACTGATCATCCTCAAAAGAGGCACGGATCACTAGGAAACAGCAAGAACATATGGCATCATGAACTAAATAATCCCAGACTTAGTGAAAACTACTAAGTCCCTCAAAACAGATTTACCGGGTGCCTCACTTTGCAAGCTTGCACAAGTCACCACACACATCCTAAAAATGCATGGGTTGCACCTCTGGAAAGATAACAAGATGCTTAACAAAACATATGAAGGACTCACAGGCATATCATGCACACAATAATCATGGCAAAAATGACAAAAGTCTAAGATGAACTAGCAGATCTGATAATTAACTCACGAAGCCTCCTTCTAACAGCATTTCGGGCATCAAGATGTACTCAAATGAAAATGATGCAATGGAATGAAATGATGTACCCATCGAGGCGAACGTTTTGATATACTATATGTCTAAATCGGAGCTACGGATGCGGAGATATAGTAGGTCAAAGTTTGCTCAAAAATTAGGGTTCGGAGGAGAAAAAATCAACCGGGGGGATTTTTCAGATCTGGATCTGGCGCGGTTCCCGAGGCTCACCGGAGTTCGTGCACTATTCACCGCCGGAGTTCGTGACGGCCGGAGAGGAGGAGGTCGGTGAGGGGCTCCCGGGGTCGGTGGTGGTGGCGGCGGCGGCGTGAGGCGGCGGCGCGGGGCGGCGTGAGGTGGCGACCGGGAGGCGGTGGTGGCGCGGC
>NC_041388.1:71625934-71663272 GCF_002162155.2 Triticum dicoccoides
GGCCTCGGGCCCTCGCGGGCCGGCGCGGGAGGCGACAGGTGGCGACGGTTGACTGGCGGCGGCGGATCGGACGTTGTCCGGCTCGCCCGGACACGTCCGGCGGCGGCGGAAGGGATTTTTTTTAGGGTTTCGAGAGGGAGAGAGATCCGAAAACGGAGGGGGTGTATTTATAGGCATAAGTGGAGCTAGGAGAGTTCAAATGAGGTGCGGTTTTCGGCCACGCGATCGTGATCGAACGCTCTAGATGATGGAGCAAAGTTTGGTGGGTTTTGGACCAAATTGGAGGGGTGTTGGGCTGCAACACACACGAGGCCTTTTCGGTCCCTCGGTTAACCGTTGGAGTATCAAACGAAGTCCAAGTGATACGAAACTTGACAGGCGGTCTACCGGTAGTAAACCAAGGCCGCTTGGCAAGTCTCGGTCCAATCAGGAAATGTTTAATCCCCACACATGAAAGAAAGCTAGAAATGACCACCGGAGGAGAACGAAGCGCCGGAATGCAAAACGGACAACGGGGAAAATGCTTGAATGCATGAGATGAACACGTATGCAAATGCAATGCACATGATGACATGATATGAGATGCATGACAACGAAAACAACACACGGAGACAAAGACCCGAACCTGAGAAATAAATATAACTTAACGCCGAAAACGGCAAGAGTTGGAGTACAAATTGGAAAAGTTATATCTGGGGCGTTACAACACTCCACCACTACGAAAGGATCTCGTCCCGAGATCTAGGACAAAAAGAACGCCGGGTACTCAGAACGGAGGTGATCCTCGCGTTCCCAGGTAGCTTCACGGTCGGAATGGTGTGACCACTTGACTTTGAGAAATTTGATTGACTTGTTGCGAGTCTTGCGTTCATTCTCTTCAAGAATAGCAACTGGGTGCTCACGATAAGAGAGATCTTCTTGGAGCTCAATGTCCTCGAAGTTAACTGTGCGGTCAGGAGTCTTGAAGCACTTTCGAAGCTGAGAGACATGGAACACATCATGAACATTTGCAAAGTTTGAAGGAAGCTCGAGTTGATAGGCGAGGTCGCCTCTCTTGCTGACAATCTTGAATGGTCCCACGTATCTAGAGGCAAGCTTCCCTTTGATACCGAAGCGACGAGTACCCTTCATAGGAGAGACGCGGAGGTAAACATGATCTCTGATCTCGAAAGCCAAATCACGGTGCTTACTATCATAGTAGCTCTTCTGGCGGGTTGGGCTGCTTTGAGGTTATCACGAATGACTTTGCACATTTCTTCTGCCTCTGTGATTTAGTCATTACCCAGCAACTGACGTTCAGCGGTTTCAGACCAGTTGAGAGGGGTACGGCACTTCCTGCCATACAGAATTTCAAATGGGGCCTTGCCCGAACTTGCTTGAAAACTGTTGTTGTAGGAGAATTCAGCATAAGGAAGACAATCCTCTCACTTCATGTTGGGGAACGTAGCATAAATTCAAAATTTTCCTACGTGTCACCAAGATCTATCTATGGAGTCATCTAGCAACGAGGGAGGAGTGGATCCACATACCCTTGTAGATCGCGTGCGGAAGCGTTCAAGAGAACGGGGTTGATGGAGTCGTACTCGTCGTGATCCAAATCACCGATGATCCTAGCGCCAAACGGACGGCACCTCCGCGTTCAACACACGTACGGAGCAGCGATGTCTCCTCCTTCTTGATCCAGCAAGGGGGGAGGAGAGGTTAATGGAGATCCAGCAGCACGACGGCGTGGTGGTGGAAGTAGCGGGATTCCAACACGGCTTCGCCAAGCACTGCGGGAGGAGGGAGATGTGTCACGGGAGGGAGAGGGAGGCGCCAGGGCTTAGGTATGGTTGCCCTCCCTTCCCCCCACTATATATAGGGCCAAGGGAGAGGGGGAGGGTGCAGCCTTGCCCCTTCCTCCAAGGAAGGATGCGGCCAAGGGGGAGGGGGAGGAGTCCATCCTCCCCAAGGCACCTCGGAGGTGCCTTCCCCCTTTAGGACTCTCCCCTCCTCTTGTCCCTTTGGCACATGGGCCTCTAGGGGCTGGTGCCCTTGGCCCATGTAGGCCAAGGCGCACCCCCTACAGCCCATGTGGCCCCCGGGGCAGGTGGCCCCACCCGGTGGACCCCCGGGACCCTTCCGGTGGTCCCGGTACAATACCGGTGACCCCAAAACTTGTCCCGATGGCCGAAATAGCACTTCCTATATATAATTCTTTACCTCCGGACCATTCCGGAACTCCTCGTGACGTCCGGGATCTCATCCGGGACTCCGAACAACTTTCGGGTTACCGCATACTTATATCTCTATAACCCTAGCATCACCGAACCTTAAGTGTGTAGACCCTACGGGTTCGGGAGACATGCAGACATGACCGAGATGACTCTCCGGTCAATAACCATCAGCGGGATCTGGATACACATGTTGGCTCCCACATGTTCCACGATGATCTCATCGGATGAACCACGATGTCAAGGACTTAATCAATCCCGTATACAATTCCCTTTGTCTAGCGGTACGATACTTGCCCGAGATTCCATTGTCGGTATCCCGATACCTTGTTCAATCTCGTCACCGGCAAGTCTCTTTACTCGTTCTGTAACACATCATCCGTGATCAACTCCTTGATCACATTGTGCACATTATGATGATGTCCTACCGAGTGGGCCCAGAGATACCTCTCCGTTTACACGGAGTGACAAATCCCAGTCTCGATTCGTGCCAACCCAACAAACACTTTCGGAGATACCTGTAGTGTACCTTTATAGCCACCCAGTTACGTTGTGACGTTTGGCACACCCAAAGCACTCCTACGGTATCCGGGAGTTGCACAATCTCATGGTCTAAGGAAATGATACTTGACATTAGAAAAGCTTTAGCATACGAACTATACGATCTTTGTGCTAGGCTTAGGATTGGGTCTTGTCCATCACATCATTCTCCTAATGATTTGATCCCGTTATCAACGACATCCAATGTCCATGGTCAGGAAACCGTAACCATCTATTGATCAACGAGCTAGTCAACTAGAGGCTTACTAGGGACATGGTGTTGTCTATGTATCCACACATGTATCTGAGTTTCCTATCAATACAATTCTAGCATGGATAATAAACGATTATCATGAACAAGGAAATATAATAATAACTAATTTATTATTGCCTCTAGGGCATATTTCCAACAGTCTTCCACTTGCACTAGAGTCAATAATCTAGTTCACATCGTCATGTGATTAACACTCACAGGTCACATCGCCATGTGACCAACACCCAAAGAGTTTACTAGAGTCAATAATCTAGTTCACATTACCATGTGATTAACACTCGATGAGTTCTGGGTTTGATCATGTTATGCTTGTGAGAGATGTTATAGTCAACGGGTCTGAATCTTTCAGATCCGTATGTACTTCGCAAATCTCTATGTCATCTTGTAGATGCAGCTACTACGCTATATTTGGAGCCATTTCAAATAACTGTTCTACTATACGAATCCAGTTTACTACTCAGAATAATCTGGATTAGTGTCAAAGTTTGCATCGGGGTAACCCTTTACGACGAACTCTTTTACCACCTCCATAATCGAGAAAATTCCTTAGTCCACTAGTTACTAAGGATAACTTTGACCGCTGTCCTGTGATCCATTCTTAGATCACTCTTGTACCCCTTGACTGACTCATGGCAAGGCACATTTCAGGTGCGGTACACAGCATAGCATACTGTAGAGCCTATGTCTTAAGCATAGGGGACGACCTTCGTCCTTTCTCTCTATTCTGCCGTGGTCGAGCTTTAAGTCTTAACTTCATACCTTACAACTCAGGCAAGAACTCCTTCTTTGACTGATCCATCTTGAACACCTTCAAGATCATGTCAAGGTATGTGCTCATTTGAAAGTACCATTAAGCGTTTTGATCTATCCTTATAGATCTTGATGCTCAATGTTCAAGTAGCTTAATCCAGGCTTTCCATTGAAAACACTTTCCAAATAACCCTATATGCTGTCCAGAAATTCTACGTCATTTCTGATCCACAATATGTCAACAACATATACTCATCAGAAATTCTATAGTGCTCCCACTCACTTCTTTGGAAATACAAGTTTCTCATAAACTTTGTATAAACCCAAAATCTTTGATCATCTCATCAAAGCGTACATTCCAACTCCGAGATGCTTACTCCAGTCGTTAGAAGGATTGCTGGAGCTTTGCATACTTATTAGCATTTTTCAGGATTGACAAAACCTTCCGGTTGTATCACATACAACCTTTCCTCAAGAAAATCATTGAGGAAACAATGTTTTGACATCCTATCTGCAAGATTTCATAAATAATGCAGTAATCGCTAATATAATTCCAACAGACTCTTAGCATCGCTACGAGTGAGAAAGTCTCATCATAGTCAACTCCTTGAACTTGTCGGAAAAATCTTAACGACAAGTCGAGCTTTCTTAATGGTGATACTTACCATCATTGTCCGTCTTCCTTTTAAAATCCATCTGTACTCAACAGCCTTACGACCATCGAGCCGTTCTGCCAAAGTCTACACTTTGTTTTCATACATGGATCCTCTCTCGGATTTTATGGCCTCGAGCCATTTATCGGAATCCGGGCCCACCATCGCTTCTCCATGGCTCGTAGGTTCATTGTTGTCTAGCAACATGACTTCCAAGACAGGATCACGTACCACTCAGAAGTAGTACGCATCCTTGTCATCCCACGAGGTTTGGTAGTGACTTGATCTGAAGTTTCATGATCACTATCATAAGCTTCCACTTCAATTGGTGTAGGTGCCACAGGAACAACTCCCTGTGCCCTGTCACACACTAGTTGAAGAGACGGTTCAATAACCTCATTAAGTCTCCACCATCCTCCCACTCAATTCTTTCAAGAGAAACTTTTCCTCGAGAAAGGACCCGATTCTAGAAACAATCCCTTATTGCTTTCGGATCTGAGACAGGAGGTATACCCAACTGTTTTGGGTGTCCTATGAAGATGCATTTATCCGCTTTGGGTTCGAGCTTATCAGCCTGAAACTTTTTCACATAAGCGTCGTAGCCCCAAACTTCTAAGAAATGACAGCTTAGGTTTCTCTAAACCATAGTTCATACGGTGTCATCTCATCGGAATTACGTGGTGCCCTATTTAAAGTGAATGTGGTTGTCTCTAATGCCTAACCCATAAACTATCATGGTAATTCGATAAGAGACATCATGGTATGCATCATATCCAATAGGGTGCAGTTATGATGTTCGGATACACCATCACGCTACGGTGTTCCAGGCTGTATTAGTTATGAAACAATTTCCACAATGTCTTAATTATGTGCCAAACTCGTAATTCAGATATTCATCTCTATGATCATATCATAGATCTTTTATCCTCTTGTCACGATGATCTTTCAACTTCACCCTGAAATTACTTGAACCTTTCAATAATTCAGACTCGTGATTCATCAAGTAAATATACTCAACTTCTACTCAAATCATTTGTGAAGTAAGAACATAACGATATCTACTGCACGCCTCAGCACTCATTGGACTGCAGACATCAAAATGTATTACTTCCAACAAGTTGCTTTCTAGTTCCATTTTACTGAAAATGAGGCTTTCAGTCATCTTGCCCATGTGGTATGATTTGCATGTCTCAAGTGATTCAAAATCAAGTGAGTCCAAACGGTCCATTTGCATGGAGTTTCTTCATGCATATACACCAACAGACATGGTTCGCATGCCTCAAACTTTTCAAAAATGAGTGAGCCCAAAGATCCATCAACATGGAGCTTCTTCATGCGTTTTATACCGATATGACTTAAGTGGCAGTGCCACAAGTAGGTGGTACTATCATTACTATATTATATCTTTTGGCATGAACATGTGTATCACTATGATCGAGATTCAATGAACCATTCATTTTAAGTGCAAGACCATTGAAGGTATTATTCAAATAAACAGAGTAACCGTTATTCTCCTTAAATGAATAACCGTATTGCGATAGACATAATCCAATTATATCTATGCTCAACGCAAACACCAATCTCGATGGTAGAGGGAGCGTGCGATGCTTGATCATATTAACATTGGAAACACTTCCAACACATATCATCAGCTCACCTTTAGCTTGTCTCCGTTTATTCCGTAGCTTTTATTTTGAGTTACTAACACTTAGCAACCGAACAGGTATCTAATACCCTGGTGCTACTAGGAGTACTAGTAAAGTACACATTAACACAATGTATATCCAATATACTTCTATCGACCTTGCCAGCCTTCTCATCTACCAAGTATCTAGGGTAATTCTGCTCTAGTGGCTATTCCCCTTATTACAGAAGCACTTAGTCTCGGGTTTGGGTTCAACCTTGGGTTTCTTCACTAGAGCAGCACCTGAATTGCCATTTCATGAAGTATCCCTTCGTGCCCTTGCCCTACTTGAAACTAGTGGTTTCACCAACCATCAACAATTGATGCTCCTTCTTGATTTCTACTTTTGTGGTGTCAAACATCGCGAATATCTCAAGGATCATCATATATGTCCCTGATATATCATAGTTCATCACGAAGCTCTAACAGCTTGGTGGTAATGACTTCGGAGAAACATCACTAACTCATTTGGAAGATTAACTCCCACTCGATTCAAATGATTGTTGTACTTAGACAATCTGAGCACAAGTTCAACAATTGAGCTTTTCTCCCTTAGTTTGCAGGCTAAGAAAATCGTTGGAGGTCTTATACCTCTTGACGTGGGCACGAGCCTAAAATCCCAATTTCAGTCCTTGGAACATCTCATATGTTTTGCGATGTTTCAAAAACGTCTTTGGTGCCTCAATTCTAAACCATTTAGCATTACACACTGAACTATCATGTAGTCATCAAAACGTGTATGTCAGATGTTCGCAACATCCACAGACGACGTTCGAGGTTCAGCACACTGAGCAGTGCATTAAGGACATAAGCCTTCCATGAAGCAATGAGGACAATCCTCAGTTTAGGGACCTAGTCCGCATAATCGCTACTATCAACTTTCAACTAAATTTTCTCTAGGAACATATCTAAACAGTAGAACTGAAGCGCGAGCTACGACATAATTTGCGAAGACCTTTTGACTATGTTCAGGATAATTAAGTTCATCTTATGAACTCCCACTCAGATAGACATCCCTCCAGTCATCTAAGTGATTACATGATCCGAGTCAACTAGGCCGTGTCCGATCATCACGTGAGACGGACTAGTCATCATCGGTGAACATCTTCATGTTGATCGTATCTACCATACGACTCATGCTCGACCTTTCGGTCTCTTGTGTTCCGAGGCCATGTCTGTACATGCTAGGCTCGTCAAGTCAACCTAAGTGTTTTGCGTGTGTAAATCTGTCTTACACCCGTTGTATGTGAACGTAAGAATCTATCACACCCGATCATCACGTGGTGCTTCGAAATGACGAACTTTCGCAACGGTGCACAGTTAGGGGGAACACTTTCTTGAAATTATTATGAGGGATCATCTTATTTACTACCGTCGTTCTAAGAAAATAAGATGTATAAACATGATAAACATCACATGCAATCAAATAGTGACATGATATGGCCAATATCAAATTGCTCCTTTTGATCTCCATCTTCGGGGCTCCATGATCATTATCGTCACCGGCATGACACCATGATCTCCATCATTATGATCTCCATCATCGTGTCTTCTTGAAGTTGTCACGTCATCTATTACTTCTACTACTATGGCTAACGCTTTAGCAATAAAGTAAAGTAATTACATGACGTTTATGTTGAGAAGCAGGTCATAAGTAAATTAAGACAACTCCTATGGCTCCTGCTGGTTGTCATACTCATTGACATGCAAGTCGTGATTCCTATTACAAGAACATGATCAATCTCATACATCACATATATCATTCATCACATCCTTTTGGCCATATCACATCGCATAGCATACCCTGCAAAAACAAGTTAGACGTCCTCTAATTGTTGTTTGCATGTTTTACGTGGCTGCTATGGGTTTCTAGCAAGAACGTTTCTTACCTACGCAAAAACCACAACGTGATATGCCAATTGCTATTTACCCTTCATAAGGACCCTTTTCATCGAATCTGATCCGACTAAAGTGGGAGAGACAGACACCCGCTAGCCACCTTATGCAACTAGTGCATGTCAGTCGGTGGAACCAGTCTCACGTAAGAGTACGTGTAAGGTCGGTCCGGGCCGCTTCATCCCACAATGCCGCCGAATCAAGATTGGACTAGTAACGGTAAGCATATTGAACAAAATCAACGCCCACAACTACTTTGTGTTCTACTCGTGCATAGAAACTACGCATAGACCTAGCTCATGATGCCACTGTTGGGGAACGTAGCATAAATTCAAAATTTTCCTACGTGTCACCAAGATCTATCTATGGAGTCATCTAGCAACGAGGGAGGAGTGGATCTACATACCCTTGTAGATCGCGCGCGGAAGCATTCAAGAGAACGGGGTTGATGGAGTCGTACTCGTCGTGATCCAAATCACCGATGATCCTAGCGCCGAACGGACGGCACCTCCACGTTCAACACACATACGGAGCAGCGATGTCTCCTCCTTCTTGATCCAGCAAGGGGGAGGAGAGGTTAATGGAGATCCAGCAGCACGACGGCATGGTGGTGGAAGTAGCGGGATTCCAACAGGGCTTCGCCAAGCGCTGCGGGAGGAGGGAGATGTGTCACGGGAGGGAGAGGGAGGCGCCAGGGCTTAGGTATGGTTGCCCTCCCTTCCCCCCACTATATATAGGGCCAAGGGAGAGGGGGAGGGCGCAGCCTTGCCCCTTCCTCCAAGGAAGGGTGCGGCCAAGGGGGGGAGGAGTCCATCCTCCCCAAGGCACCTCGGAGGTGCCTTCCCCCTTTAGGACTCTCCCCTCCTCTTGTCCCTTTGGCGCATGGGCCTCTAGGGGCTGGTGCCCTTGGCCCATGTAGGCCAAGGCGCACCCCCTACAGCCCATGTAGCCCCCGGGGCAGGTGGCCCCACCCGGTGGACCCCCGGGACCCTTCCGGTGGTCCCGGTACAATACCGGTGACCCCGAAACTTGTCTCGATGGCCGAAATAGCACTTCCTATATATAATTCTTTACCTCCGGACCATTCCGGAACTCCTCGTGACGTCCGAGATCTCATCCGGGACTCCGAACAACTTTCGGGTTACCGCATACTTATATCTCTATAACCCTAGCGTCACCGAACCTTAAGTGTGTAGACCCTACGGGTTCGGGAGACATGCAGACATGACCGAGATGACTCTTCGGTCAATAACCATCATCGGGATCTAGATACCCATGTTGGCTCCCACATGTTCCACGATGATCTCATCGGATGAACCACGGTGTCAAGGACTTAATCAATCCCGTATACAATTCCCTTTGTCTAGCGGTACGATACTTGCCCGAGATTCGATCGTCGGTATCCCGATACCTTGTTCAATCTCGTTACCGGCAAGTCTCTTTACTCGTTCTGTAACACATCATCCCGTGATCAACTCCTTGATCACATTGTGCACATTATGATGATGTCCTACCGAGTGGGCCTAGAGATACCTCTCCGTTTACACGGAGTGACAAATCCCAGTCTCGATTCGTGCCAACCCAACAGACACTTTCGGAGATACCTGTAGTGTACCTTTATAGCCACCCAGTTACGTTGTGACGTTTGGCACACCCAAAGCACTCCTACGGTATCCGGGAGTTGCACAATCTCATGGTCTAAGGAAATGATACTTGACATTAGAAAAGCTTTAGCATACGAACTACACGATCTTTGTGCTAGGCTTAGGATTGGGTCTTGTCCATCACATCATTCTCCTAATGATGTGAACCCGTTATCAAAGACATCCAATGTCCATGGTCAGGAAACCGTAATCATCTATTGATCAACGAGCTAGTCAACTAGAGGCTTACTAGGGACATGGTGTTGTCTATGTATCCACACATGTATCTGAGTTTCCTATCAATACAATTCTAGCATGGATAATAAACGATTATCATGAACAAGGAAATATAATAATAACTAATTTATTATTGCCTCTAGGGCATATTTCCAACACTTCATGCCAAAGGAGATCACACAAGCCCTGAGCATATCTTCCAGAATTTGGTTGACACGCTCGACTTGACCGCTTGTTTGAGGATGGAAAGCAGTGCTGAAGCGGATGTTGGTGCCCATGGCCTTCTGAAAAGAATCCCAAAACTTGGAGGTAAAGATGCTGCCACGGTCTGAAGATGTCACTTGAGGAATACCGTGCAGAGAGACAATTCGAGAGGTATAGAGTTCCGCCAATTGAGCTGCAGTGATCGACTCTTTGATTGGCAGAAAGTGAGCCACTTTGGTGAGCTTGTCGATGACAACGAATATAGCATCATTGCCACGCTTGGACTTTGGAAACCCAGTCACGAAGTCCATTTCAATGTGGTCAAACTTCCATTCTGGAATGGCAAGAGGTTGGAGGAGACCTGCTGGCCTTTGGTGTTCTGCCTTCACTCTTCTGCAGACATCACATTCGTTCACGAATTGAGTGATCTCGCGCTTCATTCGAGTCCACCAATAAGCTTGCTTGAGATCCTGATACATCTTCGTACTCCCAGGGTGGATGGAGAGAAGAGAATTGTGAGCCTCGTTCATGATCACTTTACGAATTTCACCTTTGGGTACAACAATTCGATCCTCGAAGAAGAGAGTGTCCTTGTCATCAAGGCGGTAGCACTTGTACTTGGACTGACTCTTGGCAATCCCAATCTTCACCTTTTTCACCATAGCATCAAGAAGCTGGGCTTGGCGAATCTGGTCTTCTAAGGTAGGGGAGACTTGAAGGTTGGCGAGGAAACCTTGAGGAACAACTTGCAGATTGAGTTTGCGGAAAGCTTCACAAAGCTCGGGTTGATAAGGCTTAAGAATCAGACTGTTGCAATATGCTTTCCTGCTCAAAGCGTCAGCAATCACATTGGCCTTGCCTGGAGTATACTCGATACTCGGATTATACTCTTGAATCATTTCGACCCAT
The DNA here is from genome assembly GCF_002162155.2 of Triticum dicoccoides. Lineage (NCBI taxonomy): Eukaryota > Viridiplantae > Streptophyta > Magnoliopsida > Poales > Poaceae > Triticum > Triticum dicoccoides. The sequence continues at coordinate 71,636,938 of NC_041388.1, forward strand.
CGAGTTTGCCTGAGGTTGAGATTAGGCTGAGTGAAAATGTACTTGAGACTCTTGTGATCAGTGAAAATATCCACTTTTCTTCTCAATAGAAGATGTCTCCAAGTCAAAAGAGCATGCACAACTTCCGCCAACTCGAGATCATGAGTGGGGTAGTTCTTCTCATTAGGCTTCAACTGGCGAGAGGTATAAGCAACGGCTTTCTTCTCTTGCATCAAAACTGCACTGAGACCTTGGAGAGAGGCATCACAAAAGACCTCGTACGGCTTGGATTCACCAGGCGGAGTCAAAACTGGAGCAGTGATCAACTTCTCTTTCAAAGTGTTGAAAGCAATATCACACTCCGGAGACCAAACGTACTTGACGTGCTTCTGAAGAAGATTTGAGAGAGGCTTCGCGATCTTAGAAAAGTTTTCAACGAATCTTCGGCAATAGCTTGCGAGACCAAGGAAACTGCGAAGTTGCTTCACGTTCTGTGGAGGTTCCCAATTTACAATTGCAGACACCTTCTCAGGATTCATGGCAATACCCTTGGCAGAGATGATATGACCAAGATAAAGAACCTCATCGAGCCAAAATTCACACTTGGAGAACTTGGCATAGAACTGATGTTCTCTGAGCTTATCAAGAACCAAACGCAAGTGCTTGGCATGATCTTCCTTGTTCTTGGAGAAAACCAGAATGTCGTCGAGATAGACCAAAACGAAGTCATTGGTGTAGGCATTGAATATGAAGTTCATCATGCGAGAGAACGTCGGAGGAGCGTTGACGAGGCCAAAAGACATGACAGTGTATTCATATGAGCCAAAGCTTGTCCTGAAAGCCGTCTTGGGAATATCTTGCTCACGGATACGAATCTGATGATAACCCATACGGAGGTCAAGCTTGGAGAATACTTGGGCACCTTTGAGTTGTTCAAACAGCTCATTGATGTTGGGAAGTGGGTATTTGTTCTTGATGGTCTTCTTGTTCAATGGATGGTAATCAACACAAAGTCGGTCCGATCCATCCTTCTTCTTCACAAAAAGAACACCACAACCCCACGGAGAAGAACTAGGCCGGATGAGACCCATTCTCTCTTGCTCATTGAGTTGTTTCTTCAGCTCCTTCAACTCTTTAGGTCCGAGTTTGTAAGGACGCTTGCACACAAGTTCCGTGCCAGGCTCAAGATCAATCACGAATTCAACTGGCCGGTGCGGAGGCATTCCTGGGAGCTCTTCTGGAAAGACGTCTTGATATTCGCAAACGACTGGAATTTGCGAGATAGCATCCATTTCACCCTTCTCATTGAGAGAAAATAGACGGATGGTATTATCCCGAGCGGCAAAGACAATTACATCCTCAGACGAATGAGTCAATTGAATCTGCCTTGCAGCACAATCAAGATGTGCCTTGTGCTTATAAAGACAATCCATTCCGAGAATAAGATCAATATCCGAGTCGCCCAGAACAATAGGAGAAGCTAGAAACTTGTAGTCGCCCAAAGTGATAGTAACATCCGGAACGTAGATATTAGCTGTCATTTGCTTGCCCGGTGACACAATTTGCAAAGAATTTTGCAGGTACTGATAATCGCACTCATACTTTGATGCAAAAGGTTTAGAAATGAAGCAATGCGATGCACCAATGTCAAAAAGAACTCTTGCAGGAATATCGTTAACAGGAAGGTTACCCATGATGACATCTGAAGAATCCTCTGCCTGAGCTGCATTCATCAAATTGACCTTGGCATGCTTGGGGTTATGCTTGACCACCGCTGTACTTGCCAATCTCACAGGAGGAGGAGGAAGACGCCTCTGGTTGAAACACTTGTTGGCATAGTGACCCTTTTCTTGGCACTTGTTGCACGTGACCTCTGAAAGCGGACGGTGGTACTGAGCACTCGGTCTTGGAGGTTGAGACGAAGACTTGTTCTAAAAGCCAGGGTTGGGTGGGTGGGAAGAACCACTGCCACTTTTGCTCTTCTGGTGATACGACTGACAAAACGGAGGAGGAGGAAGCCAAAACTTCTGCTGCTTGACCACTTGAGTAGAGGAAGAAGGAGTAGCATCTCTGGCTCGCTTCTTGGAAGCATCACACCTCAACTGAGCAGCCTCTTGCTTCAGTGCCATGTTGTAGAACTCGTCGTATCTCAACGGCTCAAAGAGGACAAGAGCGAGCTGAATTTCTTCTCTGAGGCCACCCCTGAACTGGTATATCATGCTCTTCTCATCAGGTACGTCCTGCTTGGCAAAGCGGGCGAGCTTCTGGAACAACTTGTTGTAGTCATAGACAGACAAAGAGCCTTGCTTCAGATTGCGGAATTCCTGATGCTTACTTTCAACCACACTTTGAGGAATGTGATGAGCTCGGAAATCTCGACGGAAATCATCCCAAGTGATCAGACGTCCACCTATGGAATCCTTGTACTGCTGAAACCATTCTGCAGCCTGATCTTTGAGTTGGAAGGAAGCGAACTTGACGAAATCTTCAGGCCTGACGTTGCTGCATTCAAAATGCTTGCCCAGATCCACAAGCCAATCGTCAGCATCGGAAGCCTCAACACAATTGCTGAACGTCTTTGGACCATTAGCAAGGAACAGGTTCAGTGTAGCAAAATGATGCTGATTGTTGCCTTGATTCCCTTGACTGCCTTGATTGCGTTCTTGGAGGATTTGCATGATCAACTATGTGTTTGCATTGGTTGCGGCCATCACAGCTTGCCATGCCTCCGGAGGAGGTGGAGGTGGTGGCGGATCAGGATTCGGAGTCAAGCGTGTTGGAAGCTGAATCCAACGGAATGAAAATTGCAACATAAAGTCTTCACATCCGAACATAATGAACGAATGCATTTCTCTTGAAGTGGTCACATATCCCTAAATTGCGAAGCCGCGTAGAATGAAGGTAGAAGAAGTAAATCAACAAGGTACGGATGAAGAACGGATAATCGGTAAGAAATCCCAATCTCAAACCAATATCCGTGGAAGAAGAACTAGAGCTACAAGAATTCCCACCTATGAAACTCCCGAAACTTTCCGGTTATGCAATCAGGTGTTGGGGATACAGGGGAAGCATAATATCTCACCCAAACTAGCAATTCCTACATCCAGCTGTATCCATCCTTCAACACATAACCAAGAAACCTTCGGAAACCATCTACCTCAACCATCGAAAAGCATCTGTTATACAAGTTATGGCGATACTCCCGAACTCCCGCCCCAGTACTGGGTGGCGTCGAGGTTATCTCACAAACGAACTGCATAAAAGAGATTTTCGATGTCGGCGAACATATGTCAAGTATTCCAGAATTGCAACGATAAAATTATGATGACAACACCTCAGAGCTCAACTCCCCGGGACACTTCCACTAAACCCCTGACAGGAGGCACCAAGACAATGTTCTCATCATAAATCGATCGGAACGATTCCAAGATACTTGCGTGATCCTAAAAAAAAATTTAGTGAAATTTGAGAAGAGAAGAGTCAAAACTCTACGTCAGGATGCCTTACCAGAGCGATGAGGAGACTGGGAAGTAAAAAGAATTCCTAAGCTCTCCGAAATATAATTCCTAAATGACTCAAAACATTTTTCTAGACACAACTCGGCTGCTAAAAACGATAAAGCAATGGGGCTCCTAAGGTCGGGGAAGGCTCTGATTACCAACTTATAACGCCCTCGATGCGGCTATAGCTCCCACGTGTCGAGGCACGACTTAGAGACATTACCGCATTGAAAGCAATGTCGCAAGTTAGGCAATCATCACAACATCCCATATAATATATAGAATAAAAGGGGAAGATACATAGTTGGCTTACACTCGCCACGTCACATCAAAGTACATAAATAACATACATCATCCAAACACTCATGGCCCGACTACGGTGCCAAAATAGAAGAAAACCCAACATGCGACACGGTCCCGATCAAACCCCAACTGGGCACCACTACTGATCATCAGGAAAAGAGACATAGTAACGCTGAGAATCCTCGTCGAACTCCCACTTGAGCTCGTATGCGTCACCTGGAGCGGAATCACCTGGACTTGCATCTGGTATAGAAGGAATCTGTGAGCCACAGGGACTCAGCAATCTCGTACCCTCGCGATCAAGACTATTCAAGCTTATAGGAAGGGTAAGGCAAATATATGTGGAGCTGCAGCAAGCGACTGGCATATATGGTGGCTAACTTATACGCAAAAGAGAGCGAGAAGAGGAGGCAAAGCGCGAGCGAGAATCTAGATGAACAACCTGCGCAAGCATTACTCCAACACCGTGTCCACTTCCCGGACTCCGCCGAGAAGGGGCCATCACGGTAACACACACGGTTGATTCATTTTAATTAAGCTTATGTTCAAGTTATCTACAACCGGACATTAACAAATTCCCATCTGCCCATAACCGCGGGCACGGCTTTCGAAAGTTCAATCCCTGCAGGGGAGTCCCAACTTAGCCCATGACAAGCTCTCACGGTCAACGAAGGAATACACCTTCACCCGAGACATTCCGATCAGACTCGGTATCCCGGTACAACAAGACATTTCGACAGGTCAAAACTAATCCAGCAACACCGCCCGAATGTGCCGACAAATCCCGATAGGAGCTGCACATATCTCTTTCTCAGGGCACACTCAGATGAGCGCTCCATACAACTAAAACCAAACCTCGAGTTTCCCCGAGGGGGCGCTGCACAGGACTCTAGTTCGGACCAACACTCAGAGGAGCACTGGCCCGTGGGGGGCTAAAATAAAGATGACCCTCGGGCTCCGGAAACCCAAGGGAAAAAGAGGCTAGGTGACAAATGGTAAAACCAATATTGGGCATTGCTGGAAAAGCCTTAATCAAGGCGAACTATCAAGGGGTTCCCATTATAGCCCAACCGTGTAAGGAACGCAAAAATCCGGGAACATAACACCGATATGATGGAAACTAGGGCGGCAAGAGTGGAACAAAACACTAGGCGAGAGGCCGAGCCTTCCACCCTTTACCAAGTATATAGATGCATTAAGATAACATAGCAATATAATGATATCCCAACAAGTAGATAAATGCTCCAACTAGGAACGGCTCCAATCTTCACCTGCAACTAGCAACGCTATAAGAGGGGCTGAACAAAGCCTTAGCATAGCCAATCAACGGTTTGCTAGGACATGGTGGGTTAGAGGTTTGACATGGCAAATGGGAGGCTGACAAGCAAAAGGTAGGCATCGTAGCATTGGCATAGCAAGAGCGAGCAAACTAGCATAGCAAAGATAGTAGTGATTTCGAGGGTATGCTCATCTTGCCCGCAAAGCTGTCAGAGTTGACTGGATCCTCAAAAGCAAACTCAACGGGCTCCTCATTAGCGAACTCGTCTCCCGGCTCTACCCAACAAGATAAACAAGCAACAATGATACAATCAACCATGTGCAAGCTCAAACAATAAGATGCAATGATGGTATGCTATGCGGGATGCGATGCGGGATGCAAAATGCAAGATATGACAGGAAATTCATGAACCTGTCCTCAACTTGGAAAACCAAGTGTTCCACTAGAAAGATGGGATGAAATCGCTTGAAAACGATATAAAGATCATTGGAATCGGAGTTACGGTTTGGAAATGGCAAGCGTTTCAAAATTGGCACCGGTCTGCGATTTACAGCAAGTAGGCCTCTAAATGCAACGAAATGAACATGATACAGCATCCAAACATGACAACAAAATACATGGCAGGGAAGCATTCAAGATGCTTAACAAAAGACTAGCACTGAGCCACGGCCAATTCATCCATTAAGAGGTTCAAACAAGCATGGCAAAAACGCAAATGCAAAATAGATTTCAGACTTAGTAAAATTAACACTTGTCTGAAATTTCAGATCATGAAGCCCTCTTCGGAGCAACAAAACAACATGATACAGGACCTGATTAAGACAAAGAAGAACATGGCATGGAGCTACTCAACAAGTTTAACAAAAGACCCTAAGTGACCTGGGGCCAAAAGGGATCACAAAATATACTAACAAGCACGCGAACATAGCTAAAACACAATCAGTTTTCAGACTTAGTGAAAACTGAGACATGCTGAAATATAACTCACAAAGGCATGTAAACGAGCTTGATGCACTCACTACGATGCAAGTCATGGCAAGGCAAGCATACATACATTAAGAAGGCACAAAATGCTAGCTAGGCATGGCAAGAACAAAGGCATAGCATGCACGGATCAACTACAATAGCATCGGCAAAATCGCAAACGAGTTGACGATCTGCCCAGATTCACAACGAAGCAAAAGTAGAGCTCGATTGATTCAATCTAGTGTGCTCCATAATTGCAAGTAAAGACATGGATGGATAGATCATCACAATATTAACAAAACTCCTTTATTTATCATCCTCAAAAGAGGCACGGATCACTAGGAAACAGCAAGAACATATGGCATCATGAACTAAATAATCCCAGACTTAGTGAAAACTACTAAGTCCCTGAAAACAGATTTACCTGGTGCCTCACTTTGCAAGCTTGCACAGGTCACCACACACATCCTAAAAATGCATGGGTTGCACCTCTGGAAACATAACAAGATGCTTAACAAAACATATGAAGGACTCACAGGCATATCATGCACACAATAATCATGGCAAAAATGACAAAAGTCTAAGATGAACTAGCAGATCTGACAATTAACTCACGAAGCCTCCTTCTAACAGCATTTCGGGCATCAAGATGAACTCAAATGAAAATGATGCAATGGAATGAAATGATGTACCCATCGAGGCGAACATTTTGATATACTATATGTCCAAATCGGAGCTACAGATGCGGAGATATGGCAGGTCAAAGTTTGCACAAAAATTAGGGTTCAGAGGAGAAAAAATCAACCGGGGGGATTTTTCAGATCTGGATCTGGCGCGGTTCCCGAGGCTCGACGGAGTTCGTGCACTGTTCACCGCGTGACGGCCGGAGAGGAGGAGGCCGGCGAGGGGCTCCCGGGGTCGGTGGTGGCGGCGGCGGCGTGAGGCGGCGGCGCGGGGCGGCGTGAGGCGGCGACCGGGAGGCGGCGGTGGCGCGGCGAGCTCCGGTCGGCGGCGGGGTGGCCCGCGGCGGCGGCGCCCACCGAAGATGGGAGAGGCGGCGTCGGATGGAGGCGCAGGCGCGGCCCGGGTGTGCGGCGGCGGGGCCGGCCTCGGGCCCTCGCGGGTCGGCGCGGGAGGCGACAGGTGGCGACGGTTGACTGGCGGCGGCGGATCGGACATTGTCCGGCTCGCCCGAACACGTCTGGCAGCGGCGGAAGGGATTTTTTTTAGGGTTTCGAGAGGGAGAGAGATCCGAGAACGGAGGGGGTGTATTTATAGGCATAAGTGAAGCTAGGAGAGTCCAAATGAGGTGCGGTTTTCGGCCACGCGATCGTGATCGAACGCTCTAGATGATGGAGCTGAGTTTGGTGGGTTTTGGACCAAATTGGAGGGGTGTTGGGCTGCAACACACACGAGGCCTTTTCGGTCCCTCGGTTAACCGTTGGAGTATCAAACGAAGTCCAAATGATACGGAACTTGACAGGCGGTGTACCGGTAGTAAACCAAGGCCGCTTGACAAGTCTTGGTCCAATCCGGAAATGTTTAATCCCCACACACGAAAGAAAGCTAGAAATGACCACCGGAGGAGAACGAAGCGCCGGAATGCAAAACGGACAACGGGGAAAATGCTCGAATGCATGAGATGAACACGTATGCAAATGCAATGCACATGATGACATGATATGAGATGCATGACAACGAAAACAACACACGAAGACAAAGACCCGAACCCGAGAAATAAATATAACTTAACGCCGGAAATGGCAAGAGTTGGAGTACAAATTGGAAAAGTTATATCCGGGGCGTTACAGCGTCCGGTTCTTCCTCTCAACAACTCCATTTTGTTGAGGTGTGTACGTAGCCGAGAACTCATGTGAAATCCCTTCTTCGTCAAGAAAGGTGTCCACATTTGCATTCTTGAACTCCGTTCCGTTGTTACTCCGAACCTTCTTGATCTTCACGTCAAACTGATTTTGGGCCTTCCTAGCGAAGTTTTTGAAGATCTTCTGGACCTGCGACTTGTCATTAAGAAAGAACACCCACGTAAATCTTGAAAAATCATCAACTATAACTAGACCAAAAGAATTTCCACCGAGACTCTTGTAGGCGTTGGGACCAAAAAGATCCATATGAAGTAGCTCGAGTGGCCTCCTTGTGGTCATGATGTTCTTCACGGGATGCCTTCCTCTAACCTGTTTACCTGCTTGACAAGCACTGCAAAGTCTATCCTTATCAAATATGACATCATTAACTCCAAGGATATGATTTCCTTTAATAAGCTTGTCAAGGTTTCGCATGCCAACGTGACCTAGTCGTCTATGCCACAACCAACCTTTTGAGGATTTAGCAATAAAGCAAGTTTTAGGTTGTGCCTTTTTAGAGAAATCGACAATGTAAAGATCACCTCTACGGATACCGGTAAAGACCATTTTATGATTGTATTGATGAAATACTTGGCAATCTACCTCAGTAAATAGGACATTCAAACCGAAATCAGCAAGTCTAGATACTGAAAGTAAGTTGTAGCCGAGAGATTCAACGAGCATGACATTTTGAATGGAACTATCATGTGAGATGGCCACCTTACCAAGGCCAACCACCTTACCCTTTGAATTATCACCAAAGGTGACATATTTTCGAGGGTCGTCATTTTCAGCAAGCTCACGGAACATCTCTTCATCTCTGGTCATATGAACAGTACATCCACTATCAAGAACCCATTCCTTTCCTCCTGACACATATCCCCGAAGATTTGCCGTAAGACCAAAATGTCGCATTGCATCATCAAGATCGAAGTCACTATCATCATCATCATCATCATCATCATAGTATCCATGTTGACCATGATCTTGTGACTCATCATTTCCTAGAGAGGGTAATTCATTAGATAAATGATCATCAAAGTGGTCACCTTTATGAATTCTTATAGCTTCGGATATAATGATTCCAACATCTCCTTTAGCACGCTTGAGATTGGTAAGCTCAAATAGACAATCACCAAAACTAGGATCACTAGAGTTCATCTTACTCAAGGAAATAGATTTATGGAGAACTTCATCCAAGTTTTTTAAGGAATAATCGGGAAATCGTTCCTCAAGAAATTTCCATATAGCATAGGCACAATTAAGAGTAGGCAAACTAGCAATCAAATTTTTGGGCAATCCTCTAATGATGAGCTCAATAGTTCTAAGATTGCGAATCATGTCAATATCTTCATCTAGGGTAGGATGCAAAGGATCAATATGAGGTGCACAAGGGCTAGCAATATACTTGTTCAAATGATATTGATTGAATATTACAAGCATCTCATTTTTTCACTCATGAAAATACTCTCCATCAAGAATAGGCACTCTATGTCTAAGACTCCCTAAAGTAGACGCATCCATCTTCCTCCAATGGTGATTAAACCAAGGCAATGGAGACCAAAGCTCTGATACCACTTGTAGGACCTTGAAGTAGATGTGTCTAGAGGGGGGGTGATTAGACACTTAATGCTAAAGTTGCAGTTTTTAAGCTTTTTCGGTTTAAGTGGAGTTTAGGCACAATTTCAACATTCATAATACATATCAAGCAAGCATGAAAAGAGTATATAGGCAGCGGAAAGTAAAGCATGCAACTTGCAAGGATGTAAAGGGAAGGGTTTGGAGAATTCAAACGCAATTGGAGACACGGATGTTTTTCCCGTGGTTCGGATAGGAGGTGCTATCCTACATCCACGTTGATGGAGACTTCAACCCACGAAGGGTAACGGTTGCGCGAGTCCACGGAGGGCTCCACCCACGAAGGGTCCACGAAGAAGAAACCTTGTCTATCCCACCATGGCCATCGCCCACGAAGGACTTGCCTCACTAGCGGTAGATCTTCACGAAGTAGGCGATCTCCTTGCCCTTACAAACTCCTTGGTTCAACTCCACAATCTTGTCGGAGGCTCCCAAGTGACACCTAGCCAATCTAGGAGAAATCACTCTCCAAGAAGTAACAAATGGTGTGTTGATGATGAACTCCTTGCTCTTGTGCTTCAAATGATAGTATCCCCAACACTCAACTCTCTCTCACAGGATTTGGATTTGGTGGAAAGAAGATTTGAGTGGAAAGCAACTTGGGGAAGGCTAGAGATCAAGATTCATATGGTAGGAATGGAATATCTTGGCCTCAACACATGAGTAGGTGGTTCTCTCTCAGAACATATGAGTTGGAAGTGTAGATGTGTTCTGATGGCTCTCTCCATGAGTTAAGAGGAGGTGGAGGGGTATATATAGCCTCCACACAAAATCCAACCGTTACACACAATTTACCAATCTCGGTGGGACCGAATCAACAAACTCGGTCAAACCGAAATAGTAAACCTAGTGACCGTTAGAGATTTTCGGTGGGACTGACATGCAACTCGGTAGGACAGATTTTGTTAGGGTTAGGGCTTAACGTAATCTTGGTGAGACCGATTACACAAACTCGGTGAGACCGATTTTGGTAATTAGCTAACCAGAGAGTTGGTCAGGCAAACTCGGTGGGACCGATTTGCTCTTTCGGTGAGACCGAAAAGTTACAAAAAGGAAACACTGAATTTACATTGCAATCTCGGTGGGACCGATCTGCTCTTTCGGTGAGACCGAAAAGTTACGAAAAGGAAACAGAGAGATTACAATCCCATCTCGGTGAGACCGAGATCCCTATCGGTAGAACCGATTTGCTAGGGTTTGTGGCAGTGGCTACGACAAGTGAAACTTGGTGGCGCCGGATAGAAATAACCGGTAGGTCCGAGTTTGGCTTTGGGTTTAGGTCATATGTGGAAGTGGGAAAGTAGCTGAGGATTTTGGAGCATATCATTAAGCACTTGAGCAAGAGGCTCATTAAGCAACACCTCATCCCTCCTTGATAGTATTGGCTTTTCCTATGGACTCAATGTGATCTTGGATCACTAAAATGTAAAATGAAGAGTCTTGAGCTTTAAGCTTTAGCCAATCCTTTGTCCTTAGCATCTTGGAGAACTTCCCACAACCTTTAGTCCATGCCACTCCATTGTTGAACTTATCTGAAACATGCTAGATAGAAACGTTAGTCCAAAAAGAGATATGTTGTCATTAATTACCAAAACCACCTAGGGAGCACTTGTGCTTTCAGATCCATAATCTAGCGCACAGGCTCTCAACATATCCTCCAGAATCTGGTTGACTCTCTTGGTCTGTCCATCCGTCTGCGGGTGGAATGTTGTACTGAACTCCAATCTCGTTCCCAAAGTCTGGTGCAGTTGATGCCAAAACTTTGAGGTAAACTATGTTCCTCTATCTGATACAATTGTCCTCGAAACTCCATGCAGACATACGATCCTGGTCATATATATCTTGGCCAACTTCGCACTTGTATAGGTGGTTTTCACTAGGATAAAGTGAGCCACTTTGGTCAAGTGATCAACTACTACCCATATAGAATCATATCCCGATTTGGTCCTGGGTAATCCGGTGATAAATCCATGCCAAGTTTATCCCACTTCCATTCGGGTATCCGCATAGGCTGTAACAATCCTGCTGGCTTTTGATGCTCAGCCTTCACTCTCTGACATACATCACATACGGCTACATACTCGGCAATATCCTTCTTCATACCAGTCCACCAGAAACGTTCCTTCAAATACAAATACATCTTGGTGTTTCCGGGGTGTATCGAGTATGGTGAGTCATGAGCCTCCTGAAGTATTAACTTCCTGATCTCTGTGTTATTGGGCACATAAACACGGTCCTCAAACCATAAGGTGTCGTGTTCATCCTCACGAAAACCTTTGGCCTTTCCTTTGCTCATTCTCTCTTTTATCTCAGCAATCTCTTTGTCATCCTTCTGAGCTTCTCGAATCTTTCCCAACAATGTAGACTGAACCTCCATTGTTGCAACAAAACCTCTAGGAACAATCTCCAATCGAAGTTCCCTGAGATCCTCTGCTAACTCCTTTGGCAATCCCGTGCTCACTAGGGTATTAGCATAACTCTTCCGACTCAAAGCGTCTGCTACGACATTGGCCTTGCCTGGATGATAGTGAAGCTTCATGTCATTATCCTTTATAAGCTCCAACCATCTCCTCTGCCTAAGGTTCAGCTCCTTCTGTGTGAAAATGTACTTCAAACTCATATGATCCGTGTACACATCACAACGATTTCCAATAAGGTAATGTCTCCAAGTCTTCAACACATGCACTACGGCAGCCAACTCCAAATCATGTGTGGCATAATTTAACTCATGCGGTTTCAGTTGTTGTGAGGCATACGAAACAACTCTTCCGTCCTGCATAAGCACACTTCCAAGTCCTAGGCGAGAGGCATCGCAATGCATTTGGAAATCCTTGCGTATATACGGCATAATCAATACTAGGGCTGTAGTCAAACGTTTCTTTAACTTCTGAAAACTCGCCTCACATTCTTCTATCCATTCAAATTTGGTATCCTTCTTCAATAACTCCGTCATTGGCTTCGCAATTTTGGAAAAATTCTCGATGAATCTCCAATAGTATCCCGCGAGTCCAAGAAAACTATGGATCTCGCTAAATGAAGTGGGTGCCAACCATTCAGTGACTGACTGAACCTTGGTGGGATCTACTGCTACACCTTCTCCTGATATAACATGTCCAAGGAATCCGACTTCCTTCAACCAAAACTCACATTTGCTGAACTTGGCATACAACTGGTGTTCCCTGAGTTTCTCGAGAACTAAACGCAAATGCTCTTCGTGCTCCTCCTCATTCTTCGAGTATACCATTATATCATCAATGAACACCACAACGAACTTATCCAAATATTCCATGAACACCTTGTTCATCATGCTCATGAAATAGGCAGGGGCGTTAGTCAGTCCAAATGACATGACCGTATACTCATACAACCCGTACCTGGTGGTAAATGTTGTCTTTGGTATATCCTTCTCTCGAATCTTCAGCTGGTGATATCCAGATCGCACATCGACCTTTGAAAACACCTTAGCTCCTTGCAGCTGGTCAAAGAAATCATTGATCATCGGTAGTGGGTATTTGTTCTTGATTGCCACCTCATTTAGAGCACGATAATCAACAACCATTCTTAGAGACTTATCCTTCTTCTCAACCAAAAGCACTGGGGCTCCCCATGGTGATGAACTCTGTCGAATGTAACCTTTCTCCAATAACTCCTTGATCTGCTTCTTAATCTCCTCCAGATCATTTGCAGGCATCCGGTATAGTCGCTTCGATATAGGCCCGGTGCCTGGCAACAGTTCTATCAAAAACTCGATGTCTTGATCCGGTGGCATGCCTGGTAACTCCTCTGGAAAAACATCCGGGTAATCCTTCACTACAGGCACTTCCTCTTGAACAACTCCCATGAGGGTATTTACTTGGCTACTCCTAGGCGCATGCCTAGATACATACTTAATCCTTTTTCCCTCAGGGGTGGTGAGACAAATTGATTTACTAACACAGTCAATGCTTCCTCCATACTTTGACATCTAGCCCATGCCTAATATCACATCTAATCCTTGTGACTCCAAAAAAATTAGGTCTGATGGGAAAACATGGCTACCAATGGTTAAGGGTATCTGGTCACACCATCGACTAGTCGTATACTCTGCTCCAGCTGAACTCACTGTTGGGGAATGTAGCAGAATTTTAAAATTTTCTACGCATGACCAAGATCAATCTATGGATTCATCTAGCAACGAAGGAGAGGGGAGTGCATCTACATAGCCTTGTAGATCGCGAGCGGAAGCGTTCAAGAGAACGGGGTTGATGGAGTCGTACTCGTCGTGATCCAAATCACTGATGACCAAGCGCCGAACGGACGGCACCTCCGCGTTCAACACACGTACGGTTGGGAAGACGTCTCCTCCAACTTGATCCAGCAAGGGGGAAGGAGAGGTTGATGGAGATCCAGCAGCACGACGGTGTGGTGGTGGAAGCAACGGTGATCTCGGCAGGGCTTCGCCAAGCTCAGGGAGAGGGAGAGGTGTCACGGGAGGGAGAGGGAGGCACCAGGGGCTAGGGTGCGGCTGCCCTCCCTCCCCCCCACTATATATAGGACCCCTAGGGGGCGCTGGCCCTAGGAGATGGGATCTCCAAGGGGGCGCTGGCCAAGGGGGGTGGAGTGCCCCCCAAGCCAAGTGGGGCACCCCCCACCCCTAGGGTTTCCAACCCTAGGCGCAGGGGGAGGCCCATGGGGGGCGCACCAGCCCACTATGGGCTGGTTCCCCTCCCACTTCAGCCCATGGGGCCCTCCGGGATAGGTGGCCCCACCAGGTGGACCCCCGGGACCCTTGCGGTGGTCCCGGTACAATACCGATTACCCTCGAAACTTTCCCGATGGTCGAAACTTGAATTCCTTTATATAAATCTTCACCTCCGGACCGTTCCGGAACTCCTCGTGACGTCCGGGGTCTCATCTGGGACTCCGAACAACTTTCTGGTTACCGTATACTAATATCTCAACAACCCTAGCGTCACCGAACCTTAAGTGTGTAGACCCTATGGGTTCGGGAGACACGCAGACATGACCGAGACGACTCTCCGGTCAGTAACCAACAGCGGGATCTGGATACCCATGTTGGCTCCCACATGCTCCTCGATGATCTCATCGGATGAACCACGATGTCGAGCATTCAATCAATCCCGTATACAATTCCCTTTGTCAATCGGTATTTTACTTGCCCGAGACTCGATCGTCGGTATCCCAATACCTCGTTCAATCTTGTTACCGGTAAGTCACTTTACTCATACCGTAATGCATGATCCCGTGATCAACCACTTGGTCACATTGAGCTCATTATGATGATGCATTACCGAGTGGGCCCAGAGATACCTCTCCGTCATACGGAGTGACAAATCCCAGTCTTGATTCGTGCCAACCCAACAGACACTTTCGGAGATACCCGTAGTGCACCTTTATAGTCACCCAGTTACGTTGTGATGTTTGGCACACCCAAAGCACTCCGACGGTATCCGGGAGTTGCACAATCTCATGGTCTAAGGAGATGATACTTGACATTTGGAAAAGCTATAGCAAACGAACTACACGATCTTTGAGCTATGCTTAGGATTGGGTCTTGTCCATCACATCATTCTCCTAATGATATGATCCCGTTATCAATGGCATCCAATGTCCATAGTCAGGAAACCATGACTATCTTTTGATCAACGAGCTAGTCAACTAGAGGCTCACTAGGGACATGTTGTGGTCTATGTATTCACACATGTATTAGGATTTCCAGATAACACAATTATAGCATGAACAATAGACAATTATCATGAACAAGGAAATATAATAATAACCATTTTATTATTGCCTCTAGGGCATATTTCCAACAGTCTCCCACTTGCACTAGAGTCAATAATCTAGTTACATTGTGATGAATCGAACACCCATAGAGTTCTGGTGTTGATCATGTTTTGCTCTAGGGAGAGGTTTAGTCAACGGATCTGCTACATTCAGGTCCGTATGTACTTTACAAATATCTATGTCTCCATTCTGAACACTTTCACGAATGGAATTGAAGCGACGCTTGATATGCCTGGTCTTCCTGTGAAACCTGGGCTCCTTGGCAAGGGCAATAGCTCCAGTGTTTTCACAGAAGAGAGTCATCGGGCCCAACGCATTGGGAATGACTCCTAGGTCGGTAATGAACTCCTTCACCCAGATTGCTTCTTGTGCTGCCTCTGAGGCTGCCATGTACTCCGCTTCACATGTGGATCCCGCCATAATGCTTTGCTTGCAACTGCACCAGCTTACTGCCCCACCATTCAAAATATACACGTATCCGGTTTGTGACTTAGAGTCATCCAGATCTGTGTTGAAGCTAGCATCGACATAACCCTTTACGACGAGCTCTTCGTCACCTCCATAAACGAGAAACATATCCTTAGTCCTCTTCAGGTACTTCAGGATATTCTTGACCGTTGTCCAGTGTTCCATGCCGGGATTACTTTGTTACCTTCCTACCAAACTTACGGCAAGGTTTACATCAGGTCTGGTACACAGCATTGCATACATGATAGACCCTATGGCCGAGGCATAGGGGACGACACTCATCTTTTCTCTATCTTCTGCCGTGGTCGGGCATTGAGCCGTGCTCAATCTCGTACCTTGCAATACAGGCAAGAACCCCTTCTTTGACTGATCCATATTGAACTTCTTCAATATCTTGTCAAGGTACGTACTCTGTGAAAGACCAATGAGGCGCCTCGATCTATCTCTATAGATGTTGATGCCTAATATGTAAGCAGCTTCTCCAAGATCCTTCATTGAAAAACACTTGTTCAAGTAGGCCTTTATGCTTTCCAAGAATTCTATATCATTTCCCATCAACAGTATGTCATCCACATACAATATGAGAAATGCTACAGAGCTCCCACCCACTTTCTTGTAAATGCAGGCTTCTCCATAAGTCTGCGTAAACCCAAACGCTTTGATCATCTCATCAAAACGAACGTTCCAACTCCGATATGCTTGCACCAGCCCATAGATCGAGCGTTGGAGCTTGCACACCTTGTGAGCATTCTTAGGATCGACAAAACCTTCCGGCTGCATCATATACAATTCTTCCATAAGGAAACCATTAAGGAATGTCGTTTTGACGTCCATTTGCCATATCTCATAATCATAGAATGCGGCAATTGCTAACATGATTCGGACGGACTTCAGCTTCACTACGGGTGAGAAAGTCTCATCGTAGTCAACCCGTTGAACTTGTCAATAACCCTTAGCGACAAGCCGAGCTTTATAGATGGTTACATTACCATCCGCGTCTGTCTTCTTCTTAAAGATCCATTTATTTTCTATGGCTCACCGATCATCGGGCAAGTCAGTCAAAGTCCATACTTCGTTTTCATACATGGATCCTATCTCAGATTTCATGGCTTCTAGCCATTTGTCGGAATCTGGGCCCGCCATCGCTTCTTCATAGTTCGAAGGTTCACCGTTGTCTAACAACATGATTTCCAAGACAGGGTTGCCGTACCACTCTGGTGCGGAACGTGTCCTTGTGGACCTACGAAGTTCAGTAGCAACTTGATCTAAAGTTTCATGATCATCATCATTAACTTCCTCTCTAGTCGGTGCAGGCACCTCACGAACATTTTCTTGAGCTGTGCCACTCTCCGGTTCAAGAGGCAACACTTCATCTAGTTCTACTTTCCTCCCACTTACTTCTTTCGAGAGAAACTCTTTCTCTAGAAAGGATCCATTCTTGGCAACAAAGATCTTGCCTTCGAATCTGAGGTAGAAGGTATACCCAATAGTTTCTTTAGGGTATCCTATGCAGATGCATTTTTCCGATTTGGGTTCGAGCTTTTCAGGTTGAAGTTTCTTGACATAAGCATCGCATCCCCAAACTTTTAGAAACGACGGCTTAGGTTTCTTCCCAAACCATAATTCATACGGTGTCGTCTCAACGGATTTTGATGGAGCCCTATTTAAAGTGAATGCGGCAGTCTCTAAAGCATAGCCCCAAAATGGCAGCAGTAGATCGGTAAGAGACATCATAGATCACACCATATCCAATAGAGTGCGATTACGACGTTCGGACACACCATTACACCGAGGTGTTCCAGGCGGCGTGAGTTGTGAAACTATTCCACATTTCCTTAAGTGTGTGCCAAATTCGTGACTCAAGTATTCTCCCCCGCGATCTGATCGCAAGAACTTGATTTTTCTGTCATGTTGATTCTCAACCTCACTCTGAAATTCCTTGAACTTTTCAAAGGTCTCAGACTTTTGTTTCATTAAGTAGACATATCCATATCTACTCAAGTCATCAGTGAGGATGAGAACATAACGATAGCCTCCGCGAGCCTCAAAACTCATTGGACCGCACACATCAGTATGTATGATTTCCAATAAGTTGGTTGCTCGCTCCATTGTTCCTGAGAACGGAGTCTTGGTCATTTTACCCATGAGGCATGGTTCGCACGTATCAAATGATTCGTAATGAAGAGACTCCAAAAGTCCATCTGCATGGAGCTTCTTCATGTGTTTGACACCTATGTGACCAAGGCGGCAGTGCCACAAGTATGTGGGACTATCATTATCAACCTTACATCTTTTGGTATTCACACTATGAATATGTGTAACATTACGCTCGAGATTCATTAAGAATAAACCATTCACCAGCGGGGCATGACCATAAAACATATCTCTCATATAAATAGAACAACCATTATTCTCGGATTTAAATGAGTAGCCATCTCGAATTAAACGAGATCCTGATACAATGTTCATGCTCAAAGCTGGCACTAAATAACAATTATTGAGGTTTAAAACTAATCCCGTAGGTAAATGTAGAGGTAGCGTGCCGACGGCGATCACATCGACCTTGGAACCATTCCCGACGCGCATCGTCACCTCGTCCTTCGCCAGTCTCCGCTTATTCCGCAGCTCCTGCTTTGAGTTACAAATGTGAGCAACCGCGCCGGTATCAAATACCCAGGAGCTACTACGAGTACTGGTAAGTTACACATCAATTACATGTATATCACATATACCTTTAGTGTTGCCGGCCTTCTTGTCCGCTAAATATTTGGGGCAGTTCCGCTTCTAGTGACCACTTCCCTTGCAATAAAAACACTCAGTCTCGGGCTTGGGTCCATTCTTTGGCTTCTTCCCGGCAGCTTGCTTACCGGGCGCGGCAACCCCCTTGCCGTCCTTCTTGAAGTTCTTCTTACCCTTGCCTTTCTTAAACTTAGTGGTTTTATTCACCATCAACACTTGATGTTCCTTTTCGATCTCCACCTCCGCTGATTTCAGCATTGAATATACCTCAGGAATGGTCTTTTCCATCCCCTGCATATTGAAGTTCATCACAAAGCTCTTGTAGCTTGGTGGAAGCGACTGAAGGATTCTGTCAATGACCGCGTCATCCGGGAGATTAACTCCCAGCTGAGTCAAGCGGTTATGCAACCCAGACATTTTGAGTATGTGCTCACTGACAAAACTATTTTCCTCCATCTTACAACTGAAGAACTTGTCGGCGACTTCATATCTCTCGACCCGGGCATGAGCTTGGAAAACCATTTTCAGCTCTTCGAACATCTCATATGCTCCGTGTTGCTCAAAACGCTTTTGGAGCCCCGGTTCTAAGCTGTAAAGCATGCCGCACTGAACGAGGGAGTAATCATCAGCACGTGACTGCCAAGCGTTCATAGCGTCTTGGTTCTCTGGGATGGGTGCATCACCTAGCGGTGTTTCTAGGACATAATCTTTCTTTGCAGCTATGAGGATGATCCTCAGGTTCCGGACCCAGTCCGTATAGTTGCTGCCATCATCTTTCAGCTTGATTTTCTCTAGGAACGCATTGAAGTTGAGGACAACGTGGGCCATTTGATCTACAAGACATATTGTAAAGATTTTAGACTAAGTTCATGATAGTTAAGTTCATCTAATCAAATTATTCAATGAACTCCCACTCAGATAGACATCCCTCCAGTCATCTAAGTGAAACATGATCCGAGTCAACTAGGCCATGTCCGATCATCACGTGAGACGGACTAGTCGACATCGGTGAACATCTTCATGTTGATCGTATCTTCTATACGACTCATGCTCGACCTTTCGGTCTTCCGTGTTCTGAGGCCATGTCTGTACATGCTAGGCTCGTCAAGTCAACCTAAGTGTATTGCGTGTGTAAATCTGGCTTACACCCATTGTATTCGAACGTTAGAATCTATCACACCTGATCATCACGTGGTGCTTTGAAACAACGAACCTTCACAACGGTGCACAGTTAGGGGGAACACTTTCTTGAAATTATTACGAGGGATCATCTTATTTAAGCTACCGTCGTTCTAAGCAAATAAGATGTAAAACATGATAAACATCACATGCAATCAAACAGTGACATGATATGGCCAATATCATTTGATCCTTTTGATCTCCATCTTCGGGGCTCCATGATCATCGTTGTCACCGGCATGACACCATGATCTCCATCATCATGATCTCCATCATCGTGTCTTCTTGAAGTTGTCTCATCATCTATTACTTCTACTACTATGGCTAACGCTTTAGCAATAAAGTAAAGTAATTACATGACATTTATGTTGACACGCAGGTCATAAATAAATTAAGACAACTCCTATGGCTCCTGTCGGTTGTCATACTCATCGACATGCAAGTCGTGATTCCTATTACAAGAACATGATCAATCTCATACATCACATATATCATTCATCACATCCTTTTGGCCATATCACATCACACGACACATGCTGCAAAAACAAGTTAGACATCCTCTAATTGTTGTTGCAAGTTTTTATGTGGCTGCTATAGGTTTCTAGCAAGAACGTTTCTTACCTACGCCAAACCACAACGTGATATGCCAATTTCTATTTACCCTTCATAAGGACCCTTTTCGTCGAATCCGATCCGACTAAAGTGGGAGAGACAGACACCCGCTAGCCACCTTATGCAACTAGTGCATGTCAGTCGGTGGAACCAGTCTCATGTAAGCGTACGTGTAAGGTCGGTCCGTGCTGCTTCATCCCACGATGCCGCCGAATCAAGATAAGACTAGTAACGGCAAGTAAATTGACAATATCGACGCCCACAACTGCTTTGTGTTCTACTCGTGCATAGAAACTACGCATAGACCTAGCTCATGATGCCACTGTTGGGGAACGTAGCAGAATTTTAAAATTTTCTACGCATCACCAAGATCAATCTATGGAGTCATCTAGAAACGAAGGAGAGGGGAGTGCATCTACATACCCTTGTAGATCGCGAGCGGAAGCGTTCAAGAGAACGGGGTTGATGGAGTCGTACTCGTCGTGATCCAAATCACCGATGACCTAGCGCCGAACGGACGGCACCTCCGCGTTCAACACACGTATGGTTGGGAAGACGTCTCCTCCAACTTGATCCAGCAAGGGGGAAGGAGAGGTTGATGGAGATCCAGCAGCACGACGGCGTGGTGGTGGAAGCAACGGTGATCTCGGCAGGGCTTGGCCAAGCTCAGGGAGAGGGAGAGGTGTCACGGGAGGGAGAGGGAGGCTCCAGGGGCTAGGGTGCGGCTACCTCCCTCCCCCCACTATATATAGGACCCCTAGGGGGCGCCGGCCCTAGGAGATGGGATCTCCAAGGGGGGGCGGCGGCCAAGGGGGGTGGAGTGCCCCCCAAGCCAGGCACTACTAGGGAAAAGCCTAGCAGCAGCACGGGTTTTCGGCCTTTTAGTAGCGAGGGGGCCAGCGCTACTAATAAGGCGCTACAGCTAACGTATAGCAGTAGCGCTGGTCCACCCGCGCTACTGCTACACAAGTGTTGCAGCAGCGCGCTTAAAGGAACCTCGCTGCTGCTAATAGCTATAGCGCGCTTCCCCTGTGCGCGCTACTACTACAACCGCGTTGCTACTAACTTTTGGCCACTCGCTACTGCTAATTTTAGTAGTTTTTTTGTTTTTTTCGGCATATTTGTTTTGTATTTGAACGGGCTTTATAGAAGAATCTTTAGCACATACAAATGTCATCATGATACACATACAAATGCCTGCGAGACCACAAATGTAATCATAGCATATACATACAAATAGTCTCGTCGTAATCATAATCCAACACAAAGTGGTATCTTGTCATCATCTCGAAAATAGCGATACATGCAAGTCTCGAATACTTGCAACTACAATGTCATCCATCTAAACAAAGGTATACGCGAGAAGAGCTATCACTATGAGTGAGAGCGGAACTATGCAGTACATGAGATGGCGGTTACGAGTCCTCTCTCGCGCTAGCGTGAACCTCAAGTAACTAGCTTCTCCTTCTTGTCTGCTTTTGAAGCCTTTATGGCTGGCGTCCGAGAACCCATTCACTTGTGCCTGACACTCATGCCACTCGTTGTACACCCCCGGAACCTTCCCTTTGTACACGACATAGCAGTTCCATCTCGCCATCAAGAAACTAGGTACCTGTTAGAGATGCGTGTTCATGAAGAGGATGTACAATCATATATATGCAACAAAATATACTAGAGAACACCGAAAAAGAAAGGGTTAGCAACTAGATGCAACATACAGTACGCAAATTAATTAACTAGAGGTACGCAGGTCATCGTACGCAAACTAACAAAGTAGCTTTACGCAAGTTCGGCAGGGATCATGGACATCACAAAGTTGCATCGCTAAAAATAGTATACAAGTTCAACCGACACATATCATCATCATCGGCATCATAAATCACTAGAAGTTCCATCCTTCCATATCATTGAGGATGGACCCTAGCTTCTTGAACGGCATGAGGTCTAGACGTTGCATGCCTATGCGAGTTCGGACGTCAGCTCGCGATATAGGGCCGTGGTGGAACATCCCCTTCTCATCGACGACTTCTTTCATGATGATCGTCGCAATGTCGCTTTGGATGCGAAAGAAGTCATCTCTAAGTTTATAATCCGCTTCTCCATGAGATTCTAGCCACTTGTGGATATGATCATCATTTCTGCTTCTCATGCGAAGCTTTTGGTGATCCGTGTTGATCTGAATCATGAGATGGAGGATGTACAATCCATCCTTCTTGCTTGGTTTTGGGATTTGGATGTAGGATAAGTTAGTTTTATGCGCAAAACCCATCTTCTTGTTCCTTTGTTTCCTGATCTGCATGTGGCCACCTCTAAAGTTGAAGCCTTGGAGAGCATCATCTAGAATATTCATTATGTGGGTGTAGTCTTTTTTCTCGTTGTCTCTGGAAGGGTCAAAATACACGGCGTGGGATACTTGCGGATAAAGAACGATAAGGACGGCGCGCCCGTTGCTGCGGGGAAAAGACACCTCAAATTATTCCCCATAGAGAGAGAAGGAATGATTGAAATGTATGAAAGGGTTGTTCGAAACTGACTTACTTTGGATGATAAGGCACGAGGACAATTTCCCGGTCCTTATTCTGTACCATGAAGTTTTGGAGGTAGTCCCTAGCAGTTTCATGCTCAAAGTCGCCGAGACTCAAGAAAGACTCGTGCATGTAGTACGGATCCGCCACACAGATTTGCGAGACTTCTTCACTGTTCATGACAGAGCTCATATGTAGCACAAAAAGGCGGACGATTGTAAAATCGAGCCGCCTTGTCAGAAACATCTCAAAGATATGGTCAAACCGCAGGAAGAACACCTCCACGGGCCGTGTCTCGACGTAGCACTTCCCCTCAGGCACACGAGCCGCGTATGTCGGATATCCTGGATCCTTTGAGGCTAGTAGGCTTTTCTCAGTCGACAGCACATGGTCGTGCAGTCTCCTGAGATCCCCTCATAGTGCCTCCAGCGGTTTCGGCGGTAGCATCGGCTCGCCCGTGAGATGGAACATGGCCGCACCTTTCACGGGTACACACTCTTCAGAATGCATCGTTTGGCTGCTATGTGCTCTGGCTTGTTTGGAGGCAGCTATCTTCCCCGATCTCTTTCTCTCCTTTTTCTTGGGCACACCTTCTAGACCCTTCCTTAACCCCTGCCCCAGTGTTCCCGGGCTAAGTATTGTACGACCCTCGCGCTGGGATAGTTGAGCCTGTGTTGAGGCGGCATCTTCAGGCGTGTCCTGTGAGGATTTCATGAAGAGAGACTTTTTGCAATCCCTGCTACGACCTTCCTGCCCGGGCATATCATCCATATCCTCATTAGCAAGCTGATAGCCCGATTCATCATATGGTTGACTCATCAATTCTATGTCACATTCATACGCGTTTGTATTGAGGAAATCCATAGGGTCGACCTCCGTCTCATCATCCATTCTCTGTTCTACAGGAGAAATTACATTAGCCAGCACTATTGCACCCCCTTCATCATGTCGTCCGCCGCTCTCACCCGGCACTACAGGAGCTGGTAATTGCGTAGGCGGGGTGGTGGTCTCCGCACATGCTTGTTGATGTGTGGTTATTGGTGTGCTCTCGGCCGGCTCCAGACGAATAAGATTCTTCGGCCATAGCAGCACCCAACCCTTGCAGCTTCCAATCCACGGCGGGGTCTCGTCGTCTGCTCCCACATGCTGTACTGGAGGAGGCAAATCCTCGTGCCCCGATTTCACACTAGACAAGCTAACCCTGAAGTGCCCAGCAGGGATCAGCTGGTTGTGGAAGGTGGGTTGCAAGGGGTCCATTATCATCCCCTTTTCCCACGTCCACCTTCTGGCCTTTGATCAAGTAGAGTATGGTGCACGGGGTTTCTTTCGCCTGCAAACACATATGTCTGTGGCGTAAAACATCTGAAAGGCAACAAAAATGGAATATTATATATATATGGTGGTGCGACATGTAATTACCGTGATGGCGTCGAGCTCAGCCAAAGACGAAGGCCCACCGAGCGCGCCAGAGACTGGGGACGGGCTGCTATGAGCGGGAGCGGCTGCGAGAGGAGGCCCGGTTGCGTGGGCAAGTGATGGTGCGATGATGTTGTTGTTCATGGAGTTGCTCCCGTTGAAACTGGGCAACGGGAAATCATGTACCGTCTTGTCTGGATTTTCCTTCGTCTAGTTGATGATAACTGGAACCAAGTTAGTAGCGAAATCATTTCTGCAGGCAGTTACAGCTGCATTGACTGCCTGCTGTAACAACTCATATTTGTCCTCGGCTGCTTTTTTCGCGTCCTCAGCTGCTTTTTTCTCGACCGCAAGCTTCACCTTCGCGTTGATGTCCGCCTGACTAAACTTCTTTTTCTGCTTCTTGGCCTCTGGGCCCTCGTTGTAAAACACCTTCCACGTGGCGCCATCTCCAGCACCGTGCACACGACCATATTGCGGCCGCTGGCCCAAAGGGAGTCCCTTAAGTTCGTTCAAGGCCCGGTTGAGAGGGGTGTCCCACTTGGGCCTCATCGTAGAAGTAGGGTTTTCGGCTGCAAGCTGGTGTTGCTTCTCCAGTAGTCTAATCAATTTCCTCGTGATCTTGTCCGTGTAAAAAACCTTTTTCTCCTTGTCCCACTTGTAGCAGGCCCTGATGAAGTCATGCTCCAAGGGGTTGGTGAACTTCGTGAAGGGGTCTGGGAGACCCGTGGCTTCACGTTCTGCGTCCTCCTTATCCCGTATGGGCCTTTTACCGAGGTAGCCACGGCTTCTAAGGCGATGCTTCCCCATGTTCCTTTGCTGAAGGCTCTTGAATTTCGCAGCCTTAGCCTTGGCGTCCTCAGTAGCGCAAGTGTCCTTGAACTTTTCAAACTCCTCTTCTGTAAGTGTCGGATTTTCCTCCAGAATCTTGGACAAGGGTTCCTCAGCCTCAATAGCTCGTTTCACCCTCGATTTCTAGGAGGCCAAATCATTGCTGAACATGCCCATGGCGTGATTGTTAATCTCTTTCATCTTCGGATCATCCCACGGTTGTTCTATGTTATCATCCCGATCGGGGAACTTGAATCTCTTGTGCAACTTCGTTAGGAGCAACTACGTCAAATGTTCTTTACTCCTTAAGTCATCGTCATTGATGCTCGTGCATTCCCGTAGGATGCATCCTACTTGGTTCCCATAGCACTTGCGAGGTTCTTCCGGCTCTAACGGCTCAAACTTGCCAGGTGCCATATTTGTGATCACAAGTCGTCCAATCCCTAGTTTATTAGGTTTTCGTATCCTCTGCTTCTTATGTCTCTTTTCGGTACCGGCATCGGTGCCGGTATCTTCCCCGGCGGTACCTTCCCCACCGGTCTCGGCGCCGCCATCGGTGCCGGTGCCGTCGGTGTCGGTGTCGGCGTCAGTACCATCATCGAGGCGGACCTACAAACCTTGCTTAGCACTCAAAAATTCGAGGTAGTCTTGTTCACCCTCATAATCCATCTCGTCTGCATCTTGGTCAGAAGGCCCAGTTTCTTCGTTGTTCGACATGTTTCCTATGATTAAGTGTCCTCATTTATTTCTAAAAGTATGAATAAATGAGAAATGAGATAAAAAAGAAATATATGTACCTGCACTCGATATGCCAACTATGTAGCACAAATCATGCCTTTATTCACGGGAAATTTTGGCATGACCTTTGCTAAAAAATGGACATATCGAGCACTTGAAATTCATCGAAAGGAAATGAATCAACATTCCAACGTAACATAGGCAACTCGGATCATTTACCAAAACATGACAAATCCACATATCACATGTCCAGTTCAAATTTGCATATAAATTCAGCAAATTTTGAAACCTATCTAAATTCATAACTAAATAGATAACCTAATTAACATAACTAAAACCTAAGTAAATTAACCCTAGCTAGCAGAGAAAGAGGGGGGTGGTTTACAGAGGGTGCAGGGTGAGGAGGCAGGCCCGACGACGGCCGAGGTTGGGAGGGGAGGAAGCAGAGGAGGGAGGCGAGGGCCGACGGGTCGGGGGCGAGCGTGCCTGGGTCAGGGGCGGCGGGGTCAGGGG
>NC_041388.1:71663934-71728389 GCF_002162155.2 Triticum dicoccoides
GGGCGCGGCGGGGTTGGGGGCGGCGGGGTCGGGGGCGAGCGCGCCGGGGTCGGGGGCGAGCGCGCCGAGGTCGGGGGCGGGCGCGGCGGTGCGACGGGGCCGGGGAAGAGAGAGTGGGGATTTGGGGGAAAAGAGGCGGGATGAAGCAGGGAGATGGAGAATTTTGGGTTAAGTGGATGTAGCAGTAGCGCATTTACACGAAATGCGCTACTACTATTACAAGCAGCTATAGCGATTTTCTACAGAAACCGCTACTTCTACCTTGACTAGCTGTAGCTCTTTTTCACTAAAGCGCTACTGCTATAACCAGTTTCCCTTTTTTCTTTTCCTCAACATAATAGGAACATGTATATTACATCATTGGACCCTTGCACAATAATGGCTAAGTGTGTATACAAAATAGGAACATATATATATTACATCATTGGACCCATGCATAATAATGGCTAATTAAGTGTGTATACAAAATAGGAACATATATTTCCATTTTGCAAAAGCATGAAATATTAATCACACCTCTATCTCGAGATCGAGCACACGGTGGAGATGATGATGTAGGGAGGTCAAAAGTGCACAAAGCTCTTCTTGACAAAGAAAGATCTAGTTAGGGGGAAAATAGGTCACTTAACTAAATGCTACATCTACCTAGCTAGCTAATTTGGGAGGAGACAACTTCAACTAGTGGAGGGGGGAGGAAAAAGAGAAAGGAGATGAATTAATGGAGGTGGTGTAGTTATAGCTAGGAGTAATGAAGAGAGAGAAAGGTAGGTAGAAGAGGGAGAGTAATGGGGGGAGAAGTATTGAGGAAGAAGAAGAGTGGGAGATGGAGGATGTGGGAGGTAGGGGAAAGGGAGGAGAGGAGATGGGGAGGGGAGGTGGAAAAGGTGGTGGGTGCTGCGTATTAGCAGTAGCGCGGGAGAGAAAGCGCGCTGCTGCTAAGAGCGTAGCAACAGCGCGCTTTCCTGTCACGCGCTACTGCTAAACGGGCCAACCCTGTGCACAATTTCAAAATTAGCAGCAGCGAGGTAACAAAAAAGCGCGCTGCTACTATGGCATTAGTAGCAGCGCGCTCCCTGGCGCCGCGCTACTGGTAAACTTATGTCATTGTGTACTGTCGGTGGATTTTTGTAGCAGCGCGGTTTAAGCGTCACGCGCTACTGCTAAGTTTGCACCAGCAGCGAGCTTTCCATAGCGGCGCTGCTACTACTTAGCAGCAGCGCCTGTTTTTATGCCGCGCTGCTGCTAAGATTCTGTGTATAAGGTTTTCCCTAGTAGTGAAGTGGGGCGCCCCCACCCCTAGGGTTTCCAACCCTAGGCGCAGGGGGAGGCCCATGGGGGGCGCACCAGCCCACTATGGGCTGGTTCCCCTCCCATTTCAGCCCACGGGGCCCTCCGGGATAGGTGGCCCCACCCGGTGGACCCCCGGGACCCTACTGGTGGTCCCGGTACAATACCGATTACCCCCAAAACTTTCCCGATGGCCGAAACTTGAATTCCTATATATAAATCTTCACCTCCGGACCATTCCGGAACTCCTCGTGACATCCGGGATCTCATCTGGGACTCCGAACAACTTTCGGGTTACCGTATACTAATATCTCAACAACCCTAGCGTCACCGAACCTTAAGTGTGTAGACCCTACGGGTTCGGGAGACACGCAGACATGACCGAGACGACTCTCCAGTCAATAACCAACAGCGGGATCTGGATACCCATGTTGGCTCCCACATGCTCCTCGATGATCTCATCAGATGAACCATGATGTTGAGGATTCAATCAATCCCATATACAATTCCCTTTGTCAATCAGTATTTTACTTGCCCGAGACTCGATCGTCGGTATCCCAATACCTCGTTCAATATTGTTACTGGCAAGTTACTTTACTCGTACCTTAATGCATGATCCCGTGATCAACCACTTGGTCACATTGAGCTCATTATGATGATGCATTACCGAGTGGGCCCAGAGATACCTCTCCGTCATACGGAGTGACAAATCCCAGTCTTGATTCGTGCCAACCCAACAGACACTTTCGGAGATACCCGTAGTGCACCTTTATAGTCACCCACTTACGTTGTGACGTTTGGCACACCCAAAGCACTCCTACGGTATCCGGGAGTTGCACAATCTCATGGTCTAAGGAGATGATACTTGACATTCGGAAAAGCTATAGCAATCGAACTACACGATCTTTGAGCTATGCTTAGGATTGGGTCTTGTCCATCACATCATTCTCCTAATGGTGTGATCCCATTATCGATGACATCCAATGTCCATAGTCAGGAAACCATGACTATCTTTTGATCAACGAGCTAGTCAACTAGAGGCTCACTAGGGACATGTTGTGGTCTATGTATACACACATGTATTACGATTTCCAGATAACACAATTATAGCATGAACAATAGACAATTATCATGAACAAGGAAATATAATAATAACCATTTTATTATTGCCTCTAGGGCATATTTCCAACACTCACTAACAGAGGGGTCCTAAGGGTTTGGGTTGGTAGTTTGAACTTATCCACAAATCCCCTTGATATGTATGAATGCGATGCACCAGTATAAAAAAGAACATGGGCGGTAAAAGACTTAACGAAAAACTTACCAATAACCGCGTCTGGCTGCTCTTCAACCTCCTCCATGTTAACGTGGTTCACTTGTCCTTTGTTGAATGGATTGGGCTTCTTTCCAGCGCTCCCATTACCGTTTCCATTCTTCGCTTCAGGGCACTCCATGGCATAGTGTCCAGTCTTCCCGCACTTGAAACAAGAAACGTGGCTTAGGTCTCTCTTGGCGGGTGTGGCTGGATTGGAACGGTTCTGATTGTTGCTTGCTCCATTCACATTCCCATTCCTTGGGCCAGTATGATTATGGGTACTCCCTCCATTGTGGGTGTGGCCTCCATGGTTATGAACAAGTCCTCCCGAGTTCAGGGTTAGGCGAGGCTTCTGCTGAGCTCCTGAATTATACCTTCCTTGTCCATACTTCCTCTTACGGCTCTCAATCTGCTGCTGCTTCCCTTCAATCATAAGAGCCTTATCTACCAACTCTTGGTAGTTGTTGAATGTTGCCACCATCAACTGCATGCTCATCTCATCATTTAGCCCTTCCATGAACTTCTCTTGCTTTGCGGCATCTGTGGCCACATCATCAGGGGCATAGCGAGATAACTTGCTAAACTCATCCACGTACTGAGCCACAGTACGGTTCCCCTGGCGCAAGTTGCGAAACTCACGCTTCTTCATACTCATAGCTCCAGTTGAGACATGAGTAGTGCGGAATGGTTGCTGAAACTAGTCCCATGTAACAGTGGCTATAGGATAGGTGACTATGTAATTCTCCCACCACGAGGTTGCTGGTCCGTCCAACTGATGTGCGGCAAAACGCGCCTTCTCAGCATCTGTACATCCCGCAGTGGTTAATTCCCTTCCAATCCTGCAGAGCCAATCATCTGCCACTATGGGCTCGGTGCTACTAGAAAACACCGGCGGTTGCAACCTCAGAAAACGGGCTAAGTTGTCAACTGGTGGTGGTGGTGGATTGTTGTTGTTATTGTCTTGGTTCTGAACTAACAACTACATCAGGGTATTCTGCTGCTGGATCAACTGAGTGAGCTCCGATGGGAAAGTAAATCCGGGGTCATGTCTCGGAGGCATCTGAGGGTTTAGAGGGAAGAGAATAGAATAGAATGAGGTATAGTGAGAAAAACACTACCCATATGCACATGAGACAAACACAATCATATCACTCAATCAATCAAGCAGGGCATACAATCGATCTAACTATCGTTACAAAAAGTGCTTGGACTATACTATATACATGGTGGAATACTACTACTGATGTGGTGGTCTACTAGAAATATTGCTCGGTTGAAGACTCCATAATATCTGCTCCAGCTTCATCCTCATAGTCATCATCGCTATCGTCGGGGTCCGAGTCGGTGTCGTCGATGATGATGTAGTCCTCTGGACGAATCTCCTTGGGTTCTTCGTCTTCTCCTCCTGGTGCGGGGTATCCCATGAAAACTCCTAGCTTCCTTTCCAGATCATCATTCTTCTCCACTAGTACGACGATTTCCTCCTCATAATCTTTGCGAGTAGCCTTGAGTTCTTCTTCCAGTTCCGTGATCCTTGTCATTGCCTTCTTCGGATCTATCATGCATGTCCACATCTGGTTCTCCTGGCGACGAATGTGCTGGTTTAACTCCTGGATGAAAGCGGCGATTGATCTATCCTTCCTGGTGCTGATCATCTCCCATTTCTCATCTCTGCGCCCACAAATCTGATAGATAGTATCCTTAAGCTCCTTATGGTAAACTTCTCCAATGCGTCCCATGGTGATGTGAGCTGCCATACTCTTTCCTAGACTCCAGGTTGGTGCATCAAAGGAAAACTCTATGGGCTTAGTGACTGGTGTGAATGTCCTTCCTGTAACTTGAACTTGAATCATCCATCGTTCCTCTTCTGGTAAAGTGGCGTTGTAAGTCCAGGTGAAGCTTGGTATTCCAATGTTCAGGTACCTAGTGACTTCCTTCAAGTGTCGTCCAAAGGGTGCGTCTTCGTCCGGTTGTGCAAACTTGTTCCTTGCGTCCGCCATCCTAAAGAGTAGAAAATGGAGTCAGAAATGAGAAGAGAGTAGTGATCTAGGGCTTTAGCTTAGTGGTTGTGTCCTACACTCAGCGTGTGCTCTGATACCATCTTGTAACGACCCGACCTCAAACGGTCAAGTCTCTGTGCTTCAGTGTCATCCCTGGATCGGTAATGCTGACACACACACAGTACTCAAGGATTTATAACAGAGTAGCAATCACACACTTATTACATTGAATGTCTCAAAAGAGAACTTATTACAATAAGTATGGCTTAATGCCATCTAATACGGTAACAACGAAAGGCTTAGAAGATAAAGTGAGTCCATCAACTCCAACGGCATAGCTGAGCTGCACGGCAACGACCTAACGAACCTTACTCCTCGTCTGAAAAGTCTGCAACATAATACGTTGCAGCTCGAAAACGGGTCAGCACATGGAATATGCTGGCAAAGTAACACAGTAGAGCAAGAACAGAATAATGTTATCACTACATGCATATTTGGCTGGTGGAAAGCTCTATGGTTATAGTTTTTGCGAAAAGCTATTTTTTTCCTACAACAAAGGAATGGATTTTATTTAACTATCATGGTAGTTGAAACATCATTGAGAAGGTTCCTCCAACTCAATCACAATTAAAAGTAATTATCAACCCAACAATATTAATTTAGAGTGATGAGATACATATGATAATCCAAGTACTAGATACTCAAGATTGTCCGTCACCGGGGACACGGCTAACCATGATTAGTTTATACACTCTGCAGAGGTTTGCGCACTTTTCCCCACAAGACTCGATCTCCTCCGTTGGATTTCTCGCACTACATGGTGTTTGAGAAACGGATGACCGAGACACGGTTTTTCAGAAGCATTAACTCTCTACTCAGATAGACTATACCACCTACAACCCACTACCTGCTAGTCTATCTCTTCAAGAGCTTCACGCAACTTACTCAACTATGCTAGAGCCCATAATAGCTTGTGGATGCACACGGAAGTTTCTAGCATGAAATATCTCAGTTACCTTTGAGCCTGGGTGGCGGACCTTAGGATTATCGCACGGGTACTCCGGGATATCCTAGGACAACACTGGATTCTCCAGGTGCCCAACAAACAATCCACCCAGATGCGTATTTAAGTTGCCACCTTAAGTTGAACCATTAATTAGTAATCTCACATCTGTCATGGATTCACTCACCCAAACCACGTCTACGAGCATAGCATAGCAATATAAGCAATACGTAGAAGTAACTCCCAAATGTTTGACAATAATAGGGCAATAGGTTCTACCTCATCAACTACTTCCCAACCGACATGTTATCAAATCCTAACCATGCAATGTTTTGAGGGTTGGAACTAATGCATAAAAACTGGCACTACTAGAAATCCCCATATTTTCGACGGTGAAATGTAATGGCCGACGGGCCGTCGGCCATTATAGTAATAGCCGACGGTAGTGTCAATGGCCGACGGTTATTGTAAACTCACAAGTATTACTAGTAATAGCCGACGGTATGCTAGATTAACCGACGGTAAAAATCCAATCCTTGGGTATCCCATTTAATGCCCGACGGTTCATTGTAATGCCCGACGGTTTATGCTACACCCTTGGGAATTACATGTAATGTCCGACGGTGATTTGTAATAGCCGACGGTGAAAATAAAGCTCTCATCTATGACTAAAAATGGCCGACGGTTTTTTATACACCCACGGGGCTTACATGGAATGGCCGACGGTGAAATTTCATAGCCGACGGTGAAAAGAAAACTCTCACCTATGAGTGAAGATGGCCGACAGTACATGTGTGGCTCTCGGTTATTTGAGAAATACCTGACGGGGGATAGCAATAGCCGACGGTCAACTTTCACTCCCACTGATATATGTTTCGGTGAACAACATCGATAAACATGTGGAATGACCAATGTTATATTGTAGATACTTTCCCTATAAGAAAATATCCAAGAATGAACATCTAACATTATATTTGTAAGTGCATTACTCATGTAGTTTTTTACAATTAATGCGTTATGGCGTGGAATACTATGAACGCTTCTCGCCCCAGCAAGGCATGGTAGCCGTTCTAGAAGGGCACGGTGTGGAAGGTCAGCTCCTCGATCAGATAGTTCTCGGGAGTGCCGAAGACCACATCGAGGGTGATCTTTCCCTTGCATCGTGCTTTCCCTACTTGGGATGACCCCTTTAAATGTAATTGAGCTATGCTAGATGCGAGTTGTGTCGAATTGCATTTTTTTTCCAACGTTCCCTCGTAAATGAGGTTTAAGCTACTGCAGTCGTCCATTAGTACCTTGTGTAGTCGGTATCCGTCCATGCTGGGGTCGAGGACCATGGCGGCTGGGCATCGGTTAGATCGACCACTGGCTGGTCGTGCTGCTCAAACGTGATCGGCATGTTCAACCATGCTGCCGGGGGTGCACATATCGGGGCGCGGACGAGCTCCTGTAGGACCCGTTTTCTTTGGTTTCCTGACTTATATATTTGGTAAATCATCAGAACCTCAGGTTCTTCCAAGGAATTTGTGGGATGACTGATGGTGCCTATTTGAGAGGAGAGCCTCGCCTCCCTTAGCGACTTGTTTTACAACCCAACAGGCTCGAAGGCCATGGGTTGGATTGGCGTTGAGCAAAGTAGAGTGTATAGGAACGGTCAGTCGAGCAATCCGTCTAGGGCGGTCTAGGGTCCCATCTTCTTTCTTTTTCGCGCCTTTGATTCGTCTGAGTATACTGGTTCCTGGGCTAGCTAGGCTTCTTCAATGGTGCAAAATTTTAACACCAACTCTGAAAGCTCAGAGAAGGTCTGAACTCGGCGCCGAGCGAGGGCATTCAACAATCCCTCGTCGTGACAGTTGTGGCTAAAGGCAGCCAGTGTTTCCGTATGGGGCATCCAAGCAGTGGCTAGTGATTCACGAAGCTCGCAAAAAATCTAAATTAATCATTTAGAAACTTATAATGCTAACTCAATTTTATTTAAATTATCTTCATCTTTGTGTTGGTTAAATCAATTCGAGATGAAAAAATTTCTACAAGCCTTAACCAATAGCTAATAGAACTTGATTTTGATTTACTTTTCATGCATATTAATAGTATATATTGACATGATGCTAGCAAATCGGTAAATTTATTAATATTTCATTCCACTCTCCTTGGAGTTTATTAGGATTGTTATCATTCGAGCTCTGATTTACTTTATTCCTAGGGAGTACTCCACTTGTTCATAAATGTGTGCCTCCATATTGAAATGTTTTGTACTCCTTCCGTTCCCAAATATAAGTCTTTTTAGGGATTCCATCAAGTGACTACATACGGAGTAAAATGAGTGAATCTACACTCTAAAATATGTCTACATACATCCATATATTGTATTCCATTTGAAATGTCTAAAAAGACTTATATTTAAGAACGGAGCGAGTAGCACACATTGGGCTGTAATTTTATACTATATATGCATAACAATATATTATAGATGAGTACTTTGCGCACAACAGATTATATACAATTTACATGCAAAGATTCATGCCAACTATCGATTGATTCCTTGATTTGGGTCCAACTGAAGTCAGATTGTAGCATCAACCAATCGTACAAAGATCGATATGGCAATTTCGACCATGAAATTACTTTTGATGATATCTGAAATAATTAATTTCGAGTAGAAATTTATTTTACCTAAAAAAGGGAGTAGATTTTCTTTACTGAGTTTCGCAAAAAAAAAGATTTTCTTTACTAAATACGTATGGTATATATCTTTTCGAATTTCTTATGAAAAAATGTCAGTTACGGCAGGAGAAGGAACCATTTTCACCTCCAGCCATTATTTACCTCCTGCCACTTACCATTTTTTTTACGTGCGGCCCATCTTGTATCCGCCATGTGCCCACGTCCTCCCATCCCACCCCTTTCCCTCCGAAACCTCCCAGTCCCACACCGCATCTTCTCTTCTCCCAAGTCCCAACAACTTCTTCGCCGCCGCCGCCATGCGCCAACAGCGCTGTCGCCCGTTGACCCGGCTGCGCCCTCACCCTCGTCGCTCTCCCTGGCTCGGCAACATCACCCACTCCCTGCTCTTCCTCCCGACGCGGAAGTGTCCTTTCGGGTCTCGTCTCCGTCTTCGTGGTCCTCAGATCTGGCAGCCTCCGGCCACAACGCTGCCGGATCTAACCAACCAATAGGTGCTCGACGCCGCTCCTCAGGACCGCGTCGGTCTTCTTCGTCTGCTCTCTCTCTCCCTCAACCTCCCACGGCATGTATCGGCCCCTTCTGAAACTCCTCATCCGAGTGGCCACCTGATGCCGCCGTGTAGAACACGCTCACTCCTGCCTTTGCCCACCTGTACCAGGTCCGGTCGCCTCTTCCTTTGCGCAATTCCTCGAGCAGGTCATATATGTGGCGTATGTGTGTTGTTTAATGGATGGTGAGCTTATTTTCTGGTGGTTGGGGTCCAGGATTTGCTCCTGTGGTTCAAGTTGAATACCGGGGAGATGGAGATGGTGACATGGCTGGCTTCTGTGGTGGTGAGGTTCAAGGTCTACAACGAGGTCATGGTTGTTTGCATGTCTGTTTAGATCTATTTTTTGTGTGTACGGTTGAAAAACAAAGCCATGCCTATTAGTTTGGAAAATAAAGTCAAGCTTATGTGTTAAAAATAGTTTGATTAACTAGCAAGTGGCCATTTTGCAACGGTGAGATGAGCTAGCTAGCTTGTGTGATGCATGTATGTTTGGTCAAGGCTAGCTAGCTGCAGCAGTTTGACTAGTACGTAAGAGAAGAGACACTATGTCAGCATGTGCAATCAGAATCGGGATGTATACTTCACACTATTGTATAACTTAACTAGCAGTCCTCCATTCATGTAGATTAGTACGTACATTTCTTTTTTTTTTCCAAGTTTTTTCATCTCGCTTTTGCTTTTCTTTTCAGTATTTTGTATTTCTGTAACATTTAGCTCCTGTTCCTAAGGCTGATGCATCCATTGACATGTCAACATCATGTCCTGTGTGTTCTTTCTCCAAGATGTAGTGCGGGGTTCTTATTTGATGTTATTCGAAAATTCTCCGGTTTCATGTTATTCAGAATGAGTTTGTTAACAAGACCTGATCAATCGTGTTAGTGGATTCTTTTTGATGAGCATGAGATGGATGAATTTAGAAAACACAACTCTCTGTACCCTCTCTTTACTTTCTGTTATTTAGTTGAAATAAAGCAAAAATAGTAATTTTTGTCTGTTCTTTGAATTACCCATGCAATAAAAAATACCCCAAAAATAAAAGTTCTCCAAATGCCCTGAAATTTAAATATGATTTTTTCTGAAATATTTGAAAATATCTGGCACTAAAAACACAACAGGGGGAGCAAGCACCTGGGCACGAGGGTACAGGGCGCGTCCCCTGCCTCGTGGGCCCATGGTGGCTCCCCTCCACTTATTCCTGCACCCACACACTCCTTTCTCCCAAAAAAAATCACCATCCAGCTCAAGCACGAGTTTTAGCTCATTTTGCGGCGATTTTCGATCTCCTTGCTCAAAGCACCTCTCACAAAACTACTTTGGGGGGATTGTTCCTTGGTATGTGACTCCTCCATTGGTCCAATTAGTTTTTGTTCTAGTACTTTATTCATTGCAAATTTGTGCTGCCGAGGTGACCATGTTCTTGAGCTTGCATGTCAAATTTATATGGTTCCAAGTAGTTCTAATGCATGATATAGGTCCTAGGCACTTGTAGGAGTAGTTGCTATCAATTTTGTTGAGTTTGGTTCACTTTTATTTAAAGTTACTAAAAAATTCAGAAATCTTGCAAACTTCCACAAACTGTGGGGGGATCTTCCACAATGGGGTAGTACTAGTGAATTTCAGATTCTACCATTGCTTGCAAACTTCCACAATGGGGTAGTACTAGTGAATCTCGCAAATCTGAGTTTAGAGATTTTCTTGCTAGTATAACTGTGGGGGAATCTAGCGATATAGCACAAGCTACCATAGGGAGCATTCATTTTCCTGCTATACATTATTTTGCTCTCTTCATGGGTAGGTGCATAAATGGTAAAGATGAAGCATGTCATATGTGTGTCCCTGACCTCAGTATTCTTAGGAGTGTTGTGTTAGGAGATAAACATTATAATTTAGGAGCCATTGTTGCACGTAGGTTGCATTATAATAGATTTAATGGAGATTTCTTTGGTGGAATTTATGCAACCCGTATAGCTAATTTTCTTGGTATAACCATACATGAGGATGATATTGAGTTGCCTCCTGCTTATTTGGATTATGAGGCTATGGTTCATCATCATTTTGTTTAGAGGAACGATCAGTTCCTCCAGTACCGACTAATCTTTGACAGACAACGCACCTATTGTTGGGGATCGTAGCAGAAATTTAAAATTTTCTACGTTTCACCAAAATCAATCTATGGAGTAATCTATCAACGAAGGGAAGGGGAGTGCATCTACATACCCTTGTAGATCGCTAAGCGGAAGTGTTGCAAGAATGCGGATGAAGGAGCCGTACTCGTAGCGATTCAGATCGCGGTTGATTCCGATCTAAGCGCCGAATAACGGCGCCTCCGCGTTCAACACACGTGCAACCCGGTGACGTCTCCTACGCCTTGATCCAGCAAGGGGAGAAGGAGAGGTTGGGGAAGACTCCATCCAGCAGCAGCACGACAGCGTGATGGTGGTGGAGGAGCGCGGGACTCCAGCAGGGCTTCGCCAAGCACTACGAGAGACGAGGAGGGAGAGGGGTAGGGCTGCGCCAACAGGGGAAGAACTTCGTGTGTTGGGCTGCCCCTTTGCCTCCACTATATATAGGGGGAGAGGGAGGGCTGCGCCCCCACCTAGGGTTTCCACCCCAAGGGGTGCGGCAGCCCTAGATCCCATCTAGGGTGGCGGCCACAAGGGGGAGAGGGGGAGGCGCACCTGGGGTGGGCCTTAGGGCCCATCTGCCCTAGGGTTTGCCCCCCTCCCCTCTTGGAGGCGCCTTGGGCCTTGGTGGGAGGCGCCCCACCCTACCTAGGAGCTGGTCCCTTCCCACTATTGGCCCATGTAGGCCTCCGGGGCTGGTGGACCCCCGGACCCGTCCGGTGGTCCCGGTACAATACCGGTGATGCCCGGAACACTTCCGGTGGCCAAAACCATACTTCCTATATATCAATCTTTACCTCCGGACCATTCCGGAACTCCTCGTGACGTCCGGGATCTCATCCGAGACTCCGAACAACATTCGGTAACCGCGTACATACTTTCCCTATAACCCTAGCGTCA
This sequence comes from Triticum dicoccoides, assembly GCF_002162155.2. NCBI lineage: Eukaryota > Viridiplantae > Streptophyta > Magnoliopsida > Poales > Poaceae > Triticum > Triticum dicoccoides. The sequence goes on from NC_041388.1 coordinate 71,675,798, forward strand.
TCGAACCTTAAGTGTGTAGACCCTACGGGTTCGGGAGTCATGCAGACATGGCCGAGACAACTCTCCGGTCAATAACCAACAGCGGGATCTGGATACCCATGTTGGTTCCCACATGCTCCACGATGATCTCATCGGATGAACCACGATGTCAAGGATTCAATCAATCCCGTATACAATTCCCTTTGTCTATCGGTACGATACTTGCCCGAGATCCGATCGTCGGTATCCCGATACCTTGTTCAATCTCGTTACCGGCAAGTCTCTTTACTCGTTCCACAACACATCATCCTGTGTTTCAACTCCTTGGTCACATTATGCACATTATGATGATGTCCTACTGAGTGGGCCCAGAGATACCTCTCCGTTACACGGAGTGACAAATCCCAGTCTCGATTCGTGCCAACCCAACAGACACTTTCGGAGATACCCGTAGTGTACCTTTATAGCCACCCAGTTACGTTGTGACGTTTGGCACACCCAAAGCACTCCTACGGTATCCGGGAGTTGCACAATCTCATGGTCTAAGGAAATGATACTTGACATTAGAAAAGCTTTAGCATACGAACTACACGATCTTGTGCTAGGCTTAGGATTGGGTCTTGTCAATCACATCATTCTCCTAATGATGTGATCCCGTTATCAAGGACATCCAATGTCCATGGTCAGGAAACCGTAACCATCTATTGATCAACGAGCTAGTCAACTAGAGGCTTACTAGGGACATGGTGTTGTCTATGTATCCACACATGTATCTGAGTTTCCTATCAATACAATTCTAGCATGGATAATAAACGATTATCATGAACAAGGAAATATAATAATAACCAATTTATTATTGCCTCTAGGGCATATTTCCAACACCTATCACGTCGCTCTCCCTGCTTCTACTTTCTTTGACTTTCGAGCAAAAGGGAGATATTTTATAACCAGAGAGGAGGCGGAAGAGTATAAGAGGAGGGCTAAGATAGCTCGCCTCCAAGCTGCATCCCACGATGCAATGACTGCTGCATCTCAGTACGACCCCAATTACAATGTTGGATATCCGCCAGGTCATCCGTGGCAATAGACCAACTTAGGCCAAAAGCCTAACCTTGGGGGAGTACGTATTTTCCATCGATATTACATTTATGTTCACACACACTCATTGCTAGATGTCGGTGCTCATACTTTTTCATTGTAATATCCATGCTAGTTTATTTCCTTTTTATGCTTTCTTCTTGTGTGTTTGATAAACCTTCAAAAAAACAAAAAAAATAAGTCGTAGCTTGTAGCTATTTTATTTTTCTTGTTGTAGTAGTAATAACTAAAAAGAAACCCCAAAAAGATTTCTCGTTCTTCTTTTGCCTGTTGGGAGGTCTCCCATGTAAATAGTTTTATTTCTTTTCTTTGGGGGTCAATAGGAGAACACCAAAATTAAATTTTTAAAGTGGCTCTTATATGCATTATTGTTGATCTGACAAAAGAGCCCATATTGCCTTGTCTTCTCCTGTTTATTGAATATTTGCATATTCCAGCTTAGTCCAATGCATGTGCACTATTATTATTATTCAGATCATTCGGTCGTGCAAGTGAAAGGCAATTATGATGATATATGATGGACTGATTGAGATGGGAGAAGCTGGTATGAACTCGACCTCTCTTATTTTTGTAAATATGATTAACTCATCGTTCCTGATTCAGCCTATTATGAATAAACATGTTTGCAATGACAATTAGAGATTATAGTTGCTTATGCCATGCTTAATTAGCTAGGAATTTATAATGGTTTACCTTGCGTGCCAACATGCTATTAAAATGGTTGTGATGTGGTATGATAGGGTGGTATCCTCTTTTGAACGATTCGAGTGGCTTGACTTGGCACATGTTCACGCATGTAGTTGAAACAAAATCAGCATAGCCTCTACGATATTTATGTTCATGGTGCATTATATCCTACTCATGCTTGCATTCGGTGTTGATTAATTTTAATGCATGTTCATGACTGTTGTCGCTCTCTAGCTGGTCGCTTCCCATTCTTTTTCTAGCCTTCACCTGTACTAAGCGGGAGTATTGCTTGTGCATCCAATCCCATAAACCCCAAAGTTATTCCATATGAGTCCACCATACCTACCTATATACGGTATCTACCTGTCGTTCCAAGTAAATTTGTATGTGCCAAACTCTAAACCTTCAAATGAAATTCTGTTTTGTATGCTCGAATAGCTCATGTATCAACTAGGGTTGTTCGTATCTTCCATGTTAGGCGGGTTATTCTCAAGAGGAGTGGGCTCCGCTCCTCACTCACGAGAAAATGGCTGGTCACCAGGATGCCCAGTCCCATGCTTTATGCAAATCAAATCAAAATAATTGCAAACAAAACTCCCCCTAGGACTGTGGTTAGTTGGAGGCACTCGTTGTTTCGAGCAAGCCATGGATTGATGCTTATTGGTGGAGGGGGAGTATAAACTTTACCATTCTGTTTGGGAACCGCCTATAATGTGTGTAGCATGGAAGATATCGCCATCTCTTGGTTGTTATGTTGACAATGAAAGTATGCCGCTCAAAAAATTATTTATCTCTGCTTTAAAATCGAGCTCTGACACCTCTACAAATCTCTGCTTCCCTCTACGAAGGGCCTATCTATTTACTTTTATGTTGAGTCATCACCCTTTTATTAAAAAGCACTAGTTGGAGAGCACCGATGTCATTTGCATTCATTACTGTTAGTTTACATTGAGTATAACTTGACTGGATCTCTTTTACTATGAATTACAATGTCTAGTCAGTCCTTGATCTTTAAAGGTGCTCTGCATTTATGTTTTGCGGTCTCAGAAAGGGCTAGCGAGATACCATCTTGTTATATCATATCATGATTGTTTTGAGAAAGTGTTGTCATCCGAGATTTATTATTATTGCTCGCTAGTTGATTATGCCATTGATATGAGTAAACATGAGACCTAAGAGTTATTGTGACTATGGTTAGTTCATGATCTTTGCTGAAAACTTGAATGCTGGCTTTACATATTTACAACAACAAGAGCAAACCGAGTTTGTAAAAGTTTTTTTTATCACTTTCAGTTTGTCAACTGAATTGCTTGAGGACAAGCAAAGGTTTAAGCTTGGGGTAGTTGATACATCTCCATCGTATCAACTTTTCCAAACACTTTTACCCTTGTTTTGGACTCTAACTTGCATGATTTGAATGGAACTAACCTGGACTGACGCTGTTTTCAGCAGAATTGCCATGGTGTTATTTATGTGCAGAAACAAAAGTTCTCGGAATGACCTGAAACTCCACGGAACTTATTTTTGGAAATAATAAAAAATATTGGCGAAAGAATCAAGGCCAGGCGGCCCACACCCTAGCCACGAGGGTGGGGGTGCGCCTGCCCTCCCCCCCGGGCGCGCCCCCTGCCTCGTGGGCCCCCTGGAGCTCCACCGACCTCAACTCCAACTCCATATATTCGTGTTCGGGGAGAAAAAAAATCAGGGAGAAAGATTCATCATGTTTTACGATACAGAGCCGCCGCCAAGCCCTAAACTCTCTCGGGAGGGCTGATCTGGAGTCCGTTCGGGGCTCCGGAGAGGGGAATCCGTCGTCGTCGTCATCATCAACCACCCTCCATCACCTATTTCATGATGCTCACCGCTGTGCGTGAGTAATTTCGTCGTAGGCTTGCTGGACGGTGATGGGTTGGATGAGATTTATCATGTAATCGAGTTAGTTTTGTTACGGTTTGATCCCTAGTATCCACTATGTTCTGAGGTTGATGTTGCTATGACTTTGCTATGCTTAATGCTTGTCACTAGGGCCCGAGTGCCATGATTTCAGATCTGAACCTATTATGTTTTCATGAATATATGTGAGTTCTTGATCCTATCTTGCAAGTCTATAGTCACCTACTATGTGTTATGATCCGGCAACCCCGAACTGACAATAATCGGGACCACTCCCGGTGATGACCGTAGTTTGAGGAGTTCATGTATTCACTATGTGTTAATGCTTTGGTCCGGTACTCTATTAAAAGGAGGCATTAATATCCCTTAGTTTCCAGTAGGACCCCGCTGCCACGGGAGGGTTGGACAAAAGATGGCATGCAAGTTCTTTTCCATAAGGACGTATGACTATATTCGGAATACATGTCTACATTATATTGATGAATTGGAGCTAGTTCTGTGTCACCCCATGTTATGACTGTTACATGATGAACCACATCCGGCATAATTCTCCATCACCGATCCAATGCCTACGAGCTTTTCATATATTGTTCTTCGCTTATTTACTTTTCCGTTGTTATTGTTATCATCACTATAAAATACCAAAAACATTACTTTTGCTACCGTTACTTTTGCCACCGTTACCACTACTATCATACTACTTTGCTACTAAATACCTTGCTGTAGATATTAAGTTTCCAGGTGTGGTTGAATTGACAACTCAGCTGCTAATACTTGAGAATATTCTTTGGCTCCCCTCGTGTCGAATCAATAAATTTGGGTTGAATACTCTACCCTCGAAAACTGTTGCAATCCCCTATACTTGTGGCTTATCAAGAGTCTTCTTCATTTAGTCCCAAAAAAGCAACTTTTAGTCCCTAGTAGTCCCTCTTGTTTGGTTAAAAAGTCTCTAAGAGGGACTTTTTCTAGTCCCTACACCAAAAAGTCCCTGGAAACAAACACCCCCCTGATTCTTTCTATATATTAGTCCCACCTCTCTCGTTTAAATCAAATCCCATCAATTTATATACACAAGTGAGTTGAACTAGAATCAACCAGTCAAAAGAGTCCCATTCAGTCCAACTCAAAAGGGAAATGTTTATAGCCGGCAGACCCGCCGAGTCTTCGGCCGGACGCGCGCTGTGCGTTCGATCGCGTAGAATCCTACGACCATGCGTGCCCTCCTGTAAGTTGACTTGTCACCTCAGCCCGCCACCAACCGTTCCCTTTTGCTTTTTTTCTTTCTCTGGTGATCGCTGTTGAAAGAGCAATCATGCCCTTACATCATGTTTTGATGTTGATGACAATATACATGTAGGGGGCTAACAATGGCTGTCAAGTAAATCTCACGTATTAGTCCCCGGTTCATCGATGTGTGTGGATCAAGAGCTTACAAGTGATTTTACTCAAGGATGAAGCATAAAAGTTGATTACATATTTGTTTTCTTGAGTATAGGATCCCGCACTATTAAGAGGGGATCGATAGGGTTAGTTAAAGGCTTGCTCTTGCCACAAACCTCCTAACCATACTGCACATGCCAAAAACTTTCATGTTTTGTCTCTTGGCTGCCGGATGTCCGGGCTGCACGCCGGATGTCTGGCCTCCTTGCCGGATATCTGGGCCTAGCCATCCAGAGAGCAGTTGTATACTGGGCTGCACGCCGGATGTCCGGGCCTTCCTGTTACGCCGGATGTCCAGGCCCATTCCGAATATCTGGGCATAGCTATCCAGAGAACGTCTTTATGCTGGGTTGCGCGCCGGATGTCCGGCCACCTACCGGATGTCCGGGCCTTCCTGATATGCTGGATGTCCGGGCTTGGGCCCCGGATGTCCGGCCCCTCTGTTCTTTTGTTCTGCATCTGTTCTGTTCCTCGTAGCTTACCAAGCCGGATGTCCGGCCCCTTGCCCGGATGTCCGGCCTGCTCACTCACTTACACTGCAACGGCCATATTTGAGCTCACACTATATATAGTCCTTCTTCCCCTTGGGAGAGGGTTGACCACTCACTTTGAACAAACCCTAGAACACATTTCACTCTCTCTCTCTCACTCCTCCACACCAATCTTAGATCCCCAAGGGATTTGAGAGCTTTTGAGAGAAGTTGTCCGATCAAGTGATAGATCCGCTCCTTCTCCTTCTTTGCACCAAAGGAATTCGTGATTTGAGCAAGTCTTGAGCTTTTCCCCATCGTTATTGTTACTCTTGGAGGTTGGAGACTCCTAGGCGGTAGGAGTCTTTCGGAGAGGAATCGACCTTTGTGATTACCTCCCCGGAAAAGTTTGTGAGGGTTTGGAGATCACCCCAAGGTCTACCACTAGTGGTTGAGAAACACCTTCGTGGTGTTGTCTCAAAGGGAGAATAGGGTGAGCCTTCGTGGCGTTGGTGTGCCTTCGTGGTAATATCCACCTCTCTAACGGTGACGTAGCTTCCCTCCAAGGAAGTGAACATCGGCATACATCCTCGTCTCCCGGAGTTGCGGTTATTCCTAACCCTAACTCTCTACTTGTGGCTACTTGTCTCTTAGTACTTACTTATATCATATTGTTCTTTCTTACTTACATACTTGTGTTACTTGCTTAGCACTTAGCACTACACTTGCAATTGTTAGGCTCACCTTCATATTCCACATTATTGCCTAAAATTGCTAAGTAATAATTAAAATTTGTAATTGTACATATTCACCCCCCTCTAGGTCCATCTCGATCCTTTTAATTGGTATCAGAGCGTCGTGCTCTATTCTTGTGGCTTAACCGCCCTAGAGCGAGATGAACCCCGACGGGACTCCCCTTGTTACAGATCCGAAGGATAAAGGTGAGGCTTCTTCAGAAGTCAAGTCCTTTACTTCTGAGGATCTGGAACGGGCTCTTGCTAAGCAAAAAAGAGGAGCATGATGCTTCTCTTGAGGCCTTGGTCCAAATGAGACTAGCCACATTGTCCATGGTGCATGCACCACCTTCTGGTGGTGCGGCTTCGAGGCCAACTGTGCCTACTCTGTCACTTGGTCAACAACCTCCTAACAATGTTCACTCCAGTGTTCCTTGGCTTTATGCAAGACCCCAAGTTGAGAAACCAAAATATAACCCTCAAGGCAAACCTCCTTTACTTGATGCCACTGCTGATTTTGCCTTGTGGAGAGTTGCTATGCAGGATCATCTTCGATATGGAAACGATGAGATGCTGGAGATCTTGGAGTATGGTTACCATGTGGTTGATCCAAAGAATCCTACACCAAGAGAAATTTATGACAAGAATCTCAATGACACTGCAACCATGTGTATAAGGAGAGGTATGGTTGAAAAGCAAAGGAGACCTTTCATACACATCACAAGTGCAAAGGAACTATGGGAAAGTATTATAAGATCCAAGACTGGTACCTCCACCCTTCAGAGTGCTCAATATGAAATTTCCAAGGGGCAATTGCAAAACTTTTGTATGGAGAAAGGTGAAACTCCCAATCAACTCCTTGAGCGTCTCATGACTCTCACTACTGACATTGAGTCGTGTGAGTGTGACAAGACACAAGATGGATTCAACATGACTAAGCGATTTCTTGTGGACAAGTTGCTTCATGCCCTTGCCCCATATCACCACCAAATGGTGTGGGACATAAGACAACACCATGCCTTCAAGGAAATGACTACAAATGGTATCATATCCACCTTCCAACTATTTGAAGAGTCAAAGGCAAATGCCACAAAACACCTTGCCATGCATTGTACTCCAACATCAAAGATCAATCTTGTATTGAAGGCCAAACATGTATGTGAAGATGAGCAAAGTGAAGAAGAAGAAGAAGATGATGATGATGATGATGAAGATGATGAAGATGGTGATGAGGTTGAATCCGATGAGGGCCCTTCATATGAAGACATGGCTCTCTTTGTCAATAAGTTTAGCATGGGAAAATTCAAGGGGAGATTTCAAAATAAGAAAGTAAGAAAATGCTACAACTGTGAAGAAACCAACCACTTCTCCAACGAGTGTCCTTATGAGAAGAGGGAGGATAAACCAAGGTTTCCCAAGAATAAGTTGCCAAATCCTTTGAACTCCAAGCTCAAGAAGAGAGATGGGAAAGCAATGGTTGCTCAAGAAGAATCCGATCCGTATGATGTTAGTGGTGTTGCCGGAGTTGCTCAAGATTCTCAAAACACGTTGAGGATAGTCAACAAGAGTGGTGATGTTGTCACCTACAACTATATGAAGGACTAAAAGGGCAATGCTCACAAGTGCCTAATGGCAAAGGCCATGGTAGAATAAGGAAATGACCAAAGCTCTCTTGACAAGGCCAAGGTAACTCCACGATCATATCCTCCTCTTTTCACTCCTCATACTCCTAGTGATGAGTATCTTGATGCGTAGGATAATCATGAGGATGATGATGATATAGATGATCCTATGCTTGCTAAACTAAATAAGTTCATGTGCTCCCTCAAAGGAAAGAAGCTCACTATGTTTCGTATGCTTATGGAGATGGTGAGTAAGCACACCATCAGCATTAAGGAACTCGAAACCCTCGTCACTGAGGAAAAGGAAAAATATGAAATCCTTGAGCGGAAAGTCCAGTATGAGGAAACACGAAATGATGAACTATGCTTGAAAATTGGTGCAAATATTGATGTTCATACTAAAGATCTTGCCTCCTTGAAAAAGGCTAATGACTCTTGCGAAGAGTTGATGAATGATAAAAGTAAGCTTGTGAAGTTGAATGCTTCTCTCTCTAAGGATTGTGAGCTCCTATCCGTGTCCCTTAAGACTAAGGAAGAAGAGCTCACCCTTCTTACAAAGAGTTTTGAGACACTCAAGCTTACTTATCTTGAAACTCTAGCCAAGGCTTACTCTTCTCCTATTATCAATGTTGATGCTTGTACTACTAACTCTAGTAGTGATCTAGCATCTATTCTTGAGGAAAATTGCTTTCTCAAGGCTCAAATCGAGAAAGGGCTCATGACGTATGCTCAAGGGCAAAAGAACCTTGATGAGGTATTTAGCCAACACAATGGAGTGTTCTCCAAAGAGGGACTCGGGTTTGACCCTAGCACAAGCAAGAAGAAGACATCCTCTCAAAAGTGCACCACCCCTCTAAAAGAAACTTTTGACGACAAGGGCACAAGGAGGAAGGTAAGGTTGTTAGTGGGAAGGCCACGAGGGGCATGCCCACTCTCAACAAGCCAAAAGAGTTCATGCCTCCATCCTATGTACTTCGTAAGGCTAAGGATGGAGAGGTTTATGCAAAGTTTGTTGTCCTCAAAATGCATCCCGGTTTTATTGGGTCCCTAAGACCCTTGTGACTAACGTGAGAGGTCCCATTGCAAAATGGTTGCCTCTAACCAAGTCATAATTGTGTGTAGGTTGCTTTCTCCGGTGGAGTAAAATGGGTGATTGACAGTGGATGTACCAATCATATGACCGGAGATAGCAAGTTGCTCTATGATTTCATGGAAGCTATTCAACCATTCACGCATTATGTTCGGTGGAGGATCAAAAGGATAGGTGCTCGGGCTGGGTAAGTGTAACAACCCGTATGTAACTTACCATATTTGTATTCCAACTCTTGCCATTTTCGGCACTAAGTTATGATATTTCCTCATTGTCGGGTTTTTTTGTCTTCGTGTGCTTTTGTCTTTGTCATGCATCTCATATCATGTCATCATGTGCATCGCATTTGCATACATGTTCGTCTCATGCATCCAAGCATTTTCCCCGTTGTCTGTTTTGCATTCCGGCGCTCCTATGTCCTCCGATGTTCCTTTCTACCTCTTTTCGTGTGCGGGCTTTAAACGTTCTCGGATTGGACCAAGACTTGCCAAGCGGCCTTGGTTTACTACCGGTAGACCGCCTGTCAAGTTTCGTGCCATTTGGACTTCGTTTGATACTCCAACAGTTAACCGAGGAGCCGAGAAGGCCTCATGTGTGTTGCAGCCCAACAACTCTCCAAAGTGGCCCAAAACTCACCAAAAACCCCTCCATCATCTAGATCATTCGATCACGATCGCGTGGCCGAAAACCGTGCTCAATTTGGAGCCTCCTAGCTCCTCCTACCTATAAAAAGGCCCCTCCACCGAAATTTTCGGATCAAACCCTAGACCCCTCCCTCTCCTCGCGCCGGTGGACAAAAACCGGCCGGACACGTCCGACCTGCCTTGCCGCCGCCATGTGGCATGCCATCATTCGCCGCCGCGCCGCCCCACTTCACCGGCCCGCGCGGGCCCAGGGAAGGCCCTCCCAGCCCGCTTCGTCTCCGCCGCCGCCCGCGCTCTCCTCCTCGTCGCGCCGGGCCGCCCCCGCCATCCCCTTCATCGACCGCCGCCTGCCGCCACGGCGCGTCCTGCCGCCGCCCGCGCCGTGGCCAAGCCGTCCCGCTCCCGCCACCGCCTCGGACGCCGGCCCTCCTCGCGTCAAGTCCCTCCTTGCCGGCCTCCGCAGCTCCGGCGATCGCCAGCCGTCAAGTTCCCCTCGCCGCCGCCCCGGGCTCCGACTCCGGCCACCTTGTTTTTCCTCGCCGACGATCCTCGAGACACGTGCAGATCTGGATCCAAAAATCCCGAGGGTTGACTTTTGCCCTAACCCTAGTATTTTTATGCATTATTCATCGCATCATATCGCTGCAACCGTGGCTCCGTTTTGGGCGTGTAGCATATCAAATTGTTCGTCTCGACGAGTACTTCATTTCATTCATTGCACCATGTTCATTTGAGTTCATCTTGATGCCCTAAATGCTGTTGCAAGAGTGCTAGTTTATATTAGTTTCAGATTCTTATCAGCAATTGGACATTTGTCATTTTTGCCATGATTGTTGTGTGCCTCCTATGAACTTGAGCCCTACATGTGTTTTGAAGTATGCCATGCCATCTTTACAGGGGGTGTATGCCATGTATTTTTGTGATCTTTGTGGTGACTAGCACAAGCATGCAAAGTAGCTCTCGTAATGTTGCTGTTTTCAGGGACTTAGAAATCTTCTAAGTCTTTGTCATGTTAATATTTTTATGCCATGTATTCTTGTTGCTACAGAGTGATCCATGCCTCTTTTGAGCATGATCAGTAAGGATGTTTTGTAGATATAGTTGTGCTCTATCCATCCATGTCTTTGTTTGGAATTATGGAGCACCCTAGCTTGACTCAATCGAGCTCTACTTTTGCTATAAAATGTTCCTGGAAGAATGTTTACATGTTAAGCATTTTTGCCGAGGTTGTTGTAGTTGATCCATGCATGCTATGAGGTTGTTCTTGCCATGTTTAGCTTCTATGCCATGTCTACTTGCTGGGTGTATGCTTAGTTTGTCATGAAATGCCTTGTGGTGAGTGCATCGAGCTCGTAAACATGCCTACTTTATATCTGTTTTGCCATGTTCTAGTTTTCTTCTAAGTCTGAATATGTTAACGATAATTGCTATGTTCACATGGTTGCCATTGTATTTTCTGATCCCTTTTGGCTTATGGTCAGTAAGGGACTTTTGTTGTATGCTTTGAGTAGCTTCATGCCATGCCTTACTTTGCCATGATATGTTCCTGTGGCATGTTGTTATCTTGCTCTAAACATTGCTTCCTGATGTTAAATTCCTGACTTGATGTTATTTTCACTAAGTCTGTAACCTAATATCTTTTGCACTTTTGTCATGCTTGTTTGAACCTGTTATTGAGTGAATTAGCCATAGCTCAGTGTTCATCTTTTGTCAAGCATCTTGAGTGGATCCCTGCCATGTGTTTTGTTGCTATGTTAGAGTGCAGTAGCTTGTTGTTCTTGATGCATTTAGATGGCCTCGTGCTGTTAATCGCAGATCGGTGCCATATTTGTTTTGCTTGTCATTTGCAAACTATGCATCCGATTCCGGTGATCTTTATATCGATGTCGACCAAAATCAACTCCTCTTTCCAGTGGCACTCTTGGATTTCCAAGTTGAGGCCAGGTTCAATCTTTCCTTTCCGAAACATGCATATGCATCGCATATCGCATCCCGCATATCATGACATGTTTTGCATCATGTTGTTTGTGCAATGCACGTGGTTGATTGTGTCTCCCTTTGCTTGTGTTCTTGCTTTGGGTAGATCCGGGAGACGAGTACGTGATCGATGAGCCCGTTGAGTACATTTACGAGGATCAAGCTAACGTCAACTCAGAGAACTTTGCAGGCAAGATGACCATACCCTCGAAATCACTTCTATCTTTGCTTTCTAGATGCCCGCTCTATTGCTATGCCTATGCTACGATACCTACCACTTGCTTATCATGCCTCCCATATTGCAATGTCAAACCTCTAACCCACCTTGTCCTAGCAAACCTTTGTTTGGCTATGTTACCGCTTTGCTCAGCCCCTCTTATAGCGTTGCTAGTTGCAGGTGAAGATTGGAGTTTGTTCCTTGTTGGAACATCTTTATTGTTGCGATATCATTATCATATCTTGTCTATTTTAATGCACCTATATACTTGGTAAAGGGTGGAAGGCTTGGCCTTATGCCTGGTGTTTTGTTCCACTCTTGCCGCCCTAGTTTCCGTCATACCGGTGTTATGTTCCTTGATTTTCCGTTCCTTACACGGTTGGGTTATAATGGGAACCCCTTGACAGTTTGCCTTGAATAAAACTCCTCCAGCAAGGCCCAACCTTGGTTTTACCATTTGCCACCTAGCCCTTTTTCCCTTGGGTTTCGCGGACTCAAGGGCCATATTTATTTTAAACCCCCCGGGCCAGTGCTTCTCTAAGTGTTGGTCCAAACTAGGTGATGTCCGGTGCCACCAGGGGCAACTCTGGGCTGGCCTACCCGATGTCTTGCTCATCCGGTGTGCCCTGAGAACGAGATATGTGCAGCTCCTATCGGGATTTGTCGGCACATTCGGGTGGCTTTGCTGGTTTAGTTTTACCATTGTCGAGATGTCTTGTAACCGGGATTCCAAGTCTGATCGGATTGTCTTGGGAGAAGAAATATCCTTCGTTGACCGTGAGAGCTTGTGATGGGCTAAGTTGGGACACCCCTGAAGGGATTTGATCTTTCGAAAGCCGTGCCCGCGGTTATGGGTAGATGGGAATTTGTTAATGTCCGGTTGTAGAAAACCTTAACCTTAACTTAATTAAAATGAATCAACAGAGTGTGTGGCTGTGATGGTCTCTTTTTGGCGGAGTCCGGGAAGGGAACACAGTCTCGTGTTATGCTTGAACGTAGGTTGTTCTAGGATCACTTCTTGATCATAGTTTCTCGACCGTGCCTTTGCCTTCTCTTCTCGCTCTCATTTGCATATGTTAGCCACCATACATGCTAGTGCTTGCTGCAGCTCCACCTCATACCTTTTACCCTTCCTATAAGCTTAAATAGTCTTGATCGTGAGGGTATGAGATTGCTGAGTCCCCGTGACTCACAGATTCCTTCAAAACCAGATGCAGGGACCAATGATACCGCTCCAGGGGATTCGACTGAGCTCAAGTGGGAGTTCGATGAGGACTCGGGACGGTACTATGTTTCCTTTCCAGACGATCAGTAGTGGTGCCCAGTTGAGGCGATCGGGGACTTTGTCGCATTTGGGGTTGTTCTTTATTTTGGTTCCATAGTCGGACCTTGAGTGTATCTGGATGAATGTAATGATATTTATGCTATTGTGTGACGTGGCGAGTGTAAGCCAACTATGTACCTCTTTTCCTTATTCATTACATGGGTTTTGTGAAGATTACCTCACTTGCGAAATTGCTTACAATGCGGTTATGCCTCTAAGTCGTGCTTCGACACGTGGGAGATATAGCCGCATCGTGAGTGTTACAGTAAGGTGGCTATCACAAATGACATGTCGCTTGCAAATGTCATGCTTGTTCAATCCCTTAAATACCATTTGCTTTCTGTTCGCCAATTGGCTTCTGTTGGTTATGATACACTCTTTGGACTAACGGATGTGAAAGTCTTTAAGAGAGATACTCTCGAAGTGGCCTTTGTTGGAGAGTTGGATGGCAACCTTTACATGGTTGATTTCTCGAAAGAGAGCACATTCCATGCAACTTGTCTAATGGCCAAGGCCGACAAGGGGTGGCTATGGCATCGCCGGCTAGCCCATGTCGGCATGAGAAATCTTCAAGATCTCTTAAAGGGTAATCACATCCTTGGACTAACTAATGTCTCTTTTGAGAAAAATCGTGTGTGTAGTGCATGCATAGCCGGGAGGCAACATCAATCAAAGCACCTACCCAAGAATATTGTGTCTACCTCAAGGCCTTTGGAGCTCCTTCATGTGGATCTTTTTGGGCCTCCTTCATGGGATAGTCTTGGTGGGAAAAAGTATGGACTTGTTATTGTTGATGATTACTCAAGGTATACATGGGTCTTCTTCCTCAAATCCAAGGACGAGACGAAGATCACCTTCATTGATTTCGCCAAGCAAGCACAATGCAAGTTTGACAAAGAAATTCTGGCGATAAGAAGTGATAATGGATCTGAGTTCAAGAACTACACCTTGGAAGAGTTCCTTAGTGATGAAGGGATTGATCATCAATATTCAGCTCCATACACTCCCCAACAAAATGATGTAGCAGAAAGGAAGAACCGCACTCTTGTGGAGATGGCAAGGTCCATGTTGGATGAATACAAGTCGCCACATAGTTTTTGGGCCGAGGCCGTCAACACTGCATGTCATGCATCAAACCGGCTCTTCCTCCGCACGATATTGGAAAAGACTCCATATGAGCTCCTAACCGGGAACAAGCCAAATGTCAAGTACTTTCGTGTATCTGGGTGCAAATGCTTCATCCTCAATAAAAGAGAACGGTTAGGAAAATTTCAATCTAAAACCATTGAGGGCATATTTGTTGGCTATGGATCAAACTCTCACGCCTATAGAGTCTACAACAAATCCAATGGATGTGTTGTAGAAACTTGTGACGTGGTGTTTGATGAATTTAATGGCTCCCATGGGGAGCAAGTTGATCTAAGTGATGTAGGTGAAGAAGATTCTTCGCAAGATATATTGACAATGGGTGTTGGTGCACAACTTCCAATGGAACAAGAACCTCATGATGATGAAGAAGAAGATGGAAGCCTCACACATCATCAAACTACTTCAACACCCATACCACCACAAGTCCCTACTACTGAACCAATGCCCATAGTCCAAGTGCAAGATGATGATCAAGTTCCTTTTCATGATAATCATCAAGAACAAGATCATCCTCAAGGGCAAGAACAAGAAAGTGCAATCATTGACAATGAACCTCAACAAATGCAAGAAGAAGACGAAGAAGATTTTCCAACACACATTAATGATCCATATGTTGAGGACATGGATGATGGACATGAAGTTGAACCTCGCGAAACCTTAACCTCCATCATGCCTCGAGTGGCCGGTCGTGTTGATGTTGATAAAAATCCTCACCGGCATATCGGAAGGTAGAGTCACTCGTAAACAATTGACAAACTTTTCTGTTCACTTCTCTTTTGTGTCTAGTGTTGAGCCTCTCAAGGTACAAGAAGTGTTGATAGACAACGATTGGCTCATTGCTATGCAAGAAGAGTTGAATAGTTTTGAGTGCAATCAAGTGTGGTCATTAGTCAAGAGGCCAACCACGGAACACAACGTCATTGGAACAAAGTGGATTTTCAAGAACAAGCAAGATGAGAATGGTGTAATCATCCGCAACAAGGCAAGGTTAGTGGCACAAGGGTACTCACAAGTTGAAGCTTTGGACTTTGGTGAGACCTTTTCCCCCGTTGCCCGTCTTGAATCCATTCGCATCTTACTTGCTTATGCTGCTTTCAATGGCTTTACTTTGCATCAAATGGATGTCAAGAGTGCTTTCCTTAATGGTCCTCTACAAGAAGAAGTATATGTATCACAACCACCTGGTTTCGTTGACCCCGATCACAAAGACTATGTGTATAAACTTCATAAGGCTTTGTATGGCCTCAAACAAGCACCTCGTGCTTGGTATGATCATCTTAAGAAGTTTTTACTCGATGATGGCTTTGTGAGAGGGGTGATCGATCCCACTCTTTTTACTAAGAGGGACAAAGGTGATTTGATCTTATGCCAAATCTATGTAGATGATATCATTTTTGGTTCTCCTAACATTCATTTATGCAAGAAGTTTGCGGCATCAATGACCAAGAATTTTGAAATGTCACTCAATGCGAATTTGAAGTTCTTCCTTGGATTTCAAATTCAACAATTTCAAGAAGGAATTTTCTTGTCTCGAGCAAAATACCTCAAGGATATCCTAGCAAAATTTGGCATGACTGATGCTAGCCCATGTAAGACTCCCATGCCAACCAAAATTGTACTCACTGAAGACACAAACGGTATCCCTTTCGACCCATCCAAATACCACTCTATGATTGGTTCATTGCTTTATCTTTGTGCATCTAGACCAGACATCATGTTTAGTGTATGCATGTGTGCTAGATTTCAAGCTTCCCCTAGGGAAAGTCATCATAAGGCGGTTAAGTATATTCTTAGATACCTTGTTCACACCCCAAAGTTGGGCCTATGGTACCCCAAGGATGCTAAGTTTGATCTCATTGGGTACACGGATGCGGATTTGGCTGGAGACAAAGTGGATCGTAAGTCCACCTTCGGTGCATGTCAATTTCTTGGACGCTCCTTGGTAAGTTGGTCCTCGAAGAAGCAAAATTGTGTTGCTCTCTCCACCGTCGAAGCTGAATATATTGCAACCGCCAGTTGTGCAACTCAATTACTATGGATGAGGCAAACTTTGAAGGATTACGGTATCACCTATAGACATGTGCCTCTTCTATGTGATTATGAAAGTGCCATCAATATTGCTGAGAACCCCAAAGATCATACCCGCACCAAGCACATTAACATTAGGTACCACTTCTTGAGAGATCATGTGGAGAAGGGTGATATTGACATTGCTCATGTTGGCATAGATATGCAACTTGCAGATATTTTCACCAAGCCATTGGATGAAGCAAGGTTTTGTCAACTTAGGCGTGAACTTGGTATCTTGGAGCTTGACAATATTATGTGAAATCTAGTACCCATTCATGCATGAACCTAATGTCTTGTCTTGATGTAGGCATATAGTTAGGGGGAGACATTCAATTCATCTATATTCTCACCCTACATGATGCATAAATAGAACAAACACTCTCAAAGTTATCATGGTTCTCGAACTATGGTGCTTTAACATGATGGAGTCGTGACTATGTGCCAAAAATCTTCATCTTTGTGGCACTATGTTCCATATGCTCAAACATGGTGACTTCGGTCACCGCTTGTACATTGCTTGTGTGGACCTTCAATTACTTAATTTGGTTGGGTTGTTATTACATCTTAGTATGGCCTTAGAATTACTCAGGTTTTCACCTCAAAAAAAATTCTCTCAAAACTCCTTGGCGGAGTCTATTTCAAATCATATTACTTGGCCCCTTCCAAGTCTCTCTTTTGTCTGGACTTGTTGTCCAATGACCGGACATTCGGCTCCTAAGCCGGACATCCGGGACCTGGAGCAAATCTTTCTGTTTCTCGTACTGCGATCGTCGGACATCCATATCCGGGCTCTAGCCGGACATCCAGGTCCTGATCCTATAGCTGCCTAACCCTCACACGCCGGATATCCGGACTTATCCCCGGATGTCCGGACTGTTGGCCCTTGTTTTACATTGACCTCCACTCACCGGATATCTGGGCCAAGACCCGGATGTCTGGCCCGTCACCCGCAGCCACACATAACAGGGGAGGGACTTGGGAGTTGGGGGCAGTTTTCCTCATTCACTCATGTTCCTCTTCCCCATCGCGTCACACGGCCGCCGCCGCCGGGCTGTGCTCCGGCACCGCCCCGGCTCTCTCCTTCGTGCTCCGGCCCCGATCTCCTGCTCACGGCTTCTCCTCCTCTCGATCTACGATTCTATCCAATCCATTTCTTGGGTTGTGGTGTGAATCCCTCGGGAGGGACCGGTGCATTGTGGGAGTGACTGCCGGAGTTCCTCATGGCGCGGACCAAGAACTGCGGTCCCGATCGGCCCGAGCCCTCTACCCGTGGTATGGATGCTACCTCTCCTCCATTCTACTCTTATGGTGACCGAGTATAAAATCTTAGGGTTTCATTCTCTCATGCATATCTTTACGTCTATATCTCTCTAGTGTTTTGGTGCCTCGTGCCTAAGCCTAAAAACTCCTTCTATGTACTCGGCTAATCAATTTAAATCATGGACATGTTGAAATTTGTTATCTTCACTGGACTTGTTCTATGGTCATGATCGAAAATGTTCATCCCATTGTTTAAATTTATTTTGTTCGTGTCCATACTTGTTGGCTTCTTCTCATCGCAACCTATTATTATCCATTCCAGTTGTTCACCGGCAAGGCTCAACCAACTCCTATGAGCATGCTCGGCCTAAGAAGAAGAAGACCGCCATGAAGAAGAAGAAGCGGGCACCATCCACTAGTCCATCAGCCTCGGATCCAGATGATGCGAACTATGTTGGGGAGGAAGAGGATGACCGTGCACCAAGACATTCCATTGGACAGTCCAAGCCTGGTACTAGGAGGGCGTCGGTGCCTCAAGTTCGAGGGTCTGCAATGCCCGTCATTCATGGTCGTTGCATCTCCATGGAGCTTCCTGACAGCGGGGATCGTCCCACTCACAACTTCACCACTGTGGGGGCGGCTCAATACCTTGTGTTTCGTCGGGATGTCAATCAATATGAGATGGTGGCTGATGTCGAGGATCCTCGGTTCCGGACTCGTATGCAGCAGGATCTCTACTCTAGTTTTGTTCATGGTCGAGGTCTTGCTCCTCACAAATATGTGGATCTCCAATTCCTACGTAACCATCCGGCCATGTTTCCTAACAATCCGGTCCAGATCATTGATGCTATGACCCTAGGTCCTGCAATGACCTTTAGGTGTGATTGGAATGAAGCTGCCATATCCTTCAGTTCTATGCCACCTCTTTCTTTGGTCCGGACAACACTCTCACATGGATGACCGATGACACTACACTGAGTATCACCTATGATCGGTTTGTTCAGATTTTGGGCCTCTCTGGAGCTGGACATCGCATTCACGGTATGGATCCAGAGTTTAAGCCCAAAGGAATTGATGCTTGCTTGCCTCTGGTGAAGCCTACCTCTCAGCTCACTGAAGAGGAACGTGGATATCCTCCCAATGAGGTATCCATCTTCCGTGCTCCTTACTTCATCCTTTATCAATGTGTTCTTCGCACCCTCTATCCTAAGAAGGGAGATCGATCAAGGGCTCGCAACTACTGTATTGACTTGATGGTTCAAATGCTTGATGAACCCTCTCTGCCGTTGGACACAGCCCATTTCATTTGGCATGAGATTCGTCTTTGCAGCTTCATACAGTCGCGCCAGTTTCCTCATGCTCCATTTATTCAGGCACTGATTGATCACACTGCTCCCTTTGAGGTGGTTAAAACTGTTGTGCACTCTATTTGGACGCCTCCTCCTCACATGCGTATGGTGGCTGGTGCCCAGACTGTTGTTCCTACTCAGCCTAGGAGGTCTGCTAGTGGGAATCCGCAAACCGGTTCCTCTGCTCCATCTTCCTCGACCGCTCCTCGTGGCCGTCTTGCATCATTCTTGGGTAAGGCTCAGTCTGCTATCATGAAGGCGATCACTTTCAGCTGTCAGCAGAATCATGATGTTCAGAAGCTCCTTGTCATCTCCAAGAATCTGCTCAATCAGCGCCTCCGTGACCGTGGGAGTCCCATTAGTGATGATGGTCCTCTTCTCGCGGCTCCATCCTCGTCCACTTTCGGCTTTCCATCTCGTGTTGAGTATCCCGAGTTCCTTGATGATGATGATGACATCCGCAAGAATGATTGAGTCCGTTTAGCTCTTCGTCCCTTTTTACTTGTTGCCGTCAAAGGGGGAGAAGTAGTATCCTAGTAGTAATCTTAGGTCATGCTATGGCTATGTTATGTTGTCTATTTGTGTTCACTCCTATTTGGACTTGCTATGTTTGCTACCTATGGTGCTTGATCGTGTGAGAAATTATGATATTATCTTGGATTATCATGTGGTTATGAAATGTTGTTATGTCTGAGTTACTGTGGTTTCATATATGCATTCCATGCACACATTGAGGGGGAGCTAAAAGCAAATAGAAACATAGACTTATTTTGTACTTTTGCCCTCATGATTGTCAATGCTAAGATTATTTATTGCATCTATGATACTACATGTATGGTTGTCGTCAACAAAACAAAAAGGGGAGATTGAAAGATCAATCATGCACTTACATCATGTTTTGATGTTGATGACAATATACATGTAGGGACTAACAATGGTTGTCAAGTAAATCTCAGGTATTAGTCCCCGGTTCATCGATGTGTGTGGATCAAGAGCTTACAAGTGATTTTACTCAAGGATGAAGCATAAAAGTTGATTACATATTTGTTTTCTTGAGTATAGGATCCCGCACTATTAAGAGGGGATCGATAGGGTTAGTTAAAGGCCTGCTCTTGCCACAAACCTCCTGACCATGCATACTGCACATGCCAAAAACCTTCATGTTCTGTCTCTTGGCTGCCAGATGTCTGGGCTGCACGCCGGATGTCCGGGCTGCACGCCGGATGTCCGGCCTCCTTGCTGGATATCCGGGCCTAGCCATCCAGCGAGCAGTTGTATACTGGGCTGCACGCCGGATGTCCGGGCCTTCCTGTTACGCCGGATGTCCGGGCCCCATTCCGAATATCCGGGCATAGCTATTCAGAGAACGTCTTTATGCTGGGCTCCGCGCCGGATGTCCGGCCACCTGCTGGATGTCCGGGCCTTCCTGATATGCCGGATGTTTGGGCTTGGGCCCCGGATGTCCGGCCCCTCTGTTCTTTTGTTCTGCGTTTGTTTTGTTCCTCGTAGCTTACCAAGCCGGATGTCCGGCCCCTTGCTCGGATGTCCGGCTTGCTCACTCACTTACATTGCAACGGCCATATTTGAGCTCACACTATATATAGTCCTTCTTCCCCTTGGGAGAGGGTTGACCACTCACTTTGAACAAACCCTAGAACACATTTCACTCTCTCTCTCTCACTCCTCCACACCAAATCTTAGATCCCCAAGGGATTTGAGAGCTTTTGAGAGAAGTTGTCTGATCAAGTGATAGATCCACTCCTTCTCCTTCTTTGCACCGAAGGAATTCGTGATTTGAGCAAGTATTGATCTTTTCCCCATCGTTCTTGTTAAGCTTGGAGGTTGGAGACTCCTAGGCGGTAGGAGTCTTTCGGAGAGGAATCGACCTTTGTGATTACCTCCCCAGAAAAGTTTGTGAGGGTTTGGAGACCACCCCAAGGTCTACCACTAGTGGTTGAGAAACACCTTCGTGGCGTTGTCTCAAAGGGAGAATAGGGTGAGCCTTCGTGGCGTTGGTGTGCCTTCGTGGTAACATCCACCTCTCTAACGGTGACGTAGCTTCCCTCCAAGGAAGTGAACATCGGCATACATCCTCGTCTCCCGGAGTTGCGGTCATTCCTAACCCTAACTCTCTACTTGTGGTTACTTGTCTCTTAGTACTTACTTATATCATATTGTGCTTTCTTACTTACATACTTGTGTTACTTGCTTAGCACTTAGTACTACACTTGCAATTGTTAGGCTCACCTTCATATTCCGCATTATTGCCTAAAATTGCTAAGTAATAATTAAAATTTGTAATTGTACCTATTCACCCTCCCCCCCTCTAGGTCCATCTTGATCCTTTCAGCTGTCATCTATTTCCTCTGGTTCTCTTCTTCCTCTCCTTCTTTCTTCTCTCTCCCGCTCAGGAGATGGCGAGGCACACGTCGGCGTCCATTGTTTGCTGGAACCAGTTAGTGGCGGATTTGGAACCTCGGGGAAACGGGGGTGCTCCCATGCTGCAACAGCGGTGCTTGCGGAGCTGCAAAGGGCAGTGCCCTATGCTACAATCATCGACGCAAAGAGCTACATCCATTGCATAAAAAAGCTTCAACCAAACATTGGCAAACAGGAAAAGCTACAACCGTTGGAAGAAAAGCTTCAACGACAGATGAAAAAAGCTTCAACCAGATACTCAAGAAATCTACAATCGACCATTACTGAAGTTTTGCTAGGTTAGAGGTTTTTTTTGCTGGAACGGGCGTTAAATTTTGCTGGAACCAGCTAAATTCTCTGCTTCAACTGTCATCGCCATCATTTGTTACTAGGGTGAAGAGCGGACTGCGCCATCGCCGTCATTTTTGCTGGAATCGAGAACACAAAAGTTGCAACCGATGGAAGAATTGCTGGAAGCAGCATCTGCAGCAGCTGGAACCTGTGATTTTTTTGCTACATGTCGGGGATTTGTACGGGGAGATGTAGTGGCGCTCGATTTTTGCTGCAACCCGGGAACGGAAAGATACTAACGACAAGTTGTTTTGCTACAACGGCCAGACGTTGAATTGGGTTGCCCGAGGAAGAAGAAGACGACGGTGCATGCAGTGTGCACCTTGCGGCGAGCGCTGATGGCGAGTACAGAGGGGGTGTGGCGCACCAGATGCTGCAACTGCAGGCGGAGAGAGCTACAACCGCTGTTGGCAGAGGCTTCGAGCCAGCCATGGACGAGCTGGGGCGGGGATCCGACGACGACAGAGCGCGAAACGAGGGAGATGGCAGTGGTGGGGGTGGACAAGTGGGCCGACGCTCTTTGCTGCAGCCCGGGGGGAGATTCCGGCTAGCCGGTGGTGCTCTCCCGCTGCAGCCGCCTGGGGTCCGATTTTAATCGAGGAAGAAAGAAGAAGAAATCTGACGATTGATAGCGTTCGAATCGGAGGGCTGGCACTCGACCGGCCGAATATTGGGCCGGTGCGCCGGCGCCTAGTACTGGCCAACTCAAAAGGAGAGAAGAGACCACATGAAGGCAGGGAGTTGGGGAAGGGACATGCACGTCTGGTTGGCTTGCCCTAACAAAAAATAGCCTTGCGCCGGGGCTTAACTGCTAAGACTAGCCACAGTGGAGAGTAACATACACTAGTAACATACACATATCTCTAGACTACGTTACTACCTTCATAGTGGATAGTAACTTAAGTATGGTAACATGCAAAGATTCATTTATTAGGTTATAGACTCATATTGCATTGGGACACGTGATGTCACAGTAACTACTCCCTCCTTTCCGGTTTATAAGGCTCAATTCAAAAATCTCACCAACCAAGGTAGATGATGAGTGGTGGAATATTTTTGTTGGAAATATGCCCTAGAGGCAATAATAAACTGGTTATTATTATATTTCCTTGTTCATGATAATCGTTTATTATCCATGCTATAATTGTATTGATAGGAAACTCAGATACATGTGTGGATACATAGACAACACCATGTCCCTAGTAAGCCTCTAGTTGACTAGCTCGTTGATCAATAGATGGTTACGGTTTCCTGACCATGGACATTGGATGTCGTTGATAACGGGATCACATCATTAGGAGAATGATGTGATGGACAAGACCCAATCCTAAGCCTAGCACAAAGATCGTGTAGTTCATATGCTAAAGCTTTTCTAATGTCAAGTATCATTTCCTTAGACCATGAGATTGTGCAACTCCCGGATACCGTAGGAATGCTTTGGGTGTACCAAACGTCACAACGTAATTGGGTGGCTATAAAGGTACACTATGGGTATCTCCGAAAGTGTCTGTTGGGTTGGCAAGAATCGAGACTGGGATTTGTCACTCCGTGTGACGGAGAGGTATCTCTGGGCCCACTCGGTAGGACATCATCATAATGTGCACAATGTGACCAAGGAGTTGATCACGGGATGATGTGTTATGGAACGAGTAAAGAGACTTGCCGGTAACGAGATTGAACAAGGTATCGGATACCGACGATCGAATATCGGGCAAGTACAATACCGTTGGACAAAGGGAATTGTATACGGGATTGATTGAATCCTCGACATCGTGGTTCATCCGATGAGATCATCGTGGAACATGTGGGAGCCAACACGGGTATCCAGATCCCGCTGTTTGTTATTGGTCGGAGAGTTGTCTTGGTCATGTCTGCATGGTTCCCGAACCCGTAGGGTCTACACACTTAAGGTTCGGTGACGCTAGAGTTGTTATGGGAAATAGTATGTGGTTACCGAAGGTTGTTCAGAGTCCCGGATGAGATCCCGGACATGACGAGGAGCTCGGGAATGGTCCGGAGGTGAATATCGGTATATTGGACGAAGGGTATTGGAGTCCGGAATTGTTCCGGGGGTACCAGGTGATGACCAGCGTGTCCGAAAGGGGTTCCGGAGGCCCCGGCAAGCGTTGGGGGGCCTTATGGGCCAAGGGGAGAGGGCACATCAGCCCACTAAGGGGCTGAGCGCCCCTCCCACCCCATCTCACATAACCAGGAGAGGTGGGGGGGCACCCCTAGGGCAGCCACCCCTCCCGGCTTGGGGGGCAAGTTTCCTAGGGGTGGGGGCGCCCAAACCCATCTAGGGTTTCCCCTGTGGCCGCCGCCCCTCCCCTAGGGAACCCTAGGGCGCCTCCCCCTCCTCCCTTCCCCCTATATATAGTGAGGGAGAGAGAGGGCAGCCGCACCCTTCCCCTGGCGCAGCCCTCTTCCTCCTCCAACACCTCATCCTCCTCCGTAGTGCTTGGCGAAGCCCTGCCGGAGAACCACGAGCTCCATCACCACCACGCCGTCGTGCTGTCGGAGTTTTCCCTCAACTTCTCCTCTCACCTTGCTGGATCAAGAAGGAGGAGACGTCTCCCAACCGTACGTGTCTTGAACGCAGAGGTGCCATCCGTTCGGCGCTAGGATCATCAGTGATTTGGATCACGACGAGTACGACTCCATCAACCCCGTTCACTTGAATGCTTCCGCTTAGCGATCTACAAGGGTATGTAGATGCACTCTCCTTCCCCTCGTTGCTAGATTACTCCATAGATTGATCTTGGTGATGCGTAGAAAATTTTGAATTTCTGCTACGATCCCCAACAGTGGCATCATGAGCTAGGTCTATGCGTAGTTTCTATGCACGAGTAGAACACAAAGTAGTTGTGGGCCTCCATTTTGTCAATTTACTTGCCGTTACTAGTCTTATCTTATTCGGCGGCATCGTGGGATGAAGCGGCCCGGACCGACCTTACACGTACTCTTACGTGAGACGGGTTCCACCGACTGACATGCACTAGTTGCATAAGGTGGCTAGCGGGTGTATGTCTCTCCCACTTTAGTCGGATCGGATTCGATGAAAAGGGTCCTTATGAAGGGTAAATAGAAATTGGCATATCACGTTGTGGTTTTGGCGTAGGTAAGAAATGTTCTTGCTAAGAAACCTATAGCAGCCACGTAAAAATTTGCAACAACAATTAGAGGACATCTAACTTGTTTTTGCAGCATATGTCGTGTGATGTGATATGGCCAAAAAGGATGTGATGAATGATATATGTGATGTATGAGATTTATCATGGTCTTGTAATAGGAATCACGACTTGCATGTCGATGAGTATGACAACCGGCAGGAGCCATAGGAGTTGTCTTAATTTATTTATGACCTGCGTGTCAACATAAACGTCATGTAATTACTTTACTTTATTGCTAACCGTTAGCCATAGTAGTAGAAGTAATAGTTGGCGAGACAACTTCATGAAGATACGATGATGGAGATCATGATGATGGAGATCCTGGTGTCATGCCCGTGACGATGATGATCATGGAGCCCCGAAGATGGAGATCAAAAGGAGCGAAGTGATGATGGCCATATCATGTCACTATTTGATTGCATGTGATGTTTATCATGTTTTACATATTATTTGCTTAGAACAACGGTAGCTTAAATAAGATGATCCCTCACTAAAATTTCAAGAAAAGTGTTCTCCCTAACTGTGCACCGTTGCGAAGGTTCGTTGTTTTGAAGCACCATGTGATGATCGGGTGTGATATATTCTAACATTCGAAAACAACGGGTGTTGACGAGCCTAGCATGTACAGACATGGCCTTGGAACACATGCGAAACACTTAGGTTGACTTGACGAGCCTAGAATGTACATACATGGCCTCGGAACACAGAGGACCGAAAGGTCGAACATGAGTCATATAGAAGATGCGATCAACATGAGATGTTCACCGATGATGACTAGTCCATCTCACGTGATGATCGGACACGGCCTAGTCGATTCGGATCATGTATCACTTAGATGACTAGAGGGATGTCTATCTGAGTGGGAGTTCATGAAATAATCAGATGAACTCAATTATCATGAACATAGTCAAAAGGACTTTGCAAATTATGTCGTAGCTTACGCTTTAGTTCTACTGTTTTAGATACGTTCCTAGAGAAAATTTAGTTGAAAGTTGATAGTAGCAATTATGCGGACTGGGTCCGTAAACTGAGGATTGTCCTCATTGCTGCGCAGAAGGATTATGTCCTTAATGCATCGCTCAGTGAGCTGAACCTCGAGCGTCGGTTGTGGATGTTGCGAACATCTGACGTACGCGTTTTGATGACTACATGATAGTTCAGTGCGTAATGCTAAATGGTTTAGAGTTGAGGCACTAAAGACGTTTTTGAAACATCGCAGAACATATGAGATGTTCCAAGGACTAAAATTGGGATTTCAGGCTAGTGCCCACGTCAAGAGGTATGAGACCTCTGACAAGTTTCCTAAGCCTGTAAACTAAGGAGAAAAGCTCAATCGTTGAGCATGTACTCAGATTGTATGAGTACAACAATCACTTGAATCGAGTGGGAGTTAATCTTCCAGATGAGATAGTGATGTTTCTCCAAAGTCACTGCCACCAAGCTATTAGAGCTTCGTGATGAACTATAACATATCAGGGATAGACATGATGATCCTTGAGCAATTCGTGATGTTTGACACCGCAAAAGTAGAAATCAAGTAGGAGCATCAATTTTTGATGGTTAGTAAAACCACTAGTTTCAAGAAGGGCAAGGGAAAGAAGGGATACTTCATGAAACGGCAAATCAGTTGCTGCTCTAGTGAAGAAACCCAAGGTTGAACCCAAACCCGAGACTAAGTGCTTCTGTAATGAGGGGAACAGTCACTGAAGCAGAACTACCCTAGATACTTGGTAGATGAGAAGGCTGGCAAGGTCGACAAAAGTATATTGGATATACATTATATTGATGTGTACTTTACTAGTACTCCTAGTAGCACCATGGTAATAGATACCGGTTCAGTTGCTAAGTGTTAGTAACTCGAAATAAAAGGCTACGGAATAAACAGAGACTAGCTAAAGGTGAGATGACGATATGGTTTGAAAGTGTTTCCAAGGTTGATGTGATCAAGCATCACATACTCCCTTTACCATCGAGATTGGTGTTAAACCTAAATAATTGTTATTTGGTGTTTGCGTTGAGCATAGACATGATTGGATTATGTTTATCGCAATACGGTTATTCATTTAAGGAGAATAATGGTTACTCTATTTATTTGAATAATACCTTCAATGGTCTTGCACCTAAAATGAATGGTTTATTGAATCCCGATCGTAGTGATACACATGTTCATGCCAAAAGATATAAGATAGTAATGATAGTACCACATACTTGTGGCACTGCAATTTGAGTCATATTGGTATAAAACACATGAAGAAGCTCCATGTTGATGGATCTTTGGACTCACTTGATTTTGAATCACTTGAGACATGCAATTCATACCGCATGGGCAAGATGACTAAAAGGCCTCGTTTTTCAGTAAGATGGAACAAGAAAGCAGCTTGTTGGAAGTAATACATCTTGATGTGTACAGTCCAATGAGTGCCGAGGCATGTAGTGGATATCGTTGTGTTCTTACTTCACAGATGATTTGAGTATATTTACTTGATGAATCACGAGTCTGAATTATTGAAAGGTTCAAGTAATTTCAGGGTGAAGTTGAAAGATCATCGTGACAAAAGGATAAAATATCTATGATATGATCATAGAGATGAATATCTGAATTACGAGTTTGGCACAGAATTAAGACATTGTGGAAATGGTTTCACAGCTGATACAGCCTGGAACACCATAGTGTGATGGTGTGTCCGAACATCATAACTGCACCCTATTGGATATGATGCATACCATGATGTCTATTATCAAATTACCACTATAGTTTATGGGTTAGGCATTAGAGACAACCACATTCACTTTAAATAGGGCACCACGCAATTCCGTTTGAGTCGACACCGTATGAACTATGGTTTAGGGAAACCTAAGCTGTCATTTCTTAAAAGTTTGGGGCTGCGACGCTTATGTGAAAAAGTTTCAGGCTGATAAGCTCGAACCCAAAGCGGATAAATGCATCTTCATAGGATACCCAAAACAGTTGGGTATACCTCCTGTCTCAGATTCGAAAGCAATATGGATTGTTTCTCGAATCGGGTCCTTTCTCGAGGAAAAGTTTCTCTCGAAAGAATTGAGTGGGAGGATGGTGGAGACTTGATGAGGTTATTGAACCGTCACTTCAACTAATGTGTAGCGGGGCACAGGGAGTTGTTCCTGTGGCACTTACACCAATTGAAGTGGAAGCTTATGATAGTGATCATGAAACTTTGGATCAAGTCACTACCAAACCTCATAGGGCGACAAGGATGCATACTACTTCAGAGTGGTACATAATCCTGTCTTGGAAGTCATGTTGCTAGACAACAATGAACCTGCGAGCTATGGAGAAGCGATGGCGGGCCCGAATTCCGAAAAATGGCTCAAGGCCATAAAATCCGAGAGAGGATCCATGTATTAAAACAAAGTGTAGACTTTGGAAGAACTACTTGATGGTCGTAAGGCTGTTGGGTACATATGGATTTTAAAAGGAAGACGAACCATGATGGTAAGTATCACCATTAGGAAAGCTCGACTTGTCGTTAAGATTTTTTCCGACAAGTTCAAGGAGTTGACTACGATGAGACTTTCTCACTCGTAGTGATGCTAAGAGTCTGTTGGAATTATATTAGCAGGTACTGCATTATTTATGAAATCTTGCAGATAGGATGTCAAAATATTGTTTCCTTGATGATTTTCTTGAGGAAAGGTTGTATGTGATACAACCAGAAGATTTTGTCAATCCTGAAAGATGCTAACAAGTATTCAAAGCTCCAGCAATCCTTCTAAGGACTGGAGTAAGAATCTCGGAGTTGGAATGTACGCTTTGATGAGATGATCAAAGATTTGGGTTTATACAAATTTTATGAGAAACTTGTATTTCCAAAGAAGTGAGTGGGAGCACTATATAATTTTTGATGAGTATATGTTGTGAACATATTGTTGATCAGAAATGATGTAGAATTTCTGGAA
The DNA here is from genome assembly GCF_002162155.2 of Triticum dicoccoides. Classification (NCBI taxonomy): domain Eukaryota; kingdom Viridiplantae; phylum Streptophyta; class Magnoliopsida; order Poales; family Poaceae; genus Triticum; species Triticum dicoccoides. The sequence goes on from NC_041388.1 coordinate 71,704,676, forward strand.
AGCATATAGGGTCATTTGAAAGGTGTTTTTCAATGGAAAACCTGGATTAAGCTACTTGAACATTAAGCATCAAGATCTATAAGGATAGATCAAAAACGCTTAATGGTACTTTCAAATGAGCACATACCTTCACATGATCTTGAAGGTGTTCAAGATGGATCAGCCAAAGAAGGAGTTCTTGCCTAAGTTGTAAGGTATGAAGTTAAGACTTAAAGTTCGACCACGGCAGAAGAAAGAGGAAGGACGAAGGTCGTCCCCTATGCTTTTGTCATAGGCTCTATACTGTATGCCATGCTAAGTACCGCACCTGATGTGTGCCTTGCCACATGTCTGGCAAGAGGGTACAAAGATGATCTAGGAGTAGATCACCAGATAGCGGTCAAAATTATCCTTAGAGGAATAAGGATATGTTTCTCGGTTATGGAGGTGATAAAGAGTTCGACGTAAAGAGTTACATCGATGCAAGCTTAACACCTATCCGGATAGCTCTGAGTAGAGATACCGGATTCGTATAGTAGAACAGTTATTTGAAATGGCTCCAAATATAGCGTAGTAGCTGCATCCGCAAGATGACATACATACGGATCTGAATGATGCAGACCCGTAGACTACAACCTCTCTCACAAGCATAACATGATCAGACCCAGAACTCATTGAGTGTTAATCACATAGTGATGTGAACTAGATTATTGACTCTAGTAAGCTCTTTGGATGTTGGTCACATGGCGATGTGACCTGTGAGTGTTAATCACATGGCGATGTGAACTAGATTATTGACTCTAGTGCAAGTGGGAGACTGTTGGAAATATGCCCTAGAGGCAATAATAAACTGGTTATTATTATATTTCCTTGTTCATGATAATCGTTTATTATCCATGTTATAATTGTATTGATAGGAAACTCAGATACATGTGTGGATACATAGACAACACCATGTCCCTAGTAAGCCTCTAGTTGACTAGCTCGTTGATCAATAGATGGTTATGGTTTCCTGACCATGGACATTGGATATCGTTGATAACGGGATCACATCATTAGGAGAATGATGTGATGGACAAGACCCAATCCTAAGCCTAGCACAAAGATCGTGTAGTTCGTATGCTAAAGCTTTTCTAATGTCAAGTATCATTTCCTTAGACCATGAGATTGTGCAACTCCCGGATACCGTAAGAATGCTTTGGGTGTACCAAACGTCACAACGTAACTGGGTGGCTATAAAGGTACACTATGTGTCGTGGAATTGTCATGGCAGATGTCCTCTTGCAAGGACTTAGTCGTGGAGCCATCGCAACTAGGAATCTTAAAGGGGTTAATCGGGACAAAGGACACGAGAGGTTTATACTAGTTCAGCCCCTTACAGTGAAGGAAAGCCTATGTCTAGTTGGGTTGGTATTGCTTGAGGTTTCGGTGACCAGGGAGCGAGATACGCTATGCCTGGCTCTCGATCAGTTGTTTTCTTTCCCTTAAGCCGCCGACGGGTCGTCCCCTTATATACACGGGCTGACGCCCTGCGGCCTACAGAGTCCCGGCCGGCTCATAGACAGTCTCCGGCTTGGTGACTAGTTAATTCTACCTTATGATACAAGTCATGCCATCATGGCGGTTTACCACTATGGGCCTTAAGTCGCCTGTGGGCTTTAGACCCTTTATTGAACCGCCATCTTCATGCTTGATCTTGGGCTTCTTCTGATGAGTCCCTCTTTGCGTAACCCGGCCCCTCCTGGGCGGCTTACACAAATAGTTATATCCCCAACATTAGGCCCCAGATTGATTTGAACCGGTTCATGTCAATCTTAAAATACCTTAAGAAACAAGCCTTCAGTCTTCTTGTCTGCGCAAAGGTTTTAACCCGCCATGACGTCATCTTCTGGATCCGCGTTAACCCGTCGTGACATCATCTTCAATTAAATTCATATTTTACTCCATCATATCTTCCAACGGATCTTTGCCTTTACTGACCATTCCGAAAAACGAGGCGTCAGGGTCGCTGGATAATGATGTTCGGTCCACTCGTTTCTCGCGCCGTCTCAGTCGGCCCTTCCTTATAAATAGGTGCGACCTAGGTCTTTCCCATTCTCCTTCCTCGGTCGTCTTCCTCCTCGCATTGTTTCTCTGCCGCTCGAGCTCTACCGCCGCCGCAGCCGCAGATTTCCTCGTCTTCTCCAACTCAGGCCGCTGCATCAACCTGACTTGACCAGAGAAACGCGACGGAACCCTGCAAAAGCTCTGCATCCGTAAGTCCTTTTCCTTCCCTGCTTTTAGATCTGCATTGCGGCCTCCCGAGTCCGTCGGTGTTCATCACCGCCTATTGCAAACCCTTGATAGTTTTCCTCCTCAGTGCTCCTTTTTGATCTTTAGACAGTTAGAACTACTACAGCGGCTGTTCCGCACCCATCTCGAATATAAATAGATCTCATTTCCCTTGTTTAAAGGCCTCTTTCGAGTGTATGAACTTCTCTGCACTGGTTTTAGGTCTAGAAATTTTTCTTTTCAGAACGATCGTTTGATCCAAAACAATAGCTGCAACTTGTGAAACTTGTTTGTTCCACACTTAGCCAAAAAATGGCATCTGTCGACTCTGTTTCAGACATAGTAGTTCATGTGACCGGTTTAAGATAATACTGACTGTCAGCACTGCCTGCTTTTGGCGACTTAAGACAATTTTCATCATCGTTAATACTTGCAGCTGTTTAAACATTATCACACAACCACCTGTATTGTCATTAGGCCCCTACTTACGCCGCCATCTCAGACAACCCAATAATACTTATTCTCCGGGTTATAATAAACCGGAAAATTTCCTTTATCTTGTTGTAGGCTTCAATTTACTCAATGGCACCCAAAGCTGTTAAACCTCTGATTACCTGCAACTGGGTCCCATCCATTATTACGGAGAGCAAACTGACAGAGTTTGTGAAGTCCGGCCATCTGCCCAAGAAGGACGTCATGTCTTATCGTGCTCCTGACCCGTCTGAAGAGAAACCTCAACCCAAGGAAGGGGAGGTGATCATTTTTACCGATCACATGAGCCGGGGATTTGCTCCTCCTGGTTCAAAATTCTTTAGAGACGTTTTGCACTTGTTTGACTTAAGACCTCAAGACATGGGGCCCAACTCCGTGTCAAATATCTGCAACTTTCAAGTTTTCTGTGAGGTTTACCTTGGAGAAGAACCCAGCCTACTCCTGTTCAGGGAATTGTTCTATTTGAACCGGCAGAATGAACAGGCCAACGGGCCCAGTCTGGAGCTTGGTGGCATATCAATTCAAAGGCGGAGCGACTGCCTGTTCCCTTATGCTGAATTGCCGAGTCATCCAAAGGACTGGAACCAGACATGGTTCTACTGCCAAGATACTTCTCCGGCTGGCGAAAATCCACTGCCCGGCTTCCGCGCGTTGCGCCTTGAACCTACTCACCCGCTGCCGGATAAGTTGACAGCTATTGAATGCCTGCCACTCACCCCCAAAATCAAGAGGATTAAAGCTCTTTTAGGGAACGGCTTAGATGGCATTGACTTGGTCCGAGTATGGATTGCTTGGAGAATAATTCCGTTAAGCCGCCGCCCCGGCTTAATGTGTAATTATTCAGGCAAGAAGAAAAACCCTCAACGTCATAACCCTGATGACTTACCAGATGACTTAGTGGAAGCTACAACTTAGTCCTTGTTGAAAGAGGGCATAGTGAATAGTAATGCCTTCGGCTTACTACCTTTTTGCCAGAAGAACCCGGCCCCTATAGTAAGTTTCCAGCCATCGGGTTATGTTTTATCATGTTAGGCTGTATTCTTACGCATAACCAGTTATAACCTTTTACAGGCAAATGATAGCTTCTGGAACATGCAATATGATCATGAGGCAGCCAAGAAAGCCAGGGCGGCCAAGAGAGCCAAAAAGAAAACCACCAAGCCCACCACCTCAAGGAAAAGGAAGCCAAGCGCCTCTGAGCTGTTTCAGCTTGATGATACTGATGATAATGAGGAAGAGGTAACCTTTGAAATTCCCTTTCTCCTTTATTTCTACCTTACTAATGCTAACCTTCTTTCAGGAAGACACGGGCAACAGCCAACCCGTCGAGGAAGAGGTAATTGTAATCTCCTCCGACTCCGAGCTTCAGCCGCGTCAGAAAATTCGAAGAGTAACCCGGAAAGTAAGATTTTCACATCCTTTGGCTTACCAAGATCCTGACTTTCTTTTGAAGCGACAGAATTATGAGAGCCAGAGGCAGACCCGGACCAGCAAAGACGCGGAACTCTCCTCCGGCTTACCTGATGTGACCAGGAAATGCCAGACTGAGGTTATCTCCGATTTACACCTTCTTTTTCCTTTGGCAGGCTTCATTTGTTAACCTCTCAATTATTCTGACTCCAACTATCAGGATATTTCACCTTCCTCCGGCGAGTCTATGCAGTCCAACATGCCAGCCTTCAAAACTGCTCCCGGGTAATATAAACTTGTTGTACCTTATGCTTTATTTTACTCATATTTGCTATATTTAACTTGTCTACCTTTTCCACAGTGTGCAAGTAAAGCCCAGCAAAAAGGCAAAAAAGAATAAGCCGCCCCAAGAGCCGGTTGTGACTGAACCAGAGTTGGGCACAGCTACTCCTGATGCCTCTGCTCACGAGCCGCCGCCTCAACCATCTCATGATGTTCCTATATCTTCCTCTGACCCGCCTACTGAACAAACCCTCAACGATTCTGGTAACCCGGAGGCTCCTAGCCCCGCCAAGGCAAATGATCAGGAAGTTGAAATTCTCAAGACTCTGTTTGTTGAGCCGGCACAGCCGTCTGCACTTGCCAAGTGTTCTAAAAAGGAATTGGTGGAACACCGGAAGGCCAAGCTGGATGTCGCTGACTATACTCATTTGAGTATTGGAGAGATTGTCTCCGGCTATATCAATCAAGTACAAAGCAGCCGTGACCTGGAAATTGACATGGTGAAGCAGATACAGCAAAAATCTAAGGTATGACTTATACTAGCTTACTTTCAATCATACTTACTGTACCAGCCCCCAAGTCTATTGCTTATGAATAAATATGCTATAGACTTAGAAAAATTGTTAGATCTACTTATCCGGCTTAAAGAAAAAATAATTGAACCGGGTGTAACACAATACCTTTAACTTGCGATATACATTAGCCCCCAAGTGCCAAAAATCTTTGCTTGCAAGGTATTTGGGACTTAATATTCAAGACCGGCTTAATAATTTAGAAAGCTTCGGTATACATTAGCCCCCAAGTGTCAAGTATCTTTGCTTGCAAAGTGCTTGGGACTTAATAGTACTTACCGTAACTTTTACTACTATCTGGTGCAATGCAGGCCACCATAAGTAAATTTGAATTGGAGATTGCTGATTTGAAGAATCGCCTGGCAACCCAGGAAAGTGAAATTGAAAAGGCCAACTCCAAATTTGAATTCAGCGTCTCTGAACAAGAGAAGTTGAAGCAAAATTTTCAATCAAAGAAGAAAACTTGGGCTGATGAAAAGGCCGCACTGGTGACCCGGGCCGAGACAGCAGAGGCATCGCTTGCGGAAGCAACGGCCGAACTGTCCGACTTAAAGCGCCAGATATCTCGCATGGTTTCAACAATCTTCGGTGAGTGACTTATCCAAACCTTAAACACTGCAAAACTCCTTGAATGACCATTTCAGTTGTCTCCTCTGACTCACCTTATGTTTAATAACGCAGGCCCCAGGAACACAAATCTTAAGCAGAACATGGTGATCAAGCTGAAGGCGGTTTATACTCTGGTGGAACAACTCTACACCGGGTCACAACGTGCTCTAGCCGTTGTGGCTTTATCAAACGATGTTCCTTATCTCCTACAAGATGTGCTGAAGCGGCTTGCTGTGCTACCTCAGCAAATCCAAGAGTTAAGACGAGCATCTGCAAGAGCCGGAGCTATAGCCGCATTGAGTCGGGCCAAGGCGTGGCTTCCAGAACTAGACCCCGCTGACATTGCTCTTGGGTATCCAAGTTTAAAGGAAGATGGCACCATATTTAATGATAAGGATTTCACCGCCTGTGTGAAGGATATACGTCCGGTGGCTACTCTTATTGGGAACGATACTGACCTCACCAAGTGTCAGCTGGGTTACGATAAAGAGAACCGGAGAATCCCCATGCCACATTACGACGATGTCAGCTTGATCCCTCGAACCCGTAAGCACACCTTTGCTCCTGAAGTCGACCCAACCGGTTTAATAGATGATGAAGCTGAGTTTGAAGCCTTGAGTGGCATTGACTGGGCCTCATCATCCTTCCAGGACAAAGCAGCCAGCGGAGAGACGGAGAAGGATAACCCGGGGGCTTCAAGTCAACCCCAAGAGTAGCTTGTCAGGCACCACCTGCTTATGTCATCGTAGAAAACAATGCATCATTCAGAATCGGGGAGTCTTGTAACAAAGTAAAAGATACCTTGAGTTTTGCTATGCCTTTGCGCATGCTTATGGCCCTTAATACTTGCATAAGCCGCCGCCATTATTCTCTTTGTAGTTTGTATGAATCTGTTATGTCCTTTGCAAAAATACCTTGCATTGCCCTGTAGTGCTCACAGCTGTTTTTTCCAGCTTATATAAACCAACCCCTGAGGGTAAACTTAACTCCTGAAAACTGGCACATATAAGTTCACCTGGTTCTTAACAACCTGATGTAACTAACATTAATTCTGGAAGACTGTAATGTATTCCATTGTATTTTCAAGAGGGTCACAATATACCTAATGTTGGCACTTGTAAAATATGATGAACAAAATTCAAGGGTTTCTGATTCGAATACGATCAGTGACCCATTCCAAAGGGGTTGAGCTAAGATTCGGATACGATCTGTTAGCCCCCAGTGGCTGTGGAGATGCCAATCAAGTGGGTATCGACAGCTATGTTCTCTTTGGTTCGAATACGACCTATGTTTGAACAGGAAGCCCCCAAGTGACCATAAGAGTTGTTTAATGACGCTGATTCGAATACGATCCACGTCAGACCCAAAAGGAGTTAAGCTATGATTCAGATATGATCAAGAAGCCCCCAAGTGGGTTTGGCAGTATGCCGATCAAACGGGTATCGACAGCTATGTTCTCTTTGGTTCAAATACGACCTATGTTTGAACAGGAAGCCCCCAAGTGATCAACGGCTAGATTCAGATATGATCATAAGCCGGACCAAAGGAAAGCCGGATTCAGATATGATCCGCTTCTCCTTGGTTATCTCCACCACCTGTCAAGGAAAAACACATAAACCTTTTTTGGGAGTGGAAAAAAGGACAGAGGTCCTGCTTTATTGCTTTATATAATATACATAGTATAAGTATATACACATTAGAGCTGACGGCTCAAGTATAATAAGGCCGAAGATGGGCGATATTCCACGGCTGACGGGTCTCCTCCTCCGACTTACGTGAGTCTTTATGCTCTCGAACGTCGATAAGGTAGTATGATCCATTGTTCAGATTCTTGCTGACCACAAAGGGTCCTTCCCAAGGAGGGGATAGCTTGTGTATGTTAGATTGATCCTGGATGAGTGGGAGCACTAAGTCGCCTTCCTGAAAGGTTCTGGATTTAACCCGGCGGCTGTGGTAGCGACGCAGGTCTTGTTGGTAAATCGCCGAGCGGGCTATTGCCAAGTCTCGCTCTTCATCCAACAGGTCAATTGCATCTTGCCGAGCTTTTTCATTGTCTTCCTCAACATAAGCCGCCACACGGGGTGAATCGTGACGGATGTCACTTGGCAGGACCGCCTCTGCTCCATACACCATAAAGAAAGGCGTGTAACCCGTAGATCTATTAGGGGTAGTATTGATGCTCCAGAGTACAGAAGATAACTCCTCCACCCAACAACCCGGCGTCCACTGTAAAGGGACCAAGAGCCGGGGATTGATACCCTTCAAGATTTCTTGATTGGCTCGTTCTGCTTGGCCATTTGATTGAGGGTGAGCTACAGCTGAAACGTCAAGCCGGATATGCTCTCGTTGACAGAACTCTTCCATAGCTCCTTTGGAAAGGTTAGTACCATTATCAATTATGATGCTGTGTGGAAAACCAAAGCGAAAAATCACCTTTTTCATAAACTGGACTGATGTGGCTGCATCACACTTACTGACTGGCTCCGCCTCCACCCACTTTGTGAACTTGTCAGCTGCCACCAAGAGGTGAGTCTTTTTATCCTCAGATCTCTTGAAAGGCCCGACCATATCAAGCCCCTAGACTGCAAACGGCCAGGTAATTGGAATCATCCTTAACTCTTGAGCTGGCACATGGGCTCGTCGTGAGAATTTCTGACATCCGTCACATTTACTGACTAGGTCTTCCGCATCAGCATGAGCCGTCAGCCAATAGAACCCATGACGGAAGGCTTTGGCCACAAGAGATTTTGAGCCGGCGTGATGGCCACAATCACCTTCATGAATTTCACGAAGGATCTCCTGACCCTCTGCAGGTGACACGCAACGTTGAATCACTCCAGTGACACTGTAATGATGTAACTCGCCATTGACATTTGTCATGGACTTGGACCGCCGGACGATTTGTCTTGCCAAGGTCTCGTCCTCTGGCAACTCTCCCCGGGTCATGTAAGCCAAATAAGGCACTGTCCAATCCGGGGTAACGTGGAGAGCCGCCACCAGCTGTGCCTCCGGGTCTGGTATTGCCAGATCTTCTTCTGTAGGTAACTTAACAGAAGGATTATGCAAAACATCAAGAAAGGTGTTAGGCGGCACCGGCTTACGCTAAGACCCCAGCCGGCTTAAGGCATCCGCCGCCTCATTCTTCCTTCGATCAATGTGTTCCACTATGTAACCCTTGAAATATCCAGCCACAGCATCGACTTCACGACGGTAAGCCGCCATGAGGGGATCTTTAGAGTCCCACTTGCCTGACACCTGTTCAGCCACAAGGTCTGAGTCTCCTAAGCATCTTACCCGGCTCAAGTTCATCTCTTTGGCCATCTGGAGACCATGGAGCAGGGCCTCATACTCAGCTGCATTGTTAGTGCAAGGAAACGTAAGCCGGAGCACATAACAAAATTTGCCACCCCGAGGGGAAGTTAATACAACTCCGGCCCCCGAGCCTTCCAACTGTCTGGACCCATCAAAGTGAATAATCCAATAAGTGTTATCGGGCTTCTCCTCAGGTGCCTGTAGCTCTATCCAGTCGTTGATGAAATCCACCAAAGCTTGGGACTTAATGGCAATGCGCGGCGCGTACTTCAGACCATGAGGCCCGAGCTCGATGGCCCATTTGGCGACTCATCCTGTAGCCTCTCTATTCTGAATAATGTCTCCCAAGGGGGCAGAACTTACCACAGTGATAGGGTGACCTTGGAAGTATTGCTTCAGCTTCCGGCTTGCCATGAACACCCCGTAAACAAGTTTCTGCCAATGAGGATATCTTTGCTTTGACTCGATGAGTACCTCACTGACATAATAAACCGGCCGTTGAACCGGGTGTTCCTTACCAGCCTCCTCGCGCTCTACCACAATCGCCACACTGACGGCTCGTGAATTAGCAGCCACATATAACAGCAAAGGCTCTTTGTCAATGGGAGCCGCAAGAACCGGCGGTTCAGATAACTGCCTCTTCAAATCCTCAAAAGCAGCATTAGCGGCATCACTCCAGACAAAGGTGTCTGCCTTCTTCATTAATTGGTACAGCGGTAGGGCCTTCTCACCTAATCGGCTTATGAACCGGCTCAAAGCGGCAACACGACCCGCCAATCGTTGAACATCATTAATACATGCCGGTTTAGCCAAAGAAGTGATTGCCTTAATCTTCTCCGGATTAGCCTCGATGCCCCTGTTTGAGACCAAGAATCCCAAAAGCTTGCCTGCAGGCACACCAAATACACACTTCTCCGGGTTAAGCATCATTTTGTAAACCCGGAGATTGTCAAAGGTTTCTCTGAGATCAGATATCAAGGTTTCCGCCTCTCTGGATTTCACTACTATGTCATCCACATAAGCATGAACATTGCGCCCAATCTGATCGTGAAGACAATTCTGTACACATCGTTGATAAGTTGCCTGGGCACTCTTGAGCCCAAACGGCATAGACACATAGTAGAAGGCTCCGAACAGGGTGATGAAGGCCGTTTTCTCCTGGTCCTTAACTGCCATCTTGATCTGATGATAGCCAGAATAAGCATCCAAAAAACTCAAACATGCACAACCTGTCGTAGCATCAATGATTTGATCAATACGGGGGAGAGCAAAAGGATCAGCCGGACAAGCCCTATTTAGGTCCGTGTAATCCACACACATTTGCCAGGTGCCATTTTTCTGAGTACGAGCACCGGGTTAGCCAACCATTCTGGGTGAAAAACTTCAACAATAAACCCAGTCGCCAAGAGCCGGGCGACCTCTTCTCCTATAGCTTTTCGTCGCTCTTCATTGAATCGCCGCAGAAATTGCCTGACCGGCTTATACTTCGGATCAATATTAAGAGTGTGCTCAGCGAGTTCTCTCGGTACACCCGGCATGTTAGAAGGTTTCCATGCAAAGATGTCCCGGTTCTCACGGATGAACTTGATGAGCGCGCTTTCCTATTTAGGATCCAAGTTGGCACTGATGTTGAATTGCTTAGATGAATCGCCTGGAGTGAAATCAACAAGCTTAGTCTCTGCAGCCGATTTAAACTTCATGGCCGGGTCATGCTCCGTAGTCGGCTTCTTGAGAGAAGTCATATCTGCCGGGTCAACATTATCTTGATAAAATTTGAGCTCCTCCGCTGCACAAACAGACTCGGCATAAGCCGCATCACACTCTTCACACTCCAGGGCCACCTTTCGGCTTCCATGCACGGTGATGGTACCCTTGTAACCCGGCATCTTGAGCTGTAGATACACATAACACGGCCGTGCCATGAATTTGGCATAGGCTGGCCGCCCGAACAAAGCGTGATATGGACTCTTGATTTTGACCACCTCAAAAGTTAACTTTTCCGCCCTAGAATCATGCTCGTCTCCGAAGGCCACCTCCAGCTCAATCTTCCCCACAGGATATGCCGACTTACCGGGCACCACTCCATAGAAGACGGTGTTGGAAGTCTTTAAATTCTTGTCAGTTAAGCCCATGTGCCGAAAGGTCTCGTAATAGAGGATGTTGATGCTGCTACCTCCATCCATGAGCACTTTAGTAAACTTATAACCACCAACTTGCGGTGCCACCACTAGGGCCAGTTGACCCGGATTATCAACCCGGGGAGGGTGATCCTCCCTACTCCAGACAATAGGCTGTTCCGACCACCTCAAGTAACGAGGGACTGCCGGTTCAACAGAATTCACAGCCCTCTTATGAACTTTCTGATCACGTTTACACAAACTTGTGGTGAACACGTGATACTGCCCACTGCTTAACTGTTTCGGATGGCTCTGATAACCCGACTGCTGCTGCTGCTGACCTCCTTGATCAGACTGCTGTTGATTATAACCACCCTGGCTTCCCTGAAAACCGGATCCTGAACCACCGCCCGGGCCATGAAAGTCGCCGGCTCCTGAACCGCCGCCTGGGCCTTGATTGCCATCAAATGTGTTAGAATTCTTGAAAGCTTTCATGATTGCACAATCCTTCCATAAATGAGTCGCTGGTCGTTCCCGGGTACCGTGTTTCGGGCAGGGTTCATTGAGTAGTTGCTCGAGAGACGGACCTGACCCACCAAACCGGGGTGGCTTTCCCTTGCGCTTCTGATTGTTACCCTGTGCATTGGCCACAAATTCCGGGTTACTGTCCTCCTTACGCTTATTACCTCCTTGACTCGCCGGGTTATGCTGCTGACCCTTTCCATTGTCGTTCTTCTTTCCCTTCCCTGTCTTTTCCTCATCAGATGCGGGATCCTTGGTACTATCAGAATCGGCATACTTGACTAAAGCCGCCATCAGCGTCCCCATATTGTTGCAATCACGCTTAAGGCGCCCCAACTTCTGTCTCAGAGGTTCAAAGCGGCAATTCTTCTCCAGCATGAGAACTGCTGAGCCGGCATCCGTCTTGTCAGACGAATGTATTATATCCTTGACCCAGCGCACCCAATGAGTCGTAGATTCACCTTCTTCCTGCTTACAATTTGTCAGATCCACAATTGACATAGACTGCTTGCAAGTATCTTTGAAGTTCTGGATGAAACGGGCTTTTAGCTCCGCCCATGAACTAATGGAGTTGGGTGGCAAACCCTTTAACCAAGAACGGGCCGTTCCGTCCAGCATCATGGTGAAATATTTAGCCATCGCCTCATCACTAACCTCTAGCAGCTCCATAGCCATCTCATAACTTTCAATCCATGCCCCAGGCTGTAAATCGGCAGTATAATTCGGCACCTTCCGAGGCCCCTTGAAATCCTTGGGCAGACGTACATTACGTAAAGCCGGTACCAGACAAGGAACTCCTTCGGTTCTAGTAGCAACCCCCGCTTCAACGGAAGTCATCGGGTAAGCCGGTGAGTTCTGTTGGGCTGCTAGCTGAGCTGCTAGCTGAGTCGCCCGCTCGTCCTCCTGACGTATCCGATCCTGAACCGGGTTATGCCCGCCGGGCTGGTTCCGGCGCTGAGCATTACTTGACAAGGCCTCTGATTCCATGTTCATGTTCCTACTATAACTCGGGCTCCGATTTTGACGAGGCGGAGCTAACCAGGGCGGAGGAGTCGAGTGAATCCTATCCCGGCTGTAGGAGTAGGTCTCTTGCTGAGCCAGGGCTGTTTGGACAAGTTCTCTGATCTTCCGGGTTTCCACCGCTGTCGGATCATTCCCATCTACCGAGAGAGCCGCCAAGTGTGCTGATGCTGCAATTAAGTTCTCCATGGGGTTGGAGAAGTGACCGTGCAGTATTGGCATGTAATTGGGTGGTGCCATATTGCCGTGAGGCGGTGCCATCCCCTGAGGCCAGACTAGACCTCCCGCTCCGGATGTAATAAGCTGATTCGCACCTGGCGGGTTACTTGGGCCGGCCCCAGGTGTAGCAAAGAGATTCCGAGGATCATAATTCTGAGGTAAACGGGACTGAGTTTTCTGATGTCTCCTCCTCATTACCTCATTAGATGCGTTCAGGCTCAACGTGAGCTGCAAGGCCTCTGCCCGAAGTTGCTGCGCCCGTACGTCCAAAGCCGCCCGCTCTGCTGCTAATCTAGCATCCTCAGCTGCTAAGGTTTCTTTGACCCGGGCAATCTCGTCGCGAACCTGTGCCACCTCCGCCTCATGCTCAGATTGGTTCGCAGGGATGACTGTAACAATTAACAAAGTCGTAAGCTTATCCATGAGATCCATCAGCACCTGAGCCGGTGAGCGCACAGGGCCTCCTGCCCCGGCTGCTCCTAACCCGGACATTATCGCCGCTGAAGCCGTAGAATTTTGGCCGGGTTGAGTACCAGCCATGAAGACTCCTACCCGGTTTGGCGACTCTGAGAGGTCCGGAATAGTGCTGCCATCGGAACAGCCCCCAAGCACGCCATCTTAAACTTGATACAGCGAATCTGTTGAGCCGGGGGATGAATTATCGTCAGAGAGGACGGCCGGCTCACCATCACCTTCCAATCCTTCAGGAAGTTCACCTCCATGGATGCAACCCACAAAGGCATGCTTCACGACGGGTTGAGCTCGGGCGGGTTTCGTACGCTGAGCCGTCTCGATGAGGTCGGTGCAGCTGTCCGGCTCAGGGCCCGGCTCACCAATCCGGCCGATGAAGACGTGAATTCCGCCAAAGGGGACCTGGTAGCCGTACTCAATTGAACCGGCGTCAGGGCCCCAGCCTTTGTCGTCGATGTAGATCTTGCCGCGACGACTCTTGGTTATCCGGCCAACTGCGTATCCCTCGAGCCCTTCGAAGCTGCCCTTCAAGAACTCGAATCCACCGTGCGCTGGCCCCATGATGGGCGCCAACTGTCGTGGAATTGTCACGACAGATGTCCTCTTGCAAGGACTTAGTCGTGGAGCCATCGCAACTAGGAAGCTTAAAGGGGTTAATCGGGACAAAGGACACGAGAGGTTTATACTAGTTCAGCCCCTTACGGTGAAGGAAGGCCTACGTCTAGTTGGGTTGGTATTGCTTGAGGTTTCGGTGACCAGGGAGCGAGATACGCTATGCCTGGCTCTCGATCAGTTGTTTTCTTTCCCTTAAGCCGCCGACGGGTCGTCCCCTTATATACACGGGCTGACGCCCTGCGGCCTACAGAGTCCCGGCCGGCTCATAGACAGTCTCTGGCTCGGTGACTAGTTAATTCTAACTTATGATACAAGTCATGCCATCATGGCGGTTTACCACTATGGGCCTTAAGTCGCCTGTGGGCTTTAGACCCTTTATTGAACCGCCATCTTCATGCTTGATCTTGGGCTTCTTCTGATGAGTCCCTCTTTGCGTAACCCGGCCCCTCCTGGGCGGCTTACACAAATAGTTATATCCCCAACACTATGGGTATCTCCGAAAGTGTCTGTTGAGTTGGCAAGAATCAAGACTGGGATTTGTCACTCCGTGTGACGGAGAGGTATCTCTGGGCCCACTCGGTAGGACATCAACATAATGTGCACAATATGACCAAGGAGTTGATCACGGGATGATGTGTTACGGAACAAGTAAAGAGACTTGCCGGTAACGAGATTGAACAAGGTATCGGATACCGACGATCGAATCTCGGGCAAGTACAATACCGCTGGACAAAGGGAATTGTATACGGGATTGATTGAATCCTCGACATCATGGTTCATCCGATGAGATCATCGTGGAACATGTGGGAGCCAACACGAGTATCCAGATCCCGCTGTTGGTTATTGGCCGGAGAGTTGTCTCGGTCATGTCTGCATGGTTCCCGAACCCGTAGGGTCTACACACTTAAGGTTCGGTGGCGCTAGAGTTGTTATGGGAAATAGTATGTGGTTACCGAAGGTTGTTCGGAGTCCCGGATGAGATCCCAGACATGACGAGGAGCTCGGGAATGGTCCGGAGGTGAATATCGGTATATTGGAAGAAGGGTATTGGAGTCCAGAATTGTTCCGGGGGTACCAGGTGATGACCAGCGTGTCCGAAAGGGGTTTCGGAGGCCCCGGCAAGCGTTGGGGGGCCTTATGGGCCAAGGGGAGAGGGCACATCAGCCCACTAAGGGGCTGAGCGCCCCTCCCACCCCATCTCACATAACCAGGAGAGGTGGGGGCGCCACCCCTAGGGCAGCCACCCCTCCCGGCTTGGGGGCAAGTTTCCTAGGGGGCGGGGGCGCCCAAACCCATCTAGGGTTTCCCCTGTGGCCGCCGCCCCTCCCCTAGGGAACCCTAGGGCGCCTCCCCATCCTCCCTTCCCCCTATATATAGTGACGGAGAGAGAGAGGGCAGCCGCACCCTTCCCCTGGCGCAGCCCTCTTCCTCCTCCAACACCTCATCCTCCTCCGTAGTGCTTGGCGAAGCCCTGCCGGAGAACCACGAGCTCCATCACCACCACGCCGTCGTGCTGTCGGAGTTTTCCCTCAACTTCTCCTCTCACCTTGCTGGATCAAGAAGGAGGAGACGTCTCCCAACCGTACGTGTCTTGAACGCGGAGGTGCCGTCCGTTCGGCGCTAGGATCATCGGTGATTTGGATCACGACGAGTACGACTCCATCAACCCCGTTGACTTGAACGCTTCCGCTTAGCGATCTACAAGGGTATGTTGATGCACTCTCCTTTCCCTCGTTGCTAGATTACTCCATAGATTGATCTTGGTGATGCGTAGAAAATTTTGAATTTCTGCTACGATCCCCAACAATTTTTTGTAGTTTGCAAAAACACCCAATTAATGCTCGTGTTTTCCTTTAAAAAATATGTTTACGAATGCATTAATTGCAATTCATGCATGCATAAAGTGCATGCATTGGTCAGTTTTCTCTTAATACTTGCATGCAATGATGTAATGCACCTTGAAGTCTGAACATGTGATGGGGAACAACCAAATTGAGCCTTATAAAATGAAAAAACTAAAATTTTGAGATAAGCCCTATAAACCGGAAAGGTGTAGGATCTAGAAGTAGATGTGTCTAGAGGGGGGTGATTAGACACTTAATGCTAAAGTTGCAATTTTTAAGCTTTTTCGGTTTAAGTGGAGTTTAGGCACAATTTCAACACACACAATACATATCAAGCAAGCATGCAAGGAGTATATGAGCAGCGGAATGTAAAGCATGCAACTTGCAAGAATGTAAAGGGAAGGGTTTGGAGAAATCAAACGCAATTGGAGACACGGATGTTTTTCCCGTGGTTCGGATAGGTGGTGCTATCCTACATCCACGTTGATGGAGACTTCAACCCACAAAGGGTAACGGTTGCGAGAGTCCACACAGGGCTCCACCCACAAAGGGTAACGGTTGCGCGAGTCCACACAGGGCTCCACCCACGAAGGGTCCACGAAGAAGCAACCACCCACAAAGGGTCCACGAAGAAGCAACCTTGTCTATCCCACCATGGCCATCGCCCACACAGGACTTGCCTCACTAGCGGTAGATCTTCACGAAGTAGGCGATCTCCTTGCCCTTACAAACTCCTTGGTTCAACTCCACAATCTTGTCGGAGGCTCCCAAGTGACACCTAGGCAATCTAGGAGACACCACTCTCCAAGAAGTAACAAATGGTGTGTAGGTAATGAACTCCTTGCTCTTGTGCTTCAAATGATAGTCTCCCCAACACTCAACTCTCTCTCATAGGATTTGGATTTGGTGGAAAGAAGATTTGAGTGGAAAGCAACTTGGGAAGGCTAGAGATCAAGATTCATATGGTAGGAATGGAATGTCTTGGTCTCAACACATGAGTAGGTGGTTCTCTCTCAGAACATATGAGTTGGAATGGTGTATGTGTTCTGATGGCTCTCTCTCCGAATGAGGAGGAGGTGGAGGGGTATATATAGCCTCCACACAAAATCCAACCGTTACACACAGTTTTCCAATCTCGGTGGGACCGAATCAACAAACTCGGTCGGACCGAAAATGTAAACCTAGTGACCGTTAGAGATTTCGGTGGGACCGACTGGATCAACTCGGTGGGACCGATGTGCTAGGGTTAGGGTAAATCCAAAACTCGGTTTGACCGATTACTCAAGCTCGGTGGGACCGATTTGGGTAATAAGTGAAACTGAGATTTGGCCAAGCAAACTCGGTGGAACCGATTGCATATCTCGGTGGGACCGAGAATATTGCAATGGGTAACAGAGAGTTTGCAAGCCCATCTCGGTGAGATCGAGATCCCATTGGTGAGACCGAGATCCCATCGGTGAGACCGAACTTATTAGGGTTTAGCAGTGGCTTATGACAAGTGAAACTCGGTGGCGCCGGATAGGAAGAATCGGTAGGACCGAGTTTGGCTTAGGGTTTAGGTCATATGTGGAAGTGGGAAAGTAGCTGAGGGTTTTGGAGCATATCACTAAGCACATGAAGCAAGAGGCTCATTAAGCAACACCTCATCCCTTCCTGATAGTATTGGCTTTTCCTAAAGACTCAATGTGATCTTGGATCACTAAAATGTAAAAAGAGGAGTCTTGAGCTTGAAGCTTTAGCCAATCCTTTGTCCTTAGCATCTTGAGGGAGTTCCCACAACCTTTAGTCCATGCCACTCCATTGTTGAACTTAACTGAAACATGCTAGATAGAAATGTTATTCCAACAAGAGATATGTTGTCATCAATTATCAAAACCACCTAGGGAGCACTTGTGCTTTCAATCTCCCCCTTTTTGGTAATTGATGGCAACATACACCAAAGCTTTAGATAAAGATATAAAGAACAGCAAGTAAAGCTTTGGAAGGACATGTAACAAGCATAGGCTCCCCCTACATGTATGCACTCATGTAAATATGAAATATAGAGGCATGTGAGAGCATAACCATGACAGAGTAGGCAATGTGTTACATGCATCTTGGCCATATGCATCAGAGCAAAAGATTATCATGGAAAATACCTTCATGCTCATTAGTCCTTCTTGCAAACAGTATGTACATAAGCAAGAACTCCTCATACTCATGATTTTGATGCATATACTTACCTTGTGGTCTTGAGTTGGCTTAGGATGGAATGAACCTGCACAAACAAGGTTAGATAACATAGGTACGTCCACTAGCCAGAGCAAACAAAAGAAACCACAACAATACCAAGACTGGGATGACATGTAGAGAGTGAGTACAAGGTACCACATTGAATTCAGCATGTCCCCAAGAATAAAGATATGCAATGAATTTGACTGATTTCTTTCCCTTAGGTGTCTTGCTCCCCCTGAATCTTACATGGGATATTGGGAGAAGATAGGAAACAGAAAATCAGAGCTGAAAGATATGAATAGGACTTAATTCAAATTAGTTCATATGAACATGTCTTTCCCCCAAAAAGACATGTGACATCTCTCCTCTTGAACATCAAGCATCTGGGATCCTTGAGTATTCTCTCCCCCTGGAGATTTCTTTATCCCCCTTAATATATGGGATCCTTGAGTATTCTCTCCTCCTTTGTACTTTCTCCTTTGTAGGTGATTAGCTTTTGATGTGATCTCTCTCTCCCTGATGATAAGCTTTGATGTGATCTCTCTCTCCCCCTTTGACATCAATTTCCAAGAAGGTTTTTCCTGGAATCCGTCGAATAGGTTTGGTCCTTGAGATTCGGCACAAAGCAGTGAATAAAACTGTGATGCTTGTAGAGGACAAGATTCATTGAGTGGAGCTGGATCAGAAGAAATGTAGAACAAGTGGCAAACTGTTTTTCCTGTTGCGAAATCGGTGGCACCGAGTGGCATGTTTCGGTAGTACCGAAGGGATTCGGTTGGACCGAAAATGGCAATTCGGTGAAACCGAGTTCATCACGGAGAAAAACACTTGTCACCTCAGCTCACTAGCAAAGTAGGATCTCACAAAGGTTTGCAATGAATTAGCTGAAAGATTTGCAAGGAATTTGATGCAGAAATATGCAGAACAAAAATCAAAAAGAAAAGAGTGAGAGTTTCTAGATGAAGTTTTTTTTTGTTTGAAAAAGAAGGAAACAAATATGCAAGGGACAAATGCAATAACTCAGAAAAGAACACAAGGGAACTTCATCTAGAGTTGGGCGGTGACATAGTCACCTATGTTAGAGTATATTGACTTAGGAGTCAAGTGAGAACACTTGATCACAGGTCATACTCATCGTTTAAGCTCAAAATGGGGTTACCATTTTTCGTTTAAGCATCTTGATGTATTCACATCTTGTTGAGTTGCTTTGACTCATGTCTTGGAGTAAAGCTTCTCTAAGATGGAATAACATACCTTGGGTGGTGGTGTGGTTCTTGCTCATGTAGTTGAACTTGTGTGGGTGCTCAAGGTTGATGTAGCTCATCAAGAGTTGGGAGCACCACTTGGAGTTTGAGTTCATCTACCTACATGGGTTAGTTCTTGCAAGGAGGAGCACTTGTGTATCCAAAAATGACAATCATGATTTGTCAAAGGATATGTTTGAATAGTTTTGTGCTTCCTTGACCACTATTGTGTAGAGTCTTGGTCTTGTAGAGATTGCTCAAGATGTGAGTGAGTCGCAATCTCATGAATTAGATTCAACCAAGCACCTACATGGGTTAGGCAACATGCAAGGTGCAAATATATCCAAGACATAAGATAGTTATCATAAGAGATATATCATGGATTAGTCATAAGCTCATGTCTTGCATGTATCCAATGGAGTTTCTACTCCAAGTTCGAAGCATCAATGATGTTCAATTCACCTCTCAACCTGCAAAACACTTTCTCATCAAGTGGTTTAGTGAATATATCCACTAATTGCTTATCGGTGCGAACATGCTTAAGATTGATGTCACCCTTAGCAACATGATCTCGAATGAAATGATGACGAACTTCAATATGCTTAGTTCGAGAATGTTGTACAGTATTATGACCAATTTTGATAGCACTTTCATTGTCACAAAGCAGTGGAACATGTTTCACATAAATCCCATAATCTTTAAGAGTTTGGGTCATCCAAAGTAATTGAGCACAACATGAACCAGTGGCAATGTATTCCGCTTTGGCGGTGGATAAGGATACCGAGTTTTGTTTCTTGGAAGACCAAGACACAAGAGATCTACCAAGAAATTGACAAGTACCCGAAGTGGACTTTCTATCAACCTTGTCTCTGGCATAATCCGAGTCAGAATAGCCAACAAGATCAAAAGAAGACCTCTTAGGATACCAAATGCCAAAATTTGGTGTATGGATTAAATATCTCACTATCCTTTTCACAGCCTTAAGATGACAATCTTTAGGAGCAGCTTGATATCGTGCACACATGCACACACTTAGCATAATGTCGGGACGTGAAGCACATAGGTATAACAATGAACCAATCATGGAGCGATAAACCTTTTGATCAACCGGTTCACCATCTTTGGTTAAATTATTATGTCCACTAGTAGGCATGGGTGTAGACATACCTTTGCATTCTTGCATATTGAACTTCTTGAATAAGTCCTTGGTGTACTTTGTTTGAGAGACAAATGTACCTTCCTTAGTTTGCTTGATTTGCAACCCGAGAAAGAATTTGAGTTCACTCATCATAGACATCTCAAACTTCTCTGACATTAGCTTTCCAAACTTTTCACTAAAGAGAGGGTTAGTTGAACCAAATATGATATCATCAACATAAATTTGGCATACAAATAGTTCTCCATTAACCCTTTTAGTAAAAAGAGTAGAATCAATTTTACCAATTTCAAAACCACTTGTAGTAAGGAACTTGGTCAAGCATTTATACCATGCTCTAGGAGCTTGTTTAAGACCATAAAGAGCTTTGTGAAGTTTGTAAACATGATTTGGTTTCTTAGGATTGATAAAGCCGGGAGGTTGTTTGACATAAACTTCCCCCTCTGTTTCACCATTTAGAAAAGCACTTTTAATGTACATTTGGTACAAGGTGATATTATGGTGATTAGCATAGGCAAGTAAGATGAGAATGGACTCAAGTCTGGCAACGGGAGCATACGTCTCACCATAGTCCATACCTTCGACTTGTGTGTACCCTTGGGCGACGAGACGTGCTTTGTTGCGAACCACTTGTCCATCTTCATCTTGCTTGTTGCGAAACACCCATTTGGTACCAATGATGTTATGGTTGTTGTCGGGCTTCTCGACCAATGTCCAAACTTGATTTCTCTCAAAATTATGTAGCTCTTCATGCATAGCATTTATCCAATCCGGATCTTCCAAAGCTTCTTCAACCTTCATAGGTTCAATGCTAGAGATGAATGAATAGTTTTCACAAAAGTTAGCTAAATGAGTTTTTGAGCGAGTGATTCTCCCGGTTTGTATATCATTGAGGATTTGCTCGACGGGATGATCTTTGGCAATTCTTGCTCGAACTCGTGAGAGCTTTTGCTTGGGTCTTTGTTGAACATCTTCTTCATCTTGTTCTTCTTCTTGGCCTTCTTCATTGTTGACGTCGTCGTTCTCTTGTCGTGGTGGAGAAGGAGGTTGTTGATGTTCGTCTTGACGTATTTCCTCGTTTTCTTCATCTTGGTGTGTCCCACTTGTGGATGCTTCCGTGTCGATTCTTGGTTCACCTTGTCGTGAAGTAGAAGCTTCCACTTGGATGGATGAAGTACTCTCCTTCACCTCCGTTGGACGAATTTTGCCAATGGACAAGTCTTGAATTGCTTCTGAAGGGTCTTTGTCTCCTACATCAATTGGCAATTGCTCTACTTGCGAGCCATTAGATTCATCAAACTTCACATCTACCGTCTCTTCAACCTTTCGGGTGAAATTTTTGTAGACATGGTAAGTGTGAGAGTTTGAGCCATAACCAAGTAGAAAACCTTCATGAGATTTAGGAGCAAACTTTGAACGATGATGCTTATCAAGAATGTAGCACTTTGAGTCGAATACTCGAAAGTATCCAACTTGGGGTTTGTTACCGGTGAGAAGCTCGTATGCCGTCTTGCCGAGTAGCTTGTGAAGATATAAGCGATTTGTTGCGTGACAAGCTGTCTCAACCGCTTCTGCCCAAAAGTGCTTTGGCGTCTTGTATTCATCAAGCATCGTTCTTGCCATTTCGATGAGCGTCCGGTTCTTCCTCTCAACAACTCCATTTTGTTGAGGTGTGTACGTAGCCGAGAACTCATGTGAAATCCCTTCTTCGTCAAGAAAGGTGTCCACATTTGCGTTCTTGAACTCCGTTCCGTTGTCACTCCGAACCTTCTTGATCTTCACATCAAACTGATTTTGGGCCTTCCTAGCGAAGTTTCTGAAGATCTTCTGGACCTGCGACTTGTCATTAAGAAAGAACACCCACGTAAATCTTGAAAAATCATCAACTATAACTAGACCAAAGGAATTTCCACCGAGACTCTTGTAGGCATTGGGACCAAAAAGATCCATGTGAAGTAGCTCGAGTGGCCTCCTTGTGGTCATGATGTTCTTCACGGGATGTCTTCCTCCAGCCTGTTTACCTGCTTGACAAGCACTGCAAAGTCTATCCTTATCAAATATGACATCGTTGACTCCAAGGATATGATTTCCTTTAATAAGCTTGTCAAGGTTGTTGGAAATATGCCCTAGAGGCAATAATAAAAGCATTATTATTATATTTCCTTGTTCATGATAATTGTCTTTATTCATGCTATAATTGTGTTATCCGGAAATCGTAATACATGTGTGAATAACAGACACCATCATGTCCCTAGTAAGCCTCTAGTTGACTAGCTCGTTGATCAACAGATAGTCATGGTTTCCTGACTATGGACATTGGATGTCATTGATAACGAGATCACATCATTAGGAGAATGATGTGATGGACAAGACCCAATCCTAAACATAGCATAAGATCGTGTAGTTCGTTTGCTAGAGTTTTTCCAATGTCAAGTATCCTTTCCTTAGACCATGAGATCGTGTAACTCCCGGATACCGTAGGAGTGCTTTGGGTGTACCAAACGTCACAACGTAACTGGGTGACTATAAAGGTAGACTACGGGTATCTCCGAAAGTGTCTGTTGGGTTGACACGGATCAAGACTGGGATTTGTCACTCCGTATGACGGAGAGGTGTCACTGGGCACACTCGGTAATGCATCATCATAATGAGCTCAAAGTGACCAAGTGTCTGGTCACGGGATCATGCATTACGGTACGAGTAAAGTGACTTGCCGGTAACGAGATTGAACGAGGTATTGGGATACCGACGATCGAATCTCGGGCAAGTAATATACCGATTGACAAAGGGAATTGTATACGGGGTTGTTTGAATCCTCGACATCGTGGTTCATCCGATGAGATCATCGAGGAGCATGTGGGTTATTGACCGGAGAGCGATCTCGGTCATGTCTGCATGTCTCCCGAACCCGTAGGGTCTACACACTTAAGGTTCGGTGACGCTAGGGTTGTAGGGATATGTATATGCAGTAACCCGAATGTTGTTTGGAGTCCCGGATGAGATCCCGGACGTCACGAGGAGTTCCGGAATGGTCCGGAGGTAAAGATTTATATATGGGAAGTCCTATTTCGGCCATCGGGACAAGTTTCGGGGTCATCGGTATTGTACCGGGACCACCGGAAGGGTCCCGGGGGTCCACCGGGTGGGGCCACCTGTCCCGGGGGGCCACATGGGCTGTAGGGGGTGCGCCTTGGCCTACATGGGCCAAGGGCACCAGCCCCAGGAGGCCCATGCTCCTAGGGTTTCAAGGAGGAAGAGTCCTAGGAGGGGATGGCACCTCCTAGGTGCCTTGGGGGGGAGGGAAACCTCCCTTGGCCGCCGCCCCCCCTAGGAGATTGGATCTCCTAGGGCCGGCGCCCCCCCCC
>NC_041388.1:71728690-71758162 GCF_002162155.2 Triticum dicoccoides
GGAAGGAGGGCTTTTCATCCACACCTTTGGTTGCCTCCTTCTCCCTCTCCAACACCTCCTCCTCCATAGTGCTTGGCGAAGCCCTGCCGGAGTACTGCAGCTCCATCAACACCACGCTGTCGTGCTGCTGCTGGTGCCATCTCCCTCAACCTCTCCTTTCCCCTCGTTGGATCAAGAAGGAGGAGACGTGGCTTTTCCGTACGTGTGTTGAACGCGGAGGTGCCGTCCGTTCAGTGCTAGGATCTCCGGTGATTTGGATCACGTCGTGTTCGACTACCTCATCCCCGTTCTTTGAACGCTTCCGCTCGCGATCTACAAGGTATGTAGATGCATCTAATCACTCGTTGCTAGATGAACTCGTAGATGGATCTTGGTGAAACCGTAGGAAAATTTTTGTTTTCTGCTTCGTTCCCCAACAGTGGTATCAGAGCTAGGTCTATGCGTAGTTCTTCTTGCGCGAGTAGAACACAATTTGTTGTGGGCGTAGATGTTGTCAACTTTCTTGCCGCTACTAGTCTTATCTTGCTTCAACGGTATTGTGGGATGAAGCGGCCCGGACCAACCTTACACGTATGCTTACGTGAGACCGGTTCCACCGACTAACATGCACTAGTTACATAAGGTGGCTGGCGGGTGTCTGTCTCTCCTACTTTAGTTGGAGCGGATTCGATGAAAAGGGTCCTTATGAAGGGTAAATAGAAGTTGACAAATCACGTTGTGGCTTTCACGTAGGTAAGAAAACGTTCTTGCTAGAACCCTACTTCGGCCACGTAAAACTTGCAACAACAATTAGAGGACGTCTAACTTGTTTTTGCAGCAAGTGTTTTGTGATATGATATGGCCAAAGTTGTGATGAATGATGAATGATATATATGTGATGTATGAGTTGTTCATGCTATTGTAATAGGAATCACGACTTGCATGTCGATGAGTATGACAACCAGCAGGAGCCATAGGAGTTGTCTATATTTTTTGTATGACCTGCGTGTCATTAAGAAACGCCATGTAAATTACTTTACTTTATTGCTAAACGCGTTAGTCATAGTAGTAGAAGTAATAGTTGGCGAGCAACTTCATGGAGACACAATGATGGAGATCATGATGATGGAGATCATGGTGTCAAGCCGGTGACAAGATGATCATGGAGCCCCAAGATGGAGATCAAAGGAGCTATGTGATATTGGCCATATCATGTCACTATTATTATTTGATTGCATTTGATGTTTATCATGTTTTGCATCTTGTTTACTTAGAATGACGGTAGTAAATAAGATGATCCCTCATAATAATTTCAAGAAAGTGTTCCCCCTAACTGTGCACCGTTGCGACAGTTCGTTGCTTCAATGCACCACGTGATGATCGGGTGTTTGATTCAAACGTTCACATACAACGGGTGTAAGACAGATTTACACATGCAAACACTTAGGTTGACTTGACGAGCCTAGCATGTGTATAGACATGGCCTCGGAACACAGAAGACCGAAAGGTCGAGCATGAGTCGTATAGAAGATACGATCAACATGAAGATGTTCACCGACGTTGACTAGTCCGTCTCACGTGATGATCGGACACGGCCTAGTTGACTCGGATCATGTTATACTTAGATGACTAGAAGAGGGATGTCTATCTAAGTGGGAGTTCATTGAATAATTTGATTAGATGAACTTAATTATCATGAACTTAGTCTAAAATCTTTACTATATGTCTTGTAGATCAAATGGCCAACGTAGTCCTCAACTTCAACGCGTTCCTAGAGAAAACCAAGCTGAAAGACGATGGCAGCAACTATATGGACTGGGTCCGGAACCTGAGGATCATCCTCATAGCTGCCAAGAAAGATTATGTCCTACAAGCACCGCTAGTGACCCGCCTGTCCCACAGAACCAAGACGTTATGAACGCTTGGCAGACACGTGCTGATGACTACTCCCTCGTTCAATGCGGCATGCTTTACAGCTTAGAGACGGGGCTCCAAAAGCGTTTTGAGAGACACGGAGCATATGACATGTTCGAAGAGCTGAAAATGGTTTTTCAAGCTCATGCCCGGGTCGAGAGATATGAAGTCTCCGACAAATTCTTTAGCTGTAAGATGGAGGAAAATAGTTCTGTCAGTGAGCACATACTCACTATGTCTGGGTTACATAACCGCTTGACTCAGCTGGGAGTTAATCTCCTGGATGATGCGGTCATTGACAGAATCCTCCAGTCGCTTCCACCGAGCTAAAAGAGCTTTGTGATGAACTTCAATATGCAGGGGATGGAAAAGACCATTCCTGAGGTATTTGCAATGCTGAAATCAGCAGAGGTAGAAGTCAAGAAAGAACATCAAGTGTTGATGGTCAATAAAACCACTAAGTTCAAGAAGGGCAAGGGTAAAAAGAACTTCAAGAAGGACGGCAAGGGAGTTGCCGCGCCCGGTAGGCAAGCTACTGGGAAGAAGCCAAAGAATGGACCCAAACCCGAGACTGAGTGCTTTTATTGCAAGGGAAGTGGTCACTGGAAGCGGAACTGCCCCAAATACTTAGCGGACAAGAAGGCCGGCAAAACAAAAGGTATATATGATATACATGTAATTGATGTGTACCTTACTAGTACCCGTAGTAGCTCCTGGGTATTTGATACCGGTGCAGTTGCTCACATTTGTAACTCAAAGCAGGGGCTGCGGAATAAGCGGAGACTGGCAAAGGACGAGGTGACGATGCGCGTCGGGAATGGTTCCAAGGTCAATGTGATCGCCGTCGGCACGCTACCTCTATATTTACCTTCGGGATTAGTTTTAAACCTTAATAATTGTTATTTAGTGCCAGCTTTGAGCATGAACATTGTATCGGGATCTCGTTTAATTCGAGATGGCTACTCATTTAAATCCGAGAATAATGGTTGTTCCATTTATATGAGAGATATGTTTTATGGTCATGCTCCTATGGTGAATGGTTTATTCTTAATGAATCTTGAGCGTAATGCTACACATATTCATAGTGTGAGTACCAAAAGATGTAAGGTTGATAATGATAGTCCCACATACTTGTGGCACTGCCGCCTTGGTCACATATGTGTCAAACACATGAAGAAGCTCCATGCGGATGGACTTTTAGAGTCTCTTGATTATGAATCATTTGACACGTGCGAACCATGCCTCATGGGTAAAATGACCAAGACTCCATTCTCAAGAACAATAGAGCGAGCAACCAACTTATTGGAAATCATACATACTGATGTGTGCGGTCCAATGAGTGTTGAGGCCCGCGGTGGCTATCGTTATGTTCTCACCCTCACTGATGACTTGAGTAGATATGGGTATGTCTACTTAATGAAACACAAGTCTGAAACCTTTGAAAAGTTCAAGGAATTTCAGAGTGCGGTTGAGAATCAACGTGACAGGAAAATCAAGTTTCTACGATCAGATCGTGGAGGAGAATAGTTGAGTCACGAATTTGGCACACACTTAAGAAAATGTGGAATAGTTTCACAACTCACGCCGCCTGGAACACCTCAGCGTAATGGTATGTCCGAACGTCGTAATCGCACTCTATTAGATATGGTGCGATCTATGATGTCTCTTGCCGATTTACCGCTATCTTTTTGGGGGTATGCTTTAGAGACTGCCGCATTCACTTTAAATAGGGCTCCGTCGAAATCCGTTGAGACGACACCGTTTGAATTATGGTTTGGTAAGAAACCTAAGTTGTCGTTTCTAAAAGTTTGGGGATGCGATGCTTATGTCAAGAAACTTCAACCTGAAAAGCTCGAACCCAAGTCGGAAAAGTGCGTCTTCATAGGATACCGTAAAGAAACTGTTGGGTATACCTTCTACCTCAAATCCGAAGGCAAGATCTTTGTTGCCAAGAATGGATTCTTTCTGGAGAAAGAGTTTCTCTCGAAAGAAGTAAGTGGGAGGAAAGTAGAACTTGATGAAGTATTACCTCTTGAACCGGAAAATGGCGCAACTCAAGAAAATGTTCCTGAGGTGCCTGCACCGACTAGAGAGGAAGTTAATGATGATGATCAAGATACTTCTGATCAAGCTCCTACTGAAATTCGAAGGTCCACAAGGACACGTTCCGCACCAGAGTGGTACGGCAACCCTGTCTTGGAAATCATGTTGTTAGACAACGGTGAACCTTCGAACTATGAAGAAGCGATGGCGGGCCCGGATTCCGACAAATGGCTAGAAGCCATGAAATCCGAGATAGGATCCATGTATGAAAACGAAGTATGGACTTTGACTGACTTTCCCGTTGAACGGCGAGCCATAGAAAATAAATGGATCTTTAAGAAGAAGACAGACGCGGATGGTAATGTGACCATCTATAAAGCTCGCCTTGTCGCTAAGGGTTATCGACAAGTTCAAGGGGTTGACTACGATGAGACTTTCTCACCAGTAGCGAAGCTGAAGTCCGTCCGAATCATGTTAGCAATTGCCGCATTCTACGATTATGAAATATGGCAAATGGACGTCAAAATGGCATTCCTTAATGGTTTCCTTAAGGAAGAATTGTATATGATGCAGCCGGAAGGTTTTGTCGATCCTAAGAATGCTAACAAGGTGTGCAAGCTCCAACGCTCGATCTATGGGCTGGTGCAAGCATCTCGGAGTTGGAACATTCGCTTTGATGAGATGATCAAAGCGTTTGGGTTTACGCAGACTTATGGAGAAGCCTGCGTTTACAAGAAAGTGAGTGGGAGCTCTGTAGCATTTCTCATACTATATGTAGATGACATACTTTTGATGGGAAATGATATAGAACTCTTGGACAGCATCAAGGCCTACTTGAATAAGAGTTTTTCAATGAAGGACCTTGGAGAAGCTGCTTATATATTAGGCATCAAGATCTATAGAGATAGATCAAGACGCCTCATAGGTCTTTCACAAAGCACATACCTTGATAAGATATTGAAGAAGTTCAATATGGATCAATCTAAGAACGGGTTCTTGCCTATGTTACAAGGTATGAAATTGAGCTCAGCTCAATGTCCGACCACGGCAGAAGATATAGAAGAGATGAGTGTCATCCCCTATGCCTCAGCCATAGGTTCTATTATGTATGCCATGCTGTGTACCAGACCTGATGTAAACCTTGCCGTAAGTTTGGTAGGAAGGTACCAAAGTAATCCCGGCAAGGAACACTGGACAGTGGTCAAGAATATCCTGAAGTACCTGAAAAGGACTAAGGAAATGTTTCTCGTTTATGGAGGTGACGAAGAGCTCGTCGTAAAGGGTTACGTCGACGCTAGCTTCAACACAGATCTGGATGACTCTAAGTCACAAACCGGATACGTGTATATTTTGAATGGTGGGGCAGTAAGCTGGTGCAGTTGCAAGCAGAGCATCGTGGCGGGATCTACATGTGAAGTGGAGTACATGGCAGCCTCGGAGGCAGCACATGAAGCAATATGGGTAAAGGAGTTCATCACCGACCTAGGAGTCATACCCAATGCGTCGGGGCCAATCAAACTCTTTTGTGACAACACTGGAGCTATTGCACTTGCCAAGGAGCCCAGGTTTCACAAGAAGACAAGGCACATCAAGCGTCGCTTCAACTCCATTCATGAAAATGTTCAAGATGGAGACATGGAGATTTGTAAAGTACATACGGACCTGAATGTAGCAGATCTGTTGACTAAACCTCTCCCTAGGGCAAAACATGATCAACACCAGAATTCCATGGGTGTTCGATTCATCACAATGTAACTAGATTATTGACTCTAGTGCAAGTGGGAGACTGTTGGAAATATGCCCTAGAGGCAATAATAAAAGCATTATTATTATATTTCCTTGTTCATGATAATTGTCTTTATTCATGCTATAATTGTGTTATCCGGAAATCGTAATACATGTGTGAATAACAGACACCATCATGTCCCTAGTAAGCCTCTAGTTGACTAGCTCGTTGATCAACAGATAGTCATGGTTTCCTGACTATGGACATTGGATGTCATTGATAACGAGATCACATCATTAGGAGAATGATGTGATGGACAAGACCCAATCCTAAACATAGCATAAGATCGTGTAGTTCGTTTGCTAGAGTTTTTCCAATGTCAAGTATCCTTTCCTTAGACCATGAGATCGTGTAACTCCCGGATACCGTAGGAGTGCTTTGGGTGTACCAAACGTCACACCGTAACTGGGTGACTATAAAGGTAGACTACGGGTATCTCCGAAAGTGTCTGTTGGGTTGACACGGATCAAGACTGGGATTTGTCACTCCGTATGACGGAGAGGTATCACTGGGCCCACTCGGTAATGCATCATCATAATGAGCTCAAAGTGACCAAGTGTCTGGTCACGGGATCATGCATTACGGTACGAGTAAAGTGACTTGTCGGTAATGAGATTGAACGAGGTATTGGGATACCGACGATCGAATCTCGGGCAAGTAACATACCGATTGACAAAGGGAATTGTATACGGGGTTGTTTGAATCCTCGACATCGTGGTTCATCCGATGAGATCATCGAGGAGCATGTGGGAGCCAACATGGGTATCCAGATCCCACTATTGGTTATTGACCGGAGAGCGATCTCGGTCATGTCTGCATGTCTCCCGAACCCGTAGGGTCTACACACTTAAGGTTCGATGACGCTAGGGTTGTAGGGATATCTATATGCAGTAACCCGAATGTTGTTCGGAGTCCCGGATGAGATCCCGGATGTCACGAGGAGTTCCGGAATGGTCCAGAGGTAAAGATTTATATATGGGAATCCTATTTCAGCCATCGGGACAAGTTTCGGGGTCATCGGTATTGTACCGGGACCACCGGAAGGGTCCCGGGGGGCCACCTGTCCCGGGGGGCCACATGGGCTGTAGGGGGTGTGCCTTGGCCTACATGGGCCAAGGGCACCAGCCCCAAGAGGCCCATGCACCTAGGGTTTCAAGGAGGAAGAGTCCTAGGAGGGGAAGGCACCTCCTAGGTGCCTTGGGGGGGGGGAGGGAAACCTCCCTTGGCCGCCGCCCCCCTAGGAGATTGGATCTCGTAGGGCCGGCGCCCCCCCCTTGGCCCTCCTATATATAGTGGGGGAAGGAGGGCTTTTCATCCACGCCTTTGGTTGCCTCCTTCTCCCTCTCCAACACCTCCTCCTCCTCCATAGTGCTTGGCGAAGCCCTGCCGGAGTACTGCAGCTCCATCAACACCACGCCGTCGTGCTGCTGCTGGTGCCATCTCCCTCAACCTCTCCTTTCCCCTTGCTGGATCAAGAAGGAGGAGACGTGGCTGTTCCGTACGTGTATTGAACGCGGAGGTGCCGTCCGTTCCGTGCTAGGATCTCCGGTGATTTGGATCACGTCGTGTTCGACTACCTCATCCCCGTTCTTTGAATGCTTCCGCTCGCGATCTACAAGGTACGTAGATGCATCTAATCACTCTTTGCTAGATTAAATCGTAGATGGATCTTGGTGAAACCGTAGGAAAATTTTTGTTTTCTGCTTCGTTCCCCAACAAAGGTTTCTCATGCCAACGTGACCTAGTCGTCTATGCCACAACCAACCTTTTGAGGATTTAGCAACAAAGCAAGTTTTAGGTTGTGCCTTTTTAGAGAAATCGACAATGTAAAGATCACCTCTACGCATACTCGTAAAGACCATTTTATGATTGTCTCGACGAAATACTTGGCAATCTACCTCAGTAAATAGGACATTCAAACCGAAATCAGCAAGTCTAGATACTGAAAGTAAGTTGTAGCCAAGAGATTCAACGAGCATGACATTTTGAATGGAACTATCATGTGAGATGGCCACCTTACCAAGGCCAACCACTTTACCCTTTGAATTATCACCAAAGGTGACATATTTTTGAGGGCCGTCATTTTCAGCAAGCTCACGAAACATCTCTTCATCTCCGGTCATATGATCAGTACATCCACTATCAAGAACCCATTCCTTTCCTCCTGATTCATATCCCCGAAGATTTGCCATAAGACCAAAATGTCTCATTGCATCATCCAGATCGAAGTCACTATCATCATCATCATAACATTCATGTTCATCATGATCTTGTGACTCATCATTTCCTAGAGAGGGTAATTCATTACATAAATGATCATCAAAGTGGTCACTTTTATGAATTCTTATAGCTTTGAATATGATATCATTAATGATTCCAACATCTCCTTTAGCATGCTTAAGATTGGTAAGTTCAAATAGACATTTACCAAAACTAGGATCACTAGAGTTCATCTTACTCAAGGCAATAGATTTATGGAGAATTTCATCCAAAGTTTTCAAGGAATGATCGGGAAATCGTTCCTCAAGAAATTTCCATATAGTATAGGCACAATTTTGAGTAGGCAAACTAGCAATCAAATTTTTGGGCAATCCTGTAATGATGAGCTCAATAGTTCTAAGATTGCGAATCATGTCAATATCTTCATCTAGGGTAGGATGCAAAGGATCAATATGAGATGCACAAGGGCTAGCAATATACTTGTTCAAATGATATTGATTGAAGATTACAAGCATCTCATTTTTCCACTCATGAAAATACTCTCCATCAAGAATAGGCACTCTATGTCTAAGACTCCCTAGAGTAGACACATCCATCTTCCTCCAATGGTGATTAGACCAAGGCAATGGAGACCAAAGCTCTGATACCACTTGTAGGATCTAGAAGTAGATGTGTCTAGAGGAGGGTGATTAGACACTTAATGCTAAAGTTGCAATTTTTAAGCTTTTTCGGTTTAAGTGGAGTTTAGGCACAATTTCAACACACACAATACATATCAAGCAAGCATGCAAGGAGTATATGAGCAGCGGAATGTAAAGCATGCAACTTGCAAGAATGTAAAGGGAAGGGTTTGGAGAAATCAAACGCAATTGGAGACACGGATGTTTTTCCCGTGGTTCGGATAGGTGGTGCTATCCTACATCCACGTTGATGGAGACTTCAACCCACAAAGGGTAACGGTTGCGAGAGTCCACACAGGGCTCCACCCACAAAGGGTAACGGTTGCGCGAGTCCACATAGGGCTCCACCCACGAAGGGTCCACGAAGAAGCAACCACCCACAAAGGGTCCACGAAGAAGCAACCTTGTCTATCCCACCATGGCCATCGCCCACACAGGACTTGCCTCACTAGCGGTAGATCTTCACCAAGTAGGCGATCTCCTTACCCTTACAAACTCCTTGGTTCAACTCCACAATCTTGTCGGAGGCTCCCAAGTGACACCTAGGCAATCTAGGAGACACCACTCTCCAAGAAGTAACAAATGGTGTGTAGGTAATGAACTCCTTGCTCTTGTGCTTCAAATGATAGTCTCCCCAACACTCAACTCTCTCTCATAGGATTTGGATTTGGTGGAAAGAAGATTTGAGTGGAAAGAAACTTGGGAAGGCTAGAGATCAAGATTCATATGGTAGGAATGGAATGTCTTGGTCTCAACACATGAGTAGGTGGTTCTCTCTCAGAACATATGAGTTGGAATGGTGTATGTGTTCTGATGGCTCTCTCTCCGAATGAGAAGGAGGTGGAGGGGTATATATAGCCTCCACACAAAATCCAACCGTTACACACAGTTTTCCAATCTCGGTGGGACCGAATCAACAAACTCGGTCGGACCGAAAATGTAAACCTAGTGACCGTTAGAGATTTCGGTGGGACCGACTGGATCAACTCGGTGGGACCGATGTGCTAGGGTTAGGGTAAATCCAAAACTCGGTTTGACCGATTACTCAAACTCGGTGGGACCGATTTGGGTAATAAGTGAAACTGAGATTTGGCCAAGCAAACTCGGTGGAACCGATTGCATATCTCGGTGGGACCAAGAATATTGCAATGGGTAACAGAGAGTTTGCAAGCCCATCTCGGTGAGACCGAGATCCCATCGGTGAGACCGAACTGATTAGGGTTTAGCAGTGGCTTATGACAAGTGAAACTCGGTGGCGCCGGATAGGAAGAATCGGTAGGACCGAGTTTGGCTTAGGGTTTAGGTCATATGTGGAAGTGGGAAAGTAGCTGAGGGTTTTGGAGCATATCACTAAGCACATTAAGCAAGAGGCTCATTAAGCAACACCTCATCCCTTCTTGATAGTATTGGCTTTTCCTAAAGACTCAATGTGATCTTGGATCACTAAAATTTAAAAAGAGGAGTCTTGAGCTTGAAGCTTTAGACAATCCTTTGTCCTTAGCATCTTGAGGGAGTTCCCACAACCTTTAGTCCATGCCACTCCATTGTTGAACTTATCTGAAACATGCTAGATAGAAATGTTATTCCAACAAGAGATATGTTGTCATCAATTATCAAAACCACCTAGGGAGCACTTGTGCTTTCAAAAGGAGGGAGTAGCTAAGTTACTACAACCACCTCTCTCCTCATTAACTCGTTGCCACATAAGCAAATTTGCTGAGTTGGACTCGATGTTACTACTGAAGTTACTCTCACTGTGTCTAGTCTATGCAAGCTGGGCAGCAGGACGTTCACGTAGCTCCACCATTCGAACATGTATGGCAACGGCGGCGGCCAACTAATAACGAACGCATGACATCAATGCATACAACTTCTAATTATCTGGCACCGACTGCTCCGATTAGTTTTCTCCTCCATCTGAAGCTCTTTTTTCTATTTATCTTAATTAGAAGATGATAAATCATGATGAGATGCTCTTTTAGTTCACAGAAAATGCCTCTAATTTTAATTTTTTAATGTGAGATTTTCATCAGTTATGCAATAGTGTTTCAGGGTCTGGCTACACAATTAGCTGCATAGGATCATCTTATGTGCATGTATCTGTTGTGCCATCGTAAGCATTTGTTTATCCAAAAATCCAAAAGTACTAATGAGCATTTTTTGTAAAGAATTTTTACATCGCTCTTTGCTCTATGTGTATGTGTGTATATAAAAGAAGCAGCTACGAATTTTTGGATTGTGTTATTGTGCAGAAATTTTGAGCTATTATGCATAATTTATTTCTCTACAGAATGTGGTATTGAGGATTGTGCTTCTTTTACTTAAATGTTGTAGGTAAAACAAGTACACCCTCTGTAAACTAATATAAGAGTGTTTAGATAACTAAGTAGTTATCTATGTTGGGGAATGTAGAAGAATTTTAAAATTTTCTACGCATCACCAAGATCTATCTATGGAGTCATCTAGCAACGAGGGAGAGAGGAGTGCATCTACATACGCTTGTAGATCACGAGCGGAAGCGTTCAAGAGAACGGGGTTGATGGAGTCATACTCGTCGTGATCCAAATCACTGAAGATCCTAGCGCCGAACGGACGGCACCTCCATGTTCAACACACGTACGGAGCGAGGACGTCTCCCGCACCTTGATCCAGCAAGGAGGAGGGAGAGGTTAAGGAAGAGGGCTCCAACAGCAGCACGACGACGTGGTGGTGGTGAAGCTGCAGTACTCTGGCAGGGCTTCGCCAAGCTCTTACGGAGGAGGAGAGGTGTTCGGGAGGGGAGGGGCCGCGCCTTGGATGTTCTGTGCAGCCCTCCCCTTGCCCCTCTATTTATAGGGGAAGGAGGAAGGGGGCCGGCCCCCTCTAGATGAGATCTAGAGGGGGGGCGGTGGCCAAGGGGAGGGGGCTTGCCCCCCAAGCAAGGGGGGCGCCCCCTTTAGGGTTTCCCCCCCCAACCCTAGGCGCATGGGCCCAAGGGGGGATGCGGCCAGCCCATGTAGGGCTGGTTCCCTTTCCTCTACATCCCATTAGGCCCTCCGAGAGAGGTGGCCCCTCCCGGTGGACCCCCGGAACCCCTCCGGTGGCCCCGGTACAATACCGATATGCCCCCGAACCTTTCTGGTGACCGTATGACAACTTCCTACATATAAATCTTCACCTCCGAACCATTCCGGAACTCCTCGTGACGTCCAGGATCTCATCCGGGACTCTGAACAACATTCGGTAATCACATACAAGTCTTCCTAACAACCCTAGCGTCACCGAACCTTAAGTGTGTAGACCCTACGGGTTCGGGAGACATGCAGACATGACTGAGACGACTCTCCGGTCAATAACCAACAGCGGGATCTGGATACCCATGTTGGCTCCCACATGCTCCTCGATGATCTCATCGGATGAACCACGATGTCGATGATTCAATCAATCTGTATACAATTCCCTTTGTCAATCGGTACGTTACTTGCCCGAGACTCGATCATCGGTATCCCAATACCTTGTTCAGTCTCGTTACCGACAAGTCACTTTACTCGTACCATAATGCATGATCCCGTGATCAACCACTTGATCACACTGAGCTCATTATGATGATGCATTACCGAGTGGGCCCAGAGATACCTCTCCGTCATACGGAGTGACAAATCCCAGTCTCGATTCGTGCCAACCCAACAGACACTTTCAGTGATACCTGTAATGTACCTTTATAGTCACCCAGTTACGTTGTGACGTTTGGCACACCCAAGGCACTCCTACGGTGTCCGGGAGTTGCACAATCTCATGGTCTAAAGAAATGATACTTGACATTCAGAAAAGCTACAGCAAACGAACTACACGATCTTTGAGCTATGCTTAGGATTGGGTCTTGTCCATCACATCATTCTCCTAATGATGTGATCCCGTTATCAATGACATCCAATGTCCATAGTCAGGAAACCATGACTATCTTTTGATCAGCGAGCTAGTCAACTAGAGGCTCACTAGGGACGTGTTGTGGTCTATGTATTCACACATGTATTACGATTTCCGGATAGCACAATTATAGCATGAACAATAGACAATTATCATGAACAAAGAAATATAATAATAACCATTTTATTATTGCCTCTAGGGCATATTTCCAACAGTCTCCCACTTGCACTAGAGTCAATATTCTAGTTACATTGTGATGAATCGAACACCCATGCAGTTCTGGTGTTGATCATGTTTTGCTCTAGGGAGAGATTTAGTCAACGGATCTGCTACATTCAGGTCCGTATGTACTTTACAAATCTCTATGTCTCCATTTTGAACACTTTCACGAATGGAGTTGAAGCGACGCTTGATATGCCTGGTCTTCCTGTGAAACCTGGGCTCCTTGGCAAGGGCAATAGCTCCAGTGTTGTCACAGAAGAGAGTCATCGAGCCCGACACATTGGGTATGACTCCTAGGTCGGTAATGAACTCCTTCACCCAGACTGCTTCTTGTGCTGCCTCCGAGGCTGCCATGTACTCCGCTTCACATGTAGATCCCGCCACAACGCTTTGCTTACAACTGCACCAGCTTACTGCCCCACCATTCCAAATATACACGTATCCGGTTTGTGACTTAGAGTCATCCAGATCTGTGTCGAAGCTAGCATCGACGTAACCCTTTACGACGAGCTCTTCGTCACCTCCATAAACGAGAAACATTTCCTTAGTCCTTTTCAGGTACTTCAGGATATTCTTGACCGCTGTCCAGTGTTCCATGCCGGGATTACTTTGGTACCTTCCTACCAACCTTACGGCAAGGTTTACATCTGGTCTGGTACACAGCATAGCATACATGATAGACCCTATGGCCGAGGCATAGGGGACGACACTCATCTTTTCTCTATCTTCTGTCGTGGTCGGGCATTGAGCCGTGCTCAATCTCGTACCTTGCAATACAGGCAAGAACCCCTTCTTTGACTGATCCATTTTAAACTTCTTCAATATCTTGTCAAGGTACGTATTCTGTGAAAGACCAATGAGGCGTCTCGATCTATCTGAAGGAAATATGCCCTAGAGGCAATAATAAAGTTATTATTTATTTCCTTATATCATGATAAATGTTTATTATTCATGCTAAAATTGTATTAACTGGAAACATAATACATGTGTGAATACATAGACAAACTTAGTGTCACTAGTATGCCTCTACTTGACTAGCTCGTTAATCAAAGATGGTTATGTTTCCTAACCATGAACAAAGTGTTGTTATTTGATTAACGAGGTCACATCATTAGTTGAATGATCTGATTGACATGACCCATTCCATTAGCTTAGCACCCGATCGTTTAGTATGTTGCTATTGCTTTCTTCATGACTTATACATGTTCCTATGACTATGAGATTATGCAACTCCCGTTTGCCGGAGGAACACTTTGTGTGCTACCAAACGTCACAACGTAACTGGGTGATTATAAAGGAGCATTACAGGTGTCTCCAAAGGTACATGTTGGGTTGGCGTATTTCGAGATTAGGATTTGTCACTCCGATTGTCGGAGAGGTATCTCTGGGCCCTCTCGGTAATGCACATCACATAAGCCTTGCAAGCATTACAACTAACATGTTAGTTGTGAGATGATGTATTACGGAACGAGTAAAGAGACTTGCCGGTAACGAGATTGAACTAGGTATTGGATACCGACGATCGAATCTCGGGCAAGTAACATACCGATGACAAAGGGAACAACGTATGTCGTTATGCGGTCTGACCGATAAAGATCTTCGTAGAATATGTAGGAGCCAATATGGGCATCCAGGTCCCGCTATTGGTTATTGACCGGAGACGTGTCTCGGTCATGTCTACATTATTCTCGAACCGTAGGGTCCGCACGCTTAACGTTACGATGACAGTTATTATGAGTTTATGCATTTTGATGTACCGAAGGTTGTTCGGAGTCCCGGATGTGATCACGGACATGACGAGGAGTCTCGACATGGTCGAGACATAAAGATTGATATATTGGAAGCCTATGTTTGGATATCGGAAGTGTTCCGGGTGAAATCGGGATTTTACCGGAGTACCGGGAGGTTACCGGAACCCCCCGGGAGCTATATGGGCCTTAGTGGGCTTTAGTGGAAAGGAGAAAGGGGCAGCCCAAGGTGGCTGTGCGCCTCCCCCCTTCCCCTAGTCCTATTTGGACTAGGAGAGGTGGCCGGCCCCCTCTCTCTCTTTCCCCCCTCAAGGAATCCTATTCCAACTAGGATTGGGGGGGATCCTACTCCCAGAGGGAGTAGGACTCTCCTGGCGCGCCCTCCCTTGGCCGGCCAGCCTCCCCCCCTCTAGTCCTTTATATACAGAGGCAAGGCACCCCAAAGAACACACAAGTTGATCCACGTGATCTAGTCCTTAGCCGTGTGCGGCGCCCCCAGCCACCATAGTCCTCGATATTATTGTAGCGGAGTTTAGGCGAAGCCCTGCTGCTGTAGTGCATCAAGATCGTCACCACGCCGTCGTGCTGACAGAACTCTTCCCCGACACTTTGCTGGATCGGAGTCCGAGGATCGTCATCGAGCTGAACGTGTGCTCGAACTCGGAGGTGCCGTAGTTTCGGTGCTTGATCGGTTGGATCGTGAAGACGTACGACTACTTCCTCTATGTTGTGTCAACGCTTCCGCAGTCGGTCTGCGTGGGTATGTAGACAACACTCTCCCCTCTCGTTGCTATACATCACCATGATCTTGCGTGTGCGTAGGAAACTTTTTGAAATTACTGCGTTCCCCAACAGTGGTATCAGAGCCAGGTTTATTTATGTTGATGTTATATGCACGAGTAGAACATAAGTGAGTTGTGGGCGATATAAGTCATACTGCCTACCAGCATGTCATACTTTGGTTCGGCGGCATTGTTGGACGAGACGACCCGGACCAACATTATGCGTACGCTTACGCGAGACCGGTTCCCCCGACGTGCTTTGCACATAGGTGGCTTGCGGGTGACTGTCTCTCCAACTTTAGTTGAACCAAGTGTGGCTACGCCCGGTCCTTGCGAAGGTTTAAACGGAGTCTATTTGACAAACTATCGTTGTGGTTTTGATGCGTAGGTGAGATTGGTTCTTGCTTATGCCCGTAGCAGCCACGTAAAACTTGCAACAACAAAGTAGAGGACGTCTAACTTGTTTTTGCAGGGCATGTTGTTATGTGATATGGTCAAGGCATGATGCTAAATTTTATTGTATGAGATGATCATGTTTTGTAACCGAGTTATCGGTAACTGGCAGGAGCCATATGGTTGTCGCTTTATTGTATGCAATGCAATCGCGATGTAATGCTTTACTTTATCACTAAGCGGTAGCGATAGTCGTGGAAGCATAAGATTGGCGAGACGACAACGATGCTACGATGGAGATCAAGGTGTCACGCCGGTGACGATGGTGATCATGACGGTGCTTCGGAGATGGAGATCACAAGCACAAGATGATGATGGCCATATCATATCACTTATATTGATTGCATGTGATGTTTATCTTTTTATGCATCTTATCTTGCTTTGATTGACGGTAGCATTATAAGATGATCTCTCACTAAATTATCAAGAAGTGTTCTCCCTGAGTATGCACCGTTGCCAAAGTTCGTCGTGCCCAGACACCACGTGATGATCGGGTGTGATAAGCTCTACGTCCATCTACAATGGGTGCAAGACAGTTTTGCACACGCAGAATATTCAGGTTAAACTTGACGAGCCTAGCATATGCAGATATGGCCTCGGAACACGGAGACCGAAAGGTCGAGCGTGAATCATATAGTAGATATGATCAACATAACGATGTTCACCATTGAAAACTACTCCATCTCACGTGATGATCGGTTATGGTTTAGTTGATTTGGATCACGTGATCACTTAGATGATTAGAGGGATGTCTATCTAAGTGGGAGTTCTTAAGTAATTTGATTAATTGAACTTAACCTTATCATGAACTTAGTACCTGATAGTATCTTGCTTGTTTATGTTGATTGTAGATAGATGGCTCGTGCTGTTGTTCCGTTGAATTTTAATGCGTTCCTTGAGAAAGCAAAGTTGAAAGATGATGGTAGCAATTACACGGACTGGGTCCGTAACTTGAGGATTATCCTCATTGCTGCTCAGAAGAATTACGTCCTGGAAGCACCGCTGGGTGCCAGGCCTGCTACTGGAGCAACACCAGATGTTATGAACGTCTGGCAGAGCAAAGCTGATGACTAGTCGATAGTTCAGTGTGCCATGCTTTACGGCTTAGAATCGGGACTTCAACGATGTTTTGAACGTCATGGAGCATATGAGATGTTCCAGGAGTTGAAGTTAATATTTCAAGCAAATGCCCGGATTGAGAGATATGAAGTCTCCAATAAGTTCTATAGCTGCAAGATGGAGGAGAACAGTTCTGTCAATGAGCATATACTCAAAATGTCTGGGTATAATAATCACTTGATTCAGATGGGAGTTAATCTTCCAGATGATTGCGTCATTGACAGAATTCTCCAATCACTACCACCAAGCTACAAGAGCTTCGTGATGAACTATAATATGCAAGGAATGAACAAGACTATTCCCGAGCTCTTCGCAATGCTGAAAGCTGCGGAGGTAGAAATCAAGAAGGAGCATCAAGTGTTGATGGTTAACAAGACCACTAGTTTCAAGAAAAAGGGCAAAGGGAAGAAGAAGGGGAACTTCAAGAAGAACGGCAAGCAAGTTGCTGCTCAAGAGAAGAAACCCAAGTCTGGACCTAAGCCTGAAACTGAGTGCTTCTACTGCAAGCAGACTGATCACTGGAAGCGGAACTGCCCCAAGTATTTGGCGGATAAGAAGGATGGCAAGGTGAACAAAGGTATATGTGATATACATGTTATTGATGTGTACCTTACTAGAGCTCGCAGTAGCACCTGGGTATTTGATACTGGTTCTGTTGCTAATATTTGCAACTCGAAACAGGGACTACGGATTAAGCGAACACTGGCGAAGGACGAGGTGACGATGCGCATGGGAAACGGTTCCAAAGTCAATGTGATCACGGTCGGCACGCTACCTCTACATCTACCTTCGGGATTAGTATTAGACCTAAATAATTGTTATTTGGTGCCAGCGTTGAGCATGAACATTATATCTGGATCTTGTTTAATGC
The DNA here is from genome assembly GCF_002162155.2 of Triticum dicoccoides. Lineage (NCBI taxonomy): Eukaryota > Viridiplantae > Streptophyta > Magnoliopsida > Poales > Poaceae > Triticum > Triticum dicoccoides. Next base: position 71,746,414 of record NC_041388.1, read on the forward strand.
GAGACGGTTATTCATTTAAATCAGAGAATAATGGTTGTTCTATTTATATGAGTAATATCTTTTATGGTCATGCACCCTTGAAGAGTGGTCTATTCTTATTGAATCCCGATAGTAGTAATACACATATTCATAATGTTGAAGCCAAAAGATGCAGAGTTGATAATGAAAGTGCAACTTATTTGTGGCACTGTCGTTTAGGTCATATCGGTGTAAAGCGCATGAAGAAACTCCATACTGATGGACTTTTGGAACCACTTGATTATGAATCACTTGGTACTTGCGAACTGTGCCTCATGGGCAAGATGACTAAAACACCGTTCTCCGGTACTATGGAGAGAGCAACAGATTTGTTGGAAATCATACATACCGATGTATGTGGTCCGATGAATATTGAGGCTCGTGGCGGATATCATTATTTTCTCACCTTCACAGATGATTTAAGCAGATATGGGTATATCTACTTAATGAAACATAAGTCTGAAACATTTGAAAAGTTCAAAGAATTTCGGAGTGAAGTTGAAAATCATCGTAACAAGAAAATAAAGTTTCTACGATCTGATCGTGGAGGAGAATATTTGAGTTACAAGTTTGGTGTACATTTGAAAAACTGTGGAATAGTTTCGCAACTCACGCCACCCGGAACACCACAGCGTAATGGTGTGTCCGAACGTCGTAATCGTACTTTACTAGATATGGTGCGATCTATGATGTCTCTTACAGATTTACCGCTATGGTTTTGGGGTTATGCTTTAGAGACGGCCGCATTCACGTTAAATAGGGCACCATCAAAATCCGTTGAGATGACACCTTATGAACTATGGTTTGGCAAGAAACCAAAGTTGTCGTTTCTTAAAGTTTGGGGCTGCGATGCTTATGTGAAAAAGCTTCAACCTGATAAGCTCGAACCCAAATCGGAGAAATGTGTCTTCATAGGATACCCAAAGGAGACTGTTGGGTACACCTTCTATCACAAATCCGAAGGCAAGACATTCGTTGCTAAGAATGGATCCTTTCTAGAGAAGGAGTTTCTCTCGAAAGAAGTGAGTGGGAGGAAAGTAGAACTTGACGAGGTAACTGTACCTGCTCCCTTACTGGAAAGTAGTACATCACAGAAAACTGTTTCAGTGACACCTACACCAATTAGTGAGGAAGCTAATGATAATGATCATGAAACTTCAGATCAAGATACTACTGAACCTCGTAGATCAACCAGAGTAAGATCCGCGCCAGAGTGGTACGGTAATCCTGTTCTGGAAGTCATGCTACTAGATCATGATGAACCTACGAACTATGAAGAAGCGATGGTGAGCCCAGATTCCGCAAAATGGCTTGAAGCCATGAAATCTGAGATGGGATCCATGTATGAGAACAAAGTATGGACTTTGGTTGACTTGCCCGATGATCGGCAAGCAATTGAGAATAAATGGATCTTCAAGAAGAAGATTGACGCTGATGGTAATGTTACTGTCTACAAAGCGCGACTTGTCGCAAAAGGTTTTCGACAAGTTCAAGGGGTTGACTATGATGAGACTTTCTCACCTGTAGCGATGCTTAAGTCTGTCTGAATCATGTCAGCGATTGCCGCATTTTATGATTATGAAATTTGGCAGATGGATGTCAAAACTGCATTCCTGAATGGATTTCTGGAAGAAGAGTTGTATATGATGCAACCGAAAGGTTTTGTCGATCCAAAGGGAGCTAACAAAGTGTGCAAGCTCCAGCGATCCATTTATGGACTGGTGCAAGCATCTCGGAGTTGGAATAAATGCTTTGATAGTGTGACCAAAGCATTTGGTTTTATACAGACTTTTGGAGAGGCCTGTATTTACAAGAAAGTGAGTGGGAGCTCTGTAGCATTTCTGATATTATATGTGGATGACATATTACTAATTGGAAATGATATAGAATTTCTGGATAGCATAAAGGGATACTTGAATAAAAGTTTTTCAATGAAAGACCTCGGTGAAGCTGCTTACATATTAGGCATTAAGATCTATAGAGATAGATCAAGACGCTTAATTGGACTTTCACAAAGCACATACCTTGACAAAGTTTTGAAGAAGTTCAAAATGGATCAAGCAAAGAAAGGGTTCTTGCCTGTGTTACAAGGTGTGAAGTTGAGTAAGACTCAAATGCCCGACCACTGCAGAAGATAGAGAGAAAATGAAAGATGTTCCCTATGCTTCAGCCATAGGCTCTATCATGTATGCATTGTTGTGTACCAAACCTGATGTGTGCCTTGCTATAAGTTTATCAGGGAGGTACCAAAGTAACCCAGGAGTGGATCACTGGACAGCGGTCAAGAACATCCTGAAATACCTAAAAAGGACTAAGGATATGTTTCTCATATATGGAGGTGACAAAGAGCTCACTGTAAAAGGTTACGTTGATGCGAGCTTTGACACTGATCCGGACGATTCTAAATCGCAAACCAGATACGTGTTTACATTAAACGGTGGAGCTGTCAGTTGGTGCAGTTCTAAACAAAGCGTCGTAGCGGGATCTACATGTGAAATGGAGTACATAGCTGCTTCGGAAGCAGCAAACGAAGGAGTCTAGATGAAGGAGTTCATATCCGATCTAGGTGTCATACCTAGTGCATCAGGTCCAATGAAAATCTTTTGTGACAATACTGGTGCAATTGCCTTGGCAAAGGAATCCAGATTTCACAAAAGGACCAAGCACATCAAGAGACGCTTCAACTCCATCCGGGATCTAGTCCAGGTGGGAGACATAGAGATTTGCAAGATACATACGGATCTGAATGTTGCAGACCCGTTGACTAAGCCTCTTCCACGAGCAAAACATGATCAGCACCAAGGCTCCAAGGGTGTTAGAATCATTATAGTGTAATCTAGATTATTGACTCTAGTGCAAGTGGGAGACTGAAGGAAATATGCCCTAGAGGCAATAATAAAGTTATTATTTATTTCCTTATATCATGATAAATGTTTATTATTCATGCTAAAATTGTATTAACCGGAAACATAATACATGTGTGAATACATAGACAAACTTAGTGTCACTAGTATGCCTCTACTTGACTAGCTCGTTAATCAAAGATGGTTATGTTTCCTAACCATGAACAAAGTGTTGTTATTTGATTAACAAGGTCACATCATTAGTTGAATGATCTGATTGACATGACCCATTCCATTAGCTTAGCACCCGATCGTTTAGTATGTTGCTATTGCTTTCTTCATGACTTATACATGTTCCTATGACTATGAGATTATGCAACTCCCGTTTGCCGGAGGAACACTTTGTGTGCTACCAAACGTCACAACGTAACTGGGTGATTATAAAGGAGCATTACAGGTGTCTCCAAAGGTACATGTTGGGTTGGCGTATTTCGAGATTAGGATTTGTCACTCCGATTGTCGGAGAGGTATCTCTGGGCCCTCTCGGTAATGCACATCACATAAGCCTTGCAAGCATTACAACTAACATGTTAGTTGTGAGATGATGTATTACGGAACGAGTAAAGAGACTTGCCGGTAACGAGATTGAACTAGGTATTGGATACCGACGATCGAATCTCGGGCAAGTAACATACCGATGACAAAGGGAACAACGTATGTTGTTATGCGGTCTGACCGATAAAGATCTTCGTAGAATATGTAGGAGCCAATATGGGCATCCAGGTCCCGCTATTGGTTATTGACCGGAGACGTGTCTCGGTCATGTCTACATTATTCTCGAACCGTAGGGTCCGCACGCTTAACGTTACGATGACAGTTATTATGAGTTTATGCATTTTGATGTACCGAAGGTTGTTCAAAGTCCCGGATGTGATCATGGACATGATGAGGAGTCTCGAAATGGTCGATACATAAAGATTGATATATTGGAAGCCTATGTTTGGATATCGGAAGTGTTCCGGGTGAAATCGGGATTTTACCGGAGTACCGGGAGGTTACCGGAACCCCCCGGGAGCTATATGGGCCTTAGTGGGCTTTAGTGGAAAGGAGAAAGGGGCAGCCCAAGGTGGTTGTGCGCCTCCCCCTTCCCCTAGTCCTATTTGGACTAGGAGAGGTGGCCGGCCCCCTCTCTCTCTTTCCCCCCTCAAGGAATCCTATTCCAACTAGGATTGGGGGGGATCCTACTCCCAGAGGGAGTAGGACTCTCCTGGCGCGCCCTCCCTTGGCCGGCCAGCCTCCCCCCCTCTAGTCCTTTATATACAGAGGCAAGGCACCCCAAAGAACACACAAGTTGATCCACGTGATCTAGTCCTTAGCCGTGTGCGGCGCCCCCAGCCACCATAGTCCTCGATATTACTGTAGCGGAGTTTAGGCGAAGCCCTGCTGCTGTAGTGCATCAAGATCGTCACCACGCCGTCGTGCTGACGGAACTCTTCCTCGACACTTTACTGGATCGGAGTCCGGGGATCGTCATCAAGCTGAACGTGTGCTCGAACTCGGAGGTGCCGTAGTTTCGGTGCTTGATCGGTTGGATCATGAAGACGTACGACTACTTCCTCTATGTTGTGTCAACGCTTCCGCAGTCGGTCTGTGTGGGTACGTAGACAACACTCTCCCCTCTCGTTGCTATACATCACCATGATCTTGCGTGTGCGTAGGAAATTTTTTGAAATTACTGCGTTCCCCAACACTATCTCTATAGATCTTGATGCCTAACATATAAGCAGCTTCTCCAAGGTCCTTCATTGAAAAACACTTGTTCAAGTAGGCCTTTATGCTTTCCAAGAATTCTATATCATTTCCCATCAATAGTATGTCATCCACATACAATATGAGAAATGCTACACAGCTCCCACTCACTTTCTTGTAAATGCAGGCTTCTCCATAAGTCTGCATAAACCCAAACGCTTTGATCATCTCATCAAAACGAATGTTCCAACTCCGAGATGCTTGCACCAGCCCATAAATCGAGCGTTGGAGCTTGCACACCTTGTCAGCATTCTTAGGATCGACAAAACCTTCTGGCTGCATCATATACAATTCTTCCTTAAGGAAACCATTAAGGAATGTCGTTTTGACGTCCATTTGCCATATCTCATAATCATAGAATGCGGCAATTGCTAACATGATTCGGACGGACTTCAGCTTCGCTACGGGTGAGAAAGTCTCATCGTAGTCAACCCCATGAACTTGTCGATAACCCTTAGCGACAAGCCGAGCTTTATAGATGGTCACATTACCATCCGCGTCTGTCTTCTTCTTAAAGATTCATTTATTTTCTATGGCTCGCCGATCAACGGGCAAGTCAGTCAAAGTCCATACTTCATTTTCATACATGGATCCTATCTCGGATTTCATGGCTTCCAGCCATTTGTCGGAATCCGAGCCCACCATCGCTTCTTCATAGTTTGAAGGTTCACCGTTGTCTAACAACATGATTTCCAAGACAGGGTTGCCGTACCACTCTGGTGCGGAACGTGTCCTTGTGGACCTATGAAGTTCAGTAGCAACTTGATCTGAAGTTTCATGATCATCATCATCAACTTCCTCTCTAGTCGGTGCAGGCACCTCGGGAACATTTTCTTGAGCTGCGCCACTTACCGGTTCAAGAGGTAATACTTCATCAAGTTCTACCTTCCTCCCACTTATTTCTTTCGAGAGAAACTCTTTCTCTAGAAAGGACCCATTCTTGGCAATAAAGATCTTGCCTTCGGATCTGAGGTAGAAGGTATACCCAACAGTTTCTTTAGGGTATCCTATGAAGACGCATTTTTCCTACTTGGGTTCGAGCTTTTCAGGTTGAAGTTTCTTGACATAAGCGTCGCATCCCCAAACTTTTAGAAACGACAGCTTAGGTTTCTTCCCAAACCATAATTCATACGGTGTCGTCTCAACGGATTTTGACGGAGCCCTATTTAAAGTGAATGCGGCAGTCTCTAAAGCATAGCCCCAAAATGACAGCGGTAAATCGGTAAGAGACATCATAGATCGCACCATATCTAATAGAGTGCGATTACGATGTTCGGACACACCATTACGCTGAGGTGTTCCAGGCGGCATGAGTTGTGAAACTATTCCACATTTTCTTAAGTGTGTGCCAAATTCGTGACTCAAGTATTCTCCCCCATGATCTGATCGCAAGAACTTGATTTTCCTGTCACGTTGATTCTCAACATCACTCTGAAATTCTTTGAACTTTTCAAAGGTCTCAGACTTGTGTTTCATTAAGTAGACATACCCATATCTACTCAAGTCATCAATGAGGGTGAGAACATAACGATAGCCACCACGAGCCTCAACACTCATTGGACCGCACACATCAATATGTATGATTTCCAATAAGTTGGTTGCTCGCTCCATTGTTCCTGAGAACGGAGTCTTGGTCATTTTACCCATGAGGCATGGTTCACACGTGTCAAATGATTCGTAATCAAGAGACTCTAAAAGTCCATCTGCATGGAGCTTCTTCATGCGTTTGACACATATGTGACCAAGGCGGCAGTGCCACAAGTATGTGGGACTATCATTATCAACCTTACATCTTTTGGTATTCACACTATGAATATGTGTAGCATTACGCTCGAGATTCATTAAGAATAAACCATTCACCATCGGAGCATGACCATAAAACATATCTCTCATATAAATAGAACAACCATTATTCTCGGATTTAAATGAGTAGCCATCTCGAATTAAACAAGATCCTGATACAATGTTCATGCTCAAAGCTGGCACTAAATAACAATTATTGAGGTTTAAAACTAATCCCGTAGGTAAATGTAGAGGTAGCGTGCCAACGGCGATCACATCGACCTTGGAACCATTCCCGACGCGCATCATCACCTCGTCCTTCGCCAGTCTCCGCTTATTCCGCAGCTCCTGCTTTGAGTTACAAATGTGAGCAACCGCACCGGTATCAAATACCCAGGAGCTACTACGAGTACTGGTAAGGTACACATCAATTACATGTATATCACATATACCTTTCGTGTTGCCGGCCTTCTTGTCCGCTAAGTATTTGGGGCAGTTCTGCTTCCAGTGACCACTTCCCTTGCAATAAAAACACTCAGTCTCGGGCTTGGGTCCATTCTTTGGCTTCTTCCCAGCAGCTTGCTTACCGGGCGCGGCAACTCCCTTGCCGTCCTTCTTAAAGTTCTTCTTACCCTTGCCTTTCTTGAACTTAGTGGTTTTATTCACCATCAACACTTGATGTTCCTTTTTGACTTCTACCTCTGCTGATTTCAGCATTGAATATACCTCAGGAATGGTCTTTTCCATCCCCTGCATATTGAAGTTCATCACAAAGCTCTTGTAGCTCGGTGGAAGCGACTGAAGGATTCTGTCAATGACCGCGTCATCCGGGAGATTAACTCCCAACTGAGTCAAGCGGTTATGCAACCCAGACATTTTGAGTATGTGCTCACTGACAGAACTATTTTCCTCCATCTTACAGCTGAAGAACTTGTCGGAGACTTCATATCTCTCGACCCGGGCATGAGCTTGAAAAACCATTTTTAGCTCTTCAAACATCGCATATGCTCCGTGTCTCTCAAAACGCTTTTGGAGCCCCGGTTCTAAGCTGTATGCCGCACTGAACGAGGGAGTAATCATCAGCACATGACTGCCAAGCGTTCATAACATCTTGGTTCTGTGGGACGGGTGCGTCACCTAGCGGTGCTTCTAGGACATAATCTTTCTTGGCAGCTATGAGGATGATCCTCAGGTTCCGGACCCAGTCCGTATAGTTGCTGCCATCGTCTTTCAGCTTGGTTTTCTCTAGGAACGCGTTGAAGTTGAGGACAACGTGGGCCATTTGATCTACAAGACATATTGTAAAGATTTTAGACTAAGTTCATGATAATTAAGTTCATCTAATCAAATTATTCAATGAACTCCCACTCAGATAGACATCCCTCCAGTCATCTAAGTATAACATGATCCGAGTTAACTAGGCCGTGTCCGATCATCACGTGAGACGGACTAGTTAACATCGGTGAACATCTTCATGTTGATCGTATCTTCTATACGACTCATGCTCGACCTTTCGGTCTTCTGTGTTCCGAGGCCATGTCTGTACATGCTAGGCTTGTCAAGTCAACCTAAGTGTATTGCGTGTGTAAATCTGGCTTACACCCGTTGTATTCGAATGTTAGAATCTATCACACCCGATCATCACGTGGTGCATTGAAGCAACGAACTGTCGCAACGGTGCACAGTTAGGGGGAACACTTTCTTGAAATTATTACGAGGGATCATCTTATTTAAGCTACCATCGTTCTAAGCAAATAAGATGTAAAACACGATAAACATCACATGCAATCAAACAGTGACATGATATGGCCAATATCATTTGCTCCTTTTGATCTCCATCTTCGAGGCTCCATGATCATCGTTATCACCGGCATGACACCATGATCTCCATCATCGTGTCTTCTTGAAGTTGTATCGTCATCTATTACTTCTACTACTATGGCTAACGCTTTAGCAATAAAGTAAAGTAATTACATGACGTTTATGTTGACACACAGGTCATAAATAAATAAAGACAACTCCTATGGCTCCTGCCAGTTGTCATACTCATCGACATGCAAGTCGTGATTCCTATTACAAGAACATGATCATCTCATACATCACATATATCATTCATCACATCCTTTGGCCATATCACATCACAAAACACTTGCTGCAAAAACAAGTTAGACGTCCTCTAATTGTTGTTGCAAGTTTTTTTTACGTGGCTACTATAGGATTCTAGCAAGAACGTTTCTTACCTACGCCAAAACCACAACGTGAATTGCCAATTTCTATTTACCCTTTATAAGGACCATGTTCATCGAATCCGATCCGACTAAAGTGGGAGAGACAGACACCCGCCGGCCACCTTATGCAACTAGTGCATGTCAGTCGGTGGAACCAGTCTCACGTAAGCGTACGCGTAAGGTCGGTCCGGGCCGCTTCATCCCACGATGCCGCCGTATCAAGATAAGACTAGTAACGGCAAGCAAATTGACAATATCGACGCCCACAACTACTTTGTGTTCTACTCGTGCATAGAAACTACACATAGACCTAGCTCATGATGCCACTGTTGGGGAATGTAGCAGAATTTTAAAATTTTCTACGCATCACCAAGATCTATCTATGGAGTCATCTAGCAACGAGGGAGAGAGGAGTGCATCTACATAGCCTTGTAGATCATGAGCGGAAGCGTTCAAGAGAACGGGGTTGATGGAGTCGTACTCGTCGTGATCCAAATCACCGAAGATCCTAGCGCCGAACGGACGGCACCTCTGCGTTCAACACACGTACGGAGCGAGGACGTCTCCCGCGCCTTGATCCAGCAAGGAGGAGGGAGAGGTTGAGGAAGAGGGCTCCAACAGCAGCACGACAGCGTGGTGGTGGTGAAGCTGCAGTACTCCGGCAGGGCTTCGCCAAGCTCTTACGGAGGAGGAGAGGTGTTGGGGAGGGGAGGGGCTGCGCCTTGGATGTTCTGTGCAGCCCTCCCCTTGCCCCTCTATTTATAGGGGAAGGAGGAAGGGGGCCAGCCCCCTCTAGATGAGATCTAGAGGAGGGGGCCGGCGGCCAAGGGGAGGGGGCTTGCCCCCCAAGCAAGGGGGGCGCCCCCTTTAGGGTTCCCCCCCCAACCCTAGGCGCATGGGCCCAAGGGGGGATGCGGCCAACCCATGTAGGGCTGGTTCCCTTTCCTCTACAGCCCATTAGGCCCTCCGAGAGAGGTGGCCCCTCCCGGTGGACCCCCGGAACCCCTCCGGTGGCCCCGGTACAATACCGATATGCCCCCGAACCTTTCCGGTGACCGTATGACAACTTCCTACATATAAATCTTCACCTTCGGACCATTCCGGAACTCCTCGTGACGTCCGGGATCTCATCCGGGACTCCGAACAACATTCGGTAATCACATACAAGTCTTCCTAACAACCCTAGCGTCACCGAACCTTAAGTGTGTAGACCCTACGGGTTCGGAAGACATGCAGACATGACCGAGATGACTCTCCGATCAATAACCAACAGCGGGATCTGGATACCCATGTTGGCTCCCACATGCTCCTCGATGATCTCATCGGATGAACCACGATGTCGAGGATTCAATCAATCCGTATACAATTCCCTTTGTCAATCGGTACGTTACTTGCCCGAGACTCGATCGTCGGTATCCCAATACCTTGTTCAGTCTCGTTACCGGCAAGTCACTTTACTTGTACCGTAATGCATGATCCCGTGATCAACCACTTGATCACATTGAGCTCATTATGATGATGCATTACCGAGTGGGCCCAGAGATACCTCTCCGTCATACGGAGTGACAAATCCCAGTCTCGATTTGTGCCAACCCAACAGACACTTTCGAAGATACCTGTAATGTACCTTTATAGTCACCCAGTTACGTTGTGACGTTTGGCACACCCAAGGCACTCCCACGGTGTCCGCGAGTTGCACAATCTCATGGTCTAAGGAAATGATACTTAACATTCAGAAAAGCTACAGCAAACGAACTACACGATCTTTGAGCTATGCTTAGAATTGGGTCTTGTCCATCACATCATTCTCCTAATGATGTGATCCCGTTATCAATGACATCTAATGTCCATAGTCAGGAAACCATGACTATCTTTTGATCAACGAGCTAGTCAACTAGAGGCTCACTAAGGACATGTTATGGTCTATGTATTCACACATGTATTATGATTTCCGGATAACACAATTATAGCATGAACAATAGACAATTATCATGAACAAAGAAATATAATATTAACCATTTTATTATTGCCTCTAGGGCATATTTCCAACAATCTAAACACTCTTATATTAGTTTACAGAGGGAGTACATGTCTAATAGTTTGCCCATAACAAAGCAGCCCTTACAACGGAATCGAATGCTTGTGACTGTGTGAGCATCGACGACGGTGGGCATGGGAGTTTTTGATAGAAGATTTGGAGCACTAGCACGTAGCTAGCCCTTGAGTGAGTTGTCAATGGCAATGCAAGGGTGCTCGATTATGAAGCCGGTGTTGTTCATAGATTTACATCGAAGTCGTCAGGTGAGGGGGGGGGGGTGTCAACCAACGAACTCGAGTACATCGGGTTGGGTCGAGTGTGTAGTAAGTTGCTCAGATAGCCTCTCAATGTAGTTTCCCTTCAAAATTGAAATTGCCACCTCTTGTCCATTAGAGATAATTCTATAGTTAATGTTGATCAGTCAAATTAATTTACTCGGACTCATACCCCTCTCGAGCTCACACCACGATTCTCAAATGATCCATCATTTTTTGTTAGTAGCAACCATTCTTCCACGACACCGTTCCTTGACCCGGCCAATCTTGATTGACAGGAATCATTACTTTTTCCTGTTGCAACGCACGGGCATTTGTGCTAATATAAGGTAATTCATGGTCAGAATCTGATGAACATTTATTAACACAATCATATTATTATTAACAGATAAATCACAAACTAACGTACTAGAATATTTATATCCTATTAAAACGCACATACATTGTTCTAGTACTATTAAATCTCGAGCGAGAAAAAGATCGCACCAAGCACGTCACTGTAAGCGCCCGTTCGCGGCGGAATCTAGATCCGCCGGAAGTACCATCCCCATATGCCCTACACCGCAGGACGCCGGACGTGTCAACTCCCACGTTCCTTCCGTCTTCCAAGCCAAAGAACAGCAACAGATCATCACGGAATAAAGCACTCCTCCTCTACCACCACCACCACCAGTGCTAAAGTCGATAGAAAATTCAGAGATCCCCCGTGGTTCGCCTACACGTCAAGCTCCAAGTCGGCGCCTCCCTCCCTCACCT
>NC_041388.1:71758770-71785652 GCF_002162155.2 Triticum dicoccoides
GTCTTCACCCCTGCCCACCCTCGCAGATCTCGCCATTCCCTGCCACGCCGCCGCCCGCCCGCCCGCGCGCCCCGTTCCGGCGGAAGGTCTCCGCCTCTCCCGCAGCCTCCCCGGAGAGCTGGAGGGGCCTGCGCCAATCCGACGGACGGCACGGCTCCTCCCTCCTCCCCTGCTGCCCCGGCCGGCCGCGATACGGGCTGTCGATCCTCGGTGAGCGCCTCTGCTCGATCCGATCAGCTTCGGCTCTCGTGGACTCCGTCGCCTGCCAGCCTGCCTGCTATCGCGCTGATGCAGCAGCGAGGCTGATTCTGTTCTGCTGCCGTGCGCAGGGTTCGTTCGAAGACGCAGGCGCCTGTGCGACCGAGTGCGCGCGCGGAGGGTCAGGGCCGGCGCCGAGATGAAGGGCGTGTCGGTGATCCCCGCCGTGGCGATCATCCCTTCGCCGCTCTTCCTCTGGCGGGTCAAGGTAGCCTTCTCAGCATTTCGACGGGCGCTACATGCCTAATTTACTTTCTGATGTGTCGCAAGTGTGCTGCGTGCGGCCGCCGTTATGCGCATTGTTTGCAGCGGATGCCATGTTTGTAAGGAAATTAAGTGACAAGCCAACGCATCTGACGCCCCCCTCTCGATTGCGTAAACTTTGTAATAGTGACAAAAATCATGCCATGTGTAAATCTCTACTACTCTAGGATATGCCTTTGTTTTACATGATGATACTTGAACAGTTGAACACGTGAACACTACTTTGATGTTAGCGTCTCGATATTTGATAGTATTTCTCAGTACATGTCTAGGAAAAGCCTTCTAGCTTAGTCACAGAAGATAAAGTGGCCTTTTAGCATCACCATTTTGAGTTGGAGCTGCTGCTTCTTTTTACTTATTTACCCTGTAATTTACTCCAAGAGACACTAACGTATTTACCTGTCCATATCTAATTCTGTTCTGTGGCATCATGTATTTTATTGCTCCTTTATTCTGTAACCACTAACCAATTGTACTCAAATTACCCTGTTCTCTTGATTCCTCATCTGCCTGATCTACATTTTACTTCTCAAATTGCTTATGAGTATGTCCCTTTTCCAGGTTATATTGTTTCTCCTATGGGGTTTGTGCTGTTGCAAGGTCAGTGTTACTCAATCAATAGCTTTTGTAATGTACGAATTCAGCTTCATGTGGTTTGTTAATCGTTTATGCTCTTGGAACTGCAGATAGGGTGGGACTCGGTTATGAGAATGAGTGTTGATCTGCGAGACTTATTTTTATACGAGGCTTTCTTATACTATAATCCTCTCCTTCTAGTGGTGGGTTTCTTTTTGTTGTTGTACATGTGGCATACTCAACTCTTAATAACCGTGTATGCAAAAAAATTAGTCATGCATGTAACTGTGCTTTGTGTTCCTATTGTAGGCACTGATGATTTGGTTATGGGGAGTAAATTTGTGGGTTTTCGCACAATCATCAGTAAATTATGCGAAGGTGTTTGATCTTTCACAGACACATTTATCACACCGAGAAATATGGAGGGTATGCCTATTTATCTTGTTTGCGATATCCATTTCATCTCCTGTTTGAATGCATTTACACTGACATGCCTATCCATAGCCTATAAGCTTTATGGAGTATTGATCCATATAGCGTTTGCTGCATACAGTTTTAAGCAATGTCTACGGCATATGGTTGTTACGGTAGCGCGAAATTTATGGATGGTGGTGTTAAGCTCTCAACAATACTTGTAGTTCCCAGTCCATTATATTTTTGTAGTACAACTATACATAACATTTCTAAGCAACCGTGTTTATCTTGCTTTCCAATGTAAGTAATATATATACAATCCCCACTTTAGTGTCTGGATGAACATGCGTCACCAGAATATTTATTTTGAGAATAGGTTAGTCTGTGCCTATTGCACTTTCTAAAGTCGAGTACTGATGGGCTGGTGTTTTGAAGTTGGCTCTCTTTTCTTTAAACTGTATCGTGTTTTTGTCCTGTCCATTTCTTTTATGCTGACATAATATTGTATAATTTTTCATGTTACATGTACTCTGGCATATTATTCTGCTTAAGTAACACTTATTTTCCTCCATTGGCAGTGTGCTACTTGGCTGACTTTAGTTGTTCCAACAAGTATGACAGCTTACCTATATCTGTATTCACATGGTGAAGTGTCTCTTGCTGCATCTCAACCAGTGTAATATCTTGAGCTCATTAAGTTGTTAATTCTATGATTTGCTCATGGGACCTTTTGTTGTGTACATTACTCTTGGTTATACTTGTGGTGGTGCTTATCAGTTATCAGTAATCAAGTTCGGACATAAATATCCCCAGAGCTCTCCCAAGGAACAGTATAATGATAAGATAATTGTTGACATACTAAAATGGATGTCTCATTGTGTATCTCTGACTCTGTTGTGTTAATTGATGAATTGAAACATACATCCTGTCGCAAGATCAGAACAGTAGTATATTCATTATACATTTTGCTAGCAACGAATGTTAATGCAATTGCCACTTTTACCTTAAAGTTATACCTATTCTCCTGTAATCGAATAAGTGGAACTGCCCATCTTAGTACAATACTATTATATGTTAACCATCAATTGATGTACGTGCACACATAGATACGGATGGTTTCTTTGTAACACTGAAGTGATCTAAAGTTCTGCATGATGCACAATCCACTTACTCCCGCTTCCCCTTAGGAACAATAAACCATGCAATTTATTCTACTCTGATGCATTATTACTTTTTAAATGCTGGGTTATGAATTGACATATCATTCTGCCTGTCTGCAGGTCCTTTTGTATGCTATCCTTCTGATGATCCTCCTTTCTCCTTTTGATATGTTTTATTTATCATCACGCTTTTTCTTTCTGAGGACCATGTGGCGTATAGCACTTCCATTACAAGTAAGTTGTAAAAAAAATCAGTAATGTTAGATAGGTTTTGCTTTTAGCTATGCTATAGACAAAACAAAATATTTTGGTCTGTGGTGGCTATTATATATACCTGATTGTCCTTGCTTGCGGAGCCAGTAAATCTGATCAAATAACATTTTGAATTGATTTAATGTACTCTTGTTCCGCAGGCAATTACATTCCCTGACTTCTTTATGGCGGATATTTTTACATCCATGTCAAAGGTATGCAGTCATTTTTGGTAAACAATTGGAGACAGTTTGCAGTCATTTATTTAAAGTGTTTGCTGCCCATTGCTTTGTTTTAACTAATTACTGCTATAGATAGTATGACATGGTTTTTTGGTTTAATACTCTTTCCGTCCCAAAATAAGTGTCTCAACCTTAGTACAACTTTGTACTAGAGTTAGTACATAATTGAGACACTTATTTTGGGACGGAGGGAGTATGTACTATATTATTTTCTGTTCTCATGTTGACTGTAATATACTGTAGTTTATGTAAGAAAAATTATCTCCTAACTACGTGAGCATCTGCAATGTACTATTTCCTAGTTTTGTAGAGAACTGTTTCTAGCTTCTAGACTGTCCTGAGTGGACATTTTCAGTTTGATCTTTCTAATATGTTGCTCAATTGATGCATTTGTTTGCAGGTGTTTTCAGATTTGGAACGTTCAGGTTGTCGCATGGTCCATCGTCAGGTTAATCTCTCCGTTTCTCTTGTTCTATGCACATATTGTCTTCTGCAGTATCCATACTGCTTGGTTTACTTGACGATTGCAAAGTATTGCAAAAAGTAATTGTTATTATGATATTTTACAGGTCGCGACAATTGCTTGGTTTGAAGCAGATTCAATTTGTGGTAGCCACTCTGTAGCTATTCCTCTAGTTCTGGTACTCCCTTATTTGTGTCGTTTCTTCCAGTGTCTTCGACAGTACAAGGATACAAAGGAGAAAACTTGTCTTCTCAATGGTATTTAATCACCACCATATTGCAGCTCTAATTGTTTATTTCTTATACATGTTTAGAATCCTAGAAATAGAACAAGTTGTAGCTTGTGATCATATGTTTTGTACCTATTTCTGGACACTTACCAACATCTTTGTACCAAATCCAGCACTCAAGTACTCGACAGCAGTCCCTGTGATCTTTTTATCAGCTCTCAAGTATCATGTATTTCCCGACGTATGGATTAGCTTTTACCGCCCTCTGTGGCTTATTTCCAGTGTTGTGAATTCACTGTATTCCTTCTACTGGGATATAAAGCGTGATTGGGATTTGAGGTGCCGTTCTCTACAAAAGTTTCTTTTCTACTCTGTCCTTACGTATCAATTGTTGGTTGCTAACAAGACTTTCTCTATAATTGCAGCATTTTAACCAGGATTTTCATGTTCAAAAACCCAAGTGCATGGAGCAATCTTCTTTACGGGCGTAGCTGGGTATACACTCTTAACACATACATGGTTTTAGCTAGTACACCTTGTTAATTTTCTGAACTAATCCTTACATGATTGCTCTACAGGTATTTTATTGGGTGTTAGGTAGCAATCTCATTCTCCGGTGTACATGGACATACAAGCTTTCGGCGCATCTTCGGCACAACTACCTGACAGTGTTTGCGATAACAGCTCTGGAAATGGTGAGGCGGTTCCAGTGGGTCTTTTTCCGCGTCGAGAATGAGTGGAACAAGATGACAGCCAAGCAAAATTTTGAATTGTCATCTGATATGCTGCCTTCAGAATCAGATAGGCTACTGGATTCTAACAGCCATAAAGTCTAACCCTACACTCAAAACAATCTTATAGCATGGTCCGTATGAGGTTCTCTCTCGTAATATCTCTAGAGCTCGGAAGGCCAATTGTACAAGATAGATTTCCACACGAAATGAAGTTGTTGGCACATGTGCCATATGTAACACTCTTGAATCCAGACAAATGATAGTGATACCAAAAAAATTTATGATTTGGCACCTTTACAAAGATAATCTGCTTAGCTGATCTGCATATCAACAATCTGAGTTTGATGCTTTATCCTTTTGTTTCTGTTCAACTTGCAACTGTTCAGATGCATCTGTAATCATCTTGTGCAACAGTACAACAATTAGTGCTCATGCACAAGTGCAATGGGTGTGAATTGTATTTGTTTGCGTCATCGCAAAGTTTGGTAAGTTGCACTTGAACAGCACATTGTCAAGAAAGTCATGATTATCTCATCTTGTTTATCATATCATTGGCTGAAGCAGACGAGATTGATTGTCACAAGCAGAGTATTTCCTGCTGCCAGATAATGGCTGGGCCCGGATGAAGTAACGGTTACCCATTGGAACAGTCTAGAAACAACTTAGTTTAATGGCTGTGGTTTCTCCAATCAATCTATATACCCACCCACAGGGTTTCTTAAGCAAGTTGCAACTTGGATAATGGAATCGAAACCAAAATGGAGCCCTTGTCTGGGACAAAGGAGGGAGCTGATTTTTATTCTTGCCATTACACCTGACATTATTACTCCTAGGTAAATAATTTGAACAGAAACAGACTCGGTTACTCCTTTGCATCCATGCAATAATTAAGGGACTTACACACTGAATTAGTAGTAGTACCACTCCTACACAAATACACAAACACAAATACACAAATACACAAACACAAGTATACTACTAGTACAGTGGTACTACCATAAAAAGAAAAGCATGGGACACATCAATGCTCATCGAATTCGCAGCCGCCCGTGGTCACCGTCGAACGTGCGTGTGCGAGGCAGCAGCGGTACACGAGGCAGAGTGTGCGCCACGGAGAGGGAGGAGATCCAGAAGGTCCGGGGGGTTTCCGCGCGCGGCTACGGAGACGTGAAGGCGTCCTCCGGCTCCGGCGCGGTGGGCTGCTGCTGCTGCAGGACGAGGAGCGAGCGCAGCGTGTCCCGGAGGCGGTTGGCGCGCCTCCGGTGGCGGATGCGGCGGAGCACGGCGTCCTTCTCCAGCGGCCCCGCGCCGGGCCCGGGCCTGTGCAGGTACAGCCGGCTCGTCACCCGCACCGCCGCCGCGTCCCCCTCGTCTTCTTGCGCCGCCGCCGGGGGCGGAGACGAAGGGGGGCTCTTGGACATCCTGGAGTCCATGACAAGATCGATCAGACTTCTTCTTGAGAGCTTTGTGTGCGGAGCTGAGTGAGTGAGTTATGAATGAGCGAGTGAAGGGAGTGTGAAAGGTGGCGAGGCAGGGGCCATTTATAGGCGGTTTCGGGGAGCTAAATTATTGATTTTAGTACCCCGGGTTGCTGTTTATTACAGAAACGGGTAGCCGGAGGACATGGTTTCATGTGTCAGCCAGGGCGGAGCCAGAAAATTTGGCCATTGGGTTCACTCCAAGACTACATTTCGTATAGCTTTATTTTGGTTTACCAAAGTATGTACCAAGTCTCAAAAAATTTCCTTATTTTTTGAATATTTTGACTCGTCTGACTCGCCATGGCCTCAGAAAGTTAAGCCTTGATGCAACAAATATCTCACCGGACCGAATCAATCAAAGCATTAAGCCGGATTCGATTTTACTTTTTTATAAGATCATTTTGCTTATCAAGAGCAACCTGAATTCACTAAACTTGATTTATCAAAGCATCACATATTTTTTTACTATTACATTATGAAAGCTAATAACACTACTCTTACCCTTATGAGTATATAGTTTGCTTTTCTTGTTCCAACCGTTCCAACTGTTAATTGCAAACTTGTCCCCTCGTTGTAATGTTTGAGAAGGTAGCAGAAGAAGGCCTAATTCACTTTATCATTAGACTCAAGCCAAGGACCATACTCATCAACAATCTGGATCAAGTCTCTATTGAGTATCTCCAATCTCCCAATGTGGGTAACCAAAATTAGACGATGGCCTATAAGGTCCCCTCGTTAAATATTTGCGCCTTATCTCATCTTGCTTCTTTCGAGTTTTTGTGTACTCTGAAATTCTCTTCCGATCATCCGGATCATAAGGCAACTCGTCTAAGTTAGTTTCTATATGAATAGTAGGCTTCGGGAGACTTAACTGCAGTGACATTTGATGCATTTTGCCCGCGTCTAATAGATGACCTTGATGTGCTTGTATCATTATCTCGATCTAGTGACTGAGTTCCCTTTGAAAAATACCGCTCCATAGACTAGATCAATCAAAAGTGCATGGAGATTTTTTTAGAAGAGTAGGGCAAAACAATCTATTGTACTAGGCTATTAGTCTAGATAGAACATAGACAAGAGAGAGACAAGATGGGGCAATGCAATCTAATTACCTTAAGTTTTGGTATTTAATTGTTACCAATGTCGATCTGCGGCCGCCTACTTCCTGCAGGCATATGGCGGCGGCCGAGTCGCCGAACAACACGAACATGCGAGACTGGAGTCGGAGAAACGAACAGACGAAACGATGAAAAAAGCAGACGGTAGATGAGGCGTGCCGCGTGTGGATGCATATTTGCGTGTGTGTTTTTTTGAGACAATCTGCATGTTTGCGTGATTTAACTCACGGTTTAGGCATGTGAATGGATTAGTGGGCGGTTATTTTTGAGCCCTTTGTTCCACGTGAGGTGATTTGTTAGGGTCAGCCAAGATATTTTAGTGGGTTCACATCATTCAAAGACGTACACATACGCATCGTACCACGTAAAATTCATTGGGTTTACTTGAACCCAATAGCTCTACGCTGGCTCCGCCGTTGGTGTCAGCGCCGCCTGTTTGTCTTTGTTTTTTCCTCTCGCACGCACAGATGGTGATGGGAGATGACTTGTGGTTTGTGGAGCACATTCAAGTGACTGCTTTGCCCAAATCATTGCAGGTTAATTAATCCCATGTAGCACAAAGAGAATGCCACGAGTAGGTGTGTCGATGGCGACCCGAAATTAGAAAATTTTGGTTTGTGTCCTAACTTTGCCGGTTTCGGTCTGAAATCAACTAGCTCACCCGCAGTTTCTAGAGAGAGAGAGAGAGAGAGAGAGAGAGAGACGGTAAAAAGATTAGCAGCGCAAGTCCTCTGAAATTGACTAGGAGTGACAGTGAAGGTTAGAATCTATTCTCCGTGAGCCAGCGACCAGTTGGGTGAGAACACATTTCTGCTGCCACGCCAGGAAAACACCACCTTTGATTCGGGCGACGTCACTTTACACTTATGACCGTGGCTGCCTAAGGAAGTTGTACACTAGGCTTGATAATTAAAAGACTTGTACTATATTAGTTTGGTCAAGCTAATTAATTTGGAGACGCTTGTGAGCACTGAGCACGCAAGAACTAAGCTAAGCTAGAACTACACCTGAAGTTTCAGTTAGGGGGTAATAGCACCTCAGGTACCCTAACTTGCACACAATGTGATGATTTAGTCTCAAACTTGCAAAACTTAACTCCATCATATCCCAATTTGCACCTCATGTGATGATTTAGTCCCAAGCCAATCACAACTCGACAATTGGCTGCTAGGTGGCTGGACCGGTCAGCGCACGCACTTTTGCATAAAACCCCCGTCGTTTCCTTTAATCAACCCGCACTCACCTTCACCTGAATTAAATGTTGTTGTGTGAAAAAAATGGGAAATCTTTATTCTGAAAACTGTCAGCGAGTCAACTGTGAGTTTTAAGATCAAGTCATTTGGATGAGAACATTCATAAACTTGGGTGTTTGTAGCTTGCTGAGATATATAGTTATCTATTGGTGTTCACAGTATGTTCATTGACTGAAAAATAGGTTCAGTGAGTGCTTATTGAGTTATGTATTGCACTGTTCATCTACCATGTAAAAAGAAACGAGGGAGTTTGTTGTGAGTTGACATATATAGCAATCTTTTGGTGTTCACAGTATGTTTATTGACTGAAAATAGGTTCAGTGCAGTGCTTATTGAGTTATGTATTGCGATGTTCATCTGCCCAGTGAAAAAAACTAGGTTCTTGTACTTTTGCTCTGAAAAAATAAGAATTTTTAAGATCAAGGCATTTAGATGAAAACATCCATGAAGTTGGGATTATGTTGCTTGTAGACATATAATATAATCTTTGGTGTTCACAGTATGTTCATTGACTGACAAAAAAATTTCAGTTCAGTGCTCATTAAGCTATGTATTGCTCACTGTTCATCTGCTATGTCTAGAAAGCAAGGGAATACCTTTGCTCTGAAAACCGTGAGCTAGTCAAATGTTTCCATGGACTTGGAGCTCTCAAGAATGGCCCGATGCAGGAGGCAGACCAACGACACGTACTGCCCACGGTTGAGCGAATCCCCGACAAACAGCATGCGCTTGCCCCGCAGCATCTCCAGCATCAGAGTCGCATTGAAGCTACATTTTCAGGTGTGAGGATGGGGTACATAGCATATGAAGATCAATACTGTATTAAAGCAATAATAACCACTGAAAACCATAGCTTGATAAAGCAGTTTAACATTTTCTCGATTGTGGTTCAACTGCAACACTCATGCAGCTGGCGCTTTGCTATACAACACTGGTGGGTTCAGTTCTTAGTTCTGAGAGTGACTGAGATTGTTGTGTAACCGTCAGACTCGAGCAATATTAACCGAGCAGTACGGACAACAGATTCAGCGCCATATGTTTTTGAAATAGAAGTTCAGTGCCACATTGTATCGAGTGTGACCGCTGACCGTGTCCGATATATTGCCTACGCCGCTGTGGGTGAACATTCAGACTAAGTTTTGCAACAAAACAGAAGCCGAAACTCTTGCAGATGGTCCCGCAAATTATGAACCAGAAACTATTGCGGTGCATAGCACAAAGATAAATATAATCATAACAACCACCCAAATCCACAGCCTGATAAAACAGTTTAACATCTTTTAGGTGGAGGTGAGTGCGGGTTGATTAAAGGAAACGGCAGGGGGTTTTATGTAAAAGTGCGTGCGCTGACCGGTCCAGCCACCTGACAGCTAATTGTCGAGCTGTGATTGGCCTGAGACTAAATCATCACATGAGGTGCAAGTTGGGGTATGATGGAGTCAAGTTTTACAAGTTTGGGACTAAATTATCACATCTCATTACATTGTGTGCAAGTTAGGATATCTGAGGTGCTATTACATCTTCAGTTAAAGAGATGTATTAGTATAGTAAATTAATTAGAATCGAATCATGGTTGCAAGTACAGTACCCCTAGTAGTAGTAGCAGCAGCATTTGTCGGGACCTGGACACGTAGCAAAGTAGCGCCGGAAAGCCACCGTCCAAGCTTGGATCTGCACGGTAAATAACGAATAAACGCGTTTTGCTTCGGCTGGTCGGTGAGTGCAGCAGGGCGCGTGCTGTCGCGGCGGTGAAACTCGCGGAAGACGACGCGGTAAAATGGAATCAGGTGCACGCACGCAGCAGCACCGGCAGCAGCCTATCCTATCCGTTCTGACCGGGAGGCTCATCTGACTCGAAAAAAAGTGTGCTAAACATGAATAAATGAACGAATGAATGTATGCCACGTGGCATGTGCATGTTGCTGCTGCTGCTTTTTTTTTTTGCCCGTGGTGGGTTAGCCACCGACCAGAGTGGCGGCCCAGAGTTTTCAACTCAGAATTTGAACTTTTCTACAGTAGGTTTCAGCTCCTTTCAAACGGGCCGAGCCTTGGTGCTGACACGGGCCGGGCAGTGTTGAATTTACGGCCTTTTCACGTTTGTGTGGGATGGTCAGATTATGGGTGATGTTGCTGGGCCAGTGCTATAGAGCACGGGTATCCAAAGTCCGCTCTCAACTCATCTTTTTTGTGACCCAGTTCATAACAGAGCTGGACCAGGTCAATTGAGACGCATCTGAACAAAGATAAGGCAGAAAAGTTTAGGAAAAAAGTTGAGGATGGACAGTATGGAGAGAGCTCCTCCTTGACGCCTTTAGCGCCCGTTACCCAAGCCAGCGCCCGCTGAGTCGCTTGCATGGGCCTAGCCCAGCAACGTTCGCCGGCTGCCGTTGCTCGTTCGCTGGCTGCTGCTGCTCGTTCGCTGGCTGCTGCCATCTCTCGATCGCGGGCTCCTGCCGTTCGCTCGCTAGCTGCGTCGCTTGCTAAAAAAAAGCTGCCTGCTCGATCACTTTTTTTGGTTCGCTAAAAAAAATGCTACAGTACGTACTGGTTTTCTTGGAAAAATGAACTGGTTTGCTACAGTATGTACTCTGGTCTTTTGAAAAAAGTTCATCGAATTTCGAAAAAGTTCACCGAATTCGAAAAAAAGTTCAACGAGTTCAAAGAAAGTTCATCAAATTCAGAAAAAGTTCACCATATTCAGAAAAAAGTTCACCGAATTCAAAAAAAGTTCATAGAATTCAGAAAAAAGTTCATCGAATTCCGAAAAAGTTCACCAAATACGAAAAAAGTTCAACGAGTTCGAAAAAAAGTTCATCAAATTCGGAAAAAGTTCACCGTATTCAGAAAAAAGTTCACCGAATTCAAAAAAAGTCCACAGAATTCGGAAAAGTCCACCGTATTCAGAAAAAAGTTCACCGAATTCAAAAAAAGTTCACAGAATTCAGAAAAAAGTTCATCGAATTCCGAAAAAGTTCACCAAATACGAAAAAAAGTTCAACGAGTACGAAAAAAAGTTCATCAAATTCGGAAAAGGTTCACCGTATTCAGAAAAAAGTTCACCGAATTTGAAAAAAGTTCATTGAATTCGGAAAAGGTTAATCAAATTTGAAAAATGTTCATCAGATTAAAAAACATTCATCAAAATTTCGAAAAAATCATCAAATTCAAGAAATTGTCATCGATTTGCAGAAATATTCATGAAGGAAAAAAGTTTCACGAATTTAAAAAAAGAAAGAAAAATAGAAAAGAAAAGGAAATAAAGGAAGGGAAAACAAGCAAACAATCACATGAAAGGATTTGGTGGGTTGGTTGTGGCGTCTTACTCTAAACCAACTTGTCGCGGGTTTGAGACCCTGCTCTGGCGCACCTTTTTGCAGTTTTAGAAAACAGAAAAAACAAGTCAAAACTGGGCCGGCCCAACGTGGCGAGGGGGGTATGCGCCCGTTAGCGAAAACGCCTGTAACGGGCGCTTAAGGCGCCGAATAGGAACCAGCCAGTATGGAGGTGCAGGAAAGTAATGGTGCGAGTGGTGGTTTGCTTTTGTTTTGGCGGAGACCATTGACAATTCAACTCAGAGATAAAGATAAGAATTTCATAGATGTAACCGTGGGTGATGTCACGGATGAGATATGGAGGTTTACAGGGTTTTATGGTGAGCCGAAGTGGGAAGACAAGCATTTATCATGGACATGCTTACGTGATCTACATCAACGAATAAACCCCCTTGTGGATGATAGCTGGTGACTTTAATGAGATATTATACTCTCATGAAACGGAGGGCGGTGCATCGAGGCCGATGCACATGATGCAAAAATTCCGAGATGCTCTTGTTGATTGCAAATTGGAGGACCTGGGATGTAATGGTGATCTATATACTTGGAGAAGGAGGAGGCGCAGAGAACGACTCGACAGAGCAGTGTGTAATAGACAGTTCCATGGGCTCTTTCCTGATGCAAAGGTCACTAATGCGGCTCATACAAAGTATGATCACAGAGCAATATTTATTAATACCGAGGGAGATGTGGAGGTGGACCACCAGCGAGCCCATCAGAAGTTTTTTTAATCAAGATGGCTACAGGAAGAGAATGTAATGCAAATTGTGTCTGAAGCTTGGGATCGATCTAACCCATCGGCACCAATTGCAGAACACATAGCTAGAGTCCACGCCACCATGCATGAATGGGATAGCTCAATCCTTAAGGCGCCCCATCGACGATTAAAGGAGCTCAAGGCGGAGTTGGAGTTGGAGTTGTTGCGGTCAGGCCCTCTCACTGACGAGTCGGGAGAGAGGCAGCGAGTTTTGCTAATGGAGATAGAAGAAAATTTGGAGAAGGAAGAGATCTACTGGGTTCAACTATCAGCCGTGCAAACTGGCTTAAATTCGGTGATCGAAACACTAATTTCTTTCATAATTTTGCGTCGGCTAGAAAGAAAAGAAATTACATCAAACGCTTGCTTGATGATTATAGCGTATGGAGAGAGGACAATGAAGCTATGCGTACCTTGATTATTGAGTACTTTCAGCATCTTTTTTCTGTAGAAGTTGATGTACCAGCAATGAATGTAATTAATAAAGTTAAAAGGTGTGTTACGGATTATATGAACGACTCTCTTATGGCATCGTACACAGAAGAGGAGGTTAGGAAGGCCCTTTTCAGGATAGGTGATTTGAAAGCACTGGGACCAGACAGATTACATGCTATCTTCTATAAAAAGTTTTGGCACTTGCTCGGAGGAGATCTAACGAAGGAGGTTCTAGCGGTTGTCAATACAGGTACAATCCCAGAAGGTTGGAACTCCACTACTATTGTTTTGATACCCAAAGTGGACAACCTAGAGAAAATCACCCAATTCAGGCATGTCAGCTTATGTAATGTGGTATATAAGGTAATCTCAAAAATGCTCGCGGCACGTCTGAAGGTATTTCTTCCAGATGTCATCAGTGAGACTTAGAGTGTGTTTGTTTCAGGGTGCATTATTGATAACCCACAAGTATAGGGGATCAATTGTAGCCTCTTTCGATAAGTAAGAGTGTCGAACCCAACGAGAAGCTAAAGGTAGAACAAATATTCCCTCAAGTTCTATCGACCACCGATACAACTCTACGCACGCTTAACGTTTGCTTTACCTAGAACAAGTATAAAACTAGAAGTACTTTGTGGGTGTTTTGGATAGGTTTAAAAGAATATAAAGTGCACGTAAATAAAAAGTAGGGGCTGTTTAGATAAAGAAGCAATAAAGTTAGTATAGCGAGTGCGGAAAAGTGGTGGTAGGAGTTGCGAAATTGTCCCTGAGCAATTGCCTACTTTACTAGGCCGATAGCAAGTTTTATGTGGGAGATGCCACTGCTAGCATGTCATCCCTGACTTGGAATTCTATGCACTTATGATTGGAACTATTAGCAAGCATACACAACTACTAACGTTCATTAAGGTAAAACCCAACCATAGCATTAAGATATATTGGTCCCCCTTCAATCCTGTATGCATCAATTTCCATGCTAGGTTGAAGCTTCTGTCACTCTTGCCCTCCAATACATAGTCCTATCAACATACAACTAACCTTATGGTGTGATCCACGCGCGTGCTCATATGATGGGCACCAAAGGACAGCAACATAACCACAAGCAATTTACACTAATCATATTAATTCACCAATCACCGATAGAACAACGAAAATCTACTCAAACATCATAGGATAGCAACACATCATTGGATAATAATATGAAGCATAAAGCACCATGTTCAAGTAGAGGGTACATCGGGTTGCGGGAGAGTGGACCGTTGTAGATAGAGGGGGGAAGGTGATGGAGATGTTGGTGAAGATGATGGAGGTGTTGATGAAGATCGCGGTGATGATGATGGCCCCGGCGGCGTTCCGGCGGCACCGAAAGAGAGGGGGAGAGAGCCCCCCTTCTTCTTCTTCTTCATTGCCCTTCTCCCTAGATGGGAGAAGGGTTTCCCCTCTGGTCCATGGCCTCCATGGCATGGGAGGGGCGAGAGCCCCTCCGAGATTGGATTTGTCTCTCTGTTTCTGCGTTCTGGGATTCTGTCCTTTCACCGTTTCTTATATATCCGGAGATCCGTAACTCCGATTGGATTGAAACCTTCGCCCCGATTTTTCTCCGAAAATTAGCTTTCTTGCGGCCAAAGAAGAGCAGCAACCGCCTTACGGGGGGCCCACGAGGGTCAGGGGCGCGCCCAGGGGGGCAGGCCCGCCCCCTGCCTCGTGGCCCCCTCGGGTACCTTCTCGTGTTGATTCTTTTCCCGTATTTCACAAATATTCCAAAAATATTCTCCGTCCGTTTTTATTTCGTTTGGATTCCGTTTGATATGGATTTTCTGCGAAACATAAAACATGCAACAAACAGGAACTGGCACTGGCACTGGATCAATATGTTAGTCCCAAATATAGTATAGAAAGTTGCCAAAAGTATATGAAAGTTGTAGGATATTGGCATGGAACAATAAAAAATTATAGATACGATGGAGACGTATCAATTATCACTAATAATGTTATAGTGGCATATGAGTGCTTACATACGATGAAGAAAAGGAAGAAGGGGAAGTTTGGAACATGTGCGGTCGAGGTAGATATGCACAAAGCATACGACCAAGTTGAGTGGGTATTTTTGAAGGCCATGTTGACTAAGTTGGGATTTCATGCTCAATGGATTCAAATGGTCATGTCTTGTGTAAGATCGGTTGAGTACAAGGTCCGCTTAACCTCAAATGGGACCTTGTCGTTTTCACCAACGAGAGGTTTGAGAAAAGGGGATCCCCTCTCCCCATATTTGTTTCTTTTATGTGCTGAAGGACTGTCTGCTCTTATTACCCATGAGAAGGAGGCTGGGAACTTGAATGGTGTGCAGGTGTGTAGAGACTCCCCAAAAATCTCTCATTTACTTTTTGCCGACAATTCTCTTATTCTCATGAGAGCAGATGCCCAAAATGCAAACACCCTACATGGAATATTAGATGAGTATTGTTCAGCCTCAGGCCAATTGGTGAGTGAAGCAAAATGCTCTATATTCTTCAGTCCTAACACAAATGTCGAGGTGAAGGCACAAGTTTGCCAAATTCTGAACATCATGACTGAGTCTATATCAGACAAATATTTGGATCTACCATCCATGATAGGGGTGGACCGTGTTGATTGTTTTAAACACATTGTAGAAAGAATTCAAGCAATGGTGAATGGATGGAAAGAGAGAACTCTCTCATATGGAGGTAAAAATGTTGGGTTTCGTAGTAATTTCAAAAATTTTCCTACGCACACGCAAGATCATGTGATGCATAGCAACGAGAGGAGAGAGTGTTGTCTACGTACCCACACAGACCGACTGCGGAAGCGTTGACGCAACGTAGAGGAAGTAGTCGTACGTCTTCCCGATCCAACCGATCAAGCACCGAAACTACGGCACCTCCGAGTTCGAGCACACGTTCAGCTCGATGACGATCCCCGGACTCCGATCCAGCAAAGTGTCGGGGAAGAGTTCCGTCAGCACGACGGCGTGGTGACGATCTTGATGAACTACAGCAGCAGGGCTTCGCCTAAACTCCGCTACAGTATTATCGAGGAATATGGTGGCTGGGGGCGCCGCACACGGCTAAGGAATAGATCACGTGGATCAACTTGTTGTACCTTTGGTGCTAGCCCTGCCCCTCTATTTATATGTTGAGCCCCGGGGTCGAAACTTGGAGCAAAAGCCTCCTCAAAGTCGGTTTTGCCCGAAAGGCAAGAGTCCCACTCGGACTCCAGGACCAAACGCCACAATCCTTGGCGTCTGGCCTAGACGCCATGGGCCTCGGCGTCTGGCCCAGGGCCAGACGCCAGGGTCTCCGGCGTTTGGCCCCCCGGCCTCCGCAAAACTCCTTTTGCACCGACCTAAAGCCTCATGGGCTTGACCCCTTGGCCTAACCATATCATCCAATATATGAATCTTTACGTCTCGACCATTTCGAGACTCCTCGTCATGTCCCCGATCTCATCCGGGACTCCGAACTCCTTCGGTACATCAAAACATGTAAACTCATAATATAACTGTCATCGTAACTTTAAGCGTGCGGACCCTACGGGTTCGAGAACAATGTAGACATGACCGAGACACGTCTCCGGTCAATAACCAATAGCGGGACCTGGATGCCCATATTGGCTCCTACATGTTCTACGAAGATCTTTATCGGTCAGACCGCATAACAACATACGTTGTTCCCTTTGTCATCGGTATGTTACTTGCCCGAGATTCGATCGTCGGTATCCAATACCTAGTTCAATCTCGTTACCGGCAAGTCTCTTTACTCGTTCCGTAATAGATCATCTCAAAACTAACATATTAGTTGTAATGCTTGCAAGGCTTATGTGATGTGTATTACCGAGAGGGCCCAGAGATACCTCTCCAACAATCGGAGTGACAAATCCTAATCTCGAAATACGCCAACCCAACATCGACCATTGGAGACACCTGTAGTACTCCTTTATAATCACCCAGTTACGTTGTGAAGTTTGGTAGTACCCAAAGTGTTCCTCCGGTAAACGGGAGTTGCATAATCTCATAGTCATAGGAACATGTATAAGTCATGAAGAAAGCAATAGCAACATACTAAACGATAGGGTGCTAAGCTAATGGAATGGGTCATGTCAATCAGATCATTCTACTAATGATGTGACCTCGTTAATCAAATAACAACTCATTGTTCATGGTTAGGAAACATAACCATCTTTGATTAACGAGCTAGTCAAGTAGAGGCATACTAGTGACACTTTGTTTGTCTATGTATTCACACATGTATTATGTTTCCGGTAAATACAATTCTAGCATGAATAATAAACATTTATCATGATTATAAGGAAATAAATAATAACTTTATTATTGCCTCTAGGGCATATTTCCTTCAGTCTCCCACTTGCACTAGAGTCAATAATCTAGTTCACATCGTCATGTGATTTAACACCAATATTCATATCTGTATATGATTAACACCCATAGTTCACATCATCATGTGACCAACACCCAAAGGGTTTACTAGAGTCAATAATCTAGTTCACATCGCTATGTGATTAACATCCAAAGAGTACTAAGGTGTGATCATGTTTTGCTCGTGAGAGAAGCTTAGTCAACGGGTCTGACACATTCAGAGCCGTATGTATTTTGCAAATATTCTATGTCTACAATGCTCTGTACGGAGCTACTCTAGCTAATCGCTCCCACTTTCAATATGTATCCAGATTGAGACTTAGAGTCATCTGGATCAGTGTAAAAGTTTGCACTGATGTAACTTTTACAACAAACTCTTTTATCACCTCCATAATCGAGAAACATCTCCTTAGTCCTTACTAAGGATATTCTTGACCAATGTCCAGTGATCTACTCCTAGATCACTATTGTACTCCCTTGCCAAATACAGAGCAAGGTATACAATAGGTCTGGTACAAAGCATAGCATACTTTATAGAACCTATGACTGAGGCATAGGGAATGACTTTTCATTCTCTTTCTATTTTCTGCTATGGTCGGGATTTGAGTCTTACTCAATTTCATACCTTTGCAACACAGGCAAGAACTCTTTCTTTAACTGTTCCATTTTGAACTATTTCAAAATCTTGCCAAGGTATGTACTCATTGAAAATCTTTATCAAGCGTCTTGATCTATCTCAATAGATCTTGATGCTCAATATATAAGTAGCTTTTTACTGAGGTCTTTTCTTTTTAAAGAACTCCTTTAAAACACTCCTTTATGCTTTGCAGAAAAATTCTACATCATTTCTGATCAACAATATGTCACTCACATATACTAATCAGAAAGGCTGTAGTGCTCCCACTCACTTTATTGTAAATACAGGCTTCATCGTAAGTCCATATAAAACTATATGCTTTGATCAACTTATCAAAGCGTATATTCCAACTCCGAGATGCTTGCACCAGTCCATAGATGGATCGCTGGAGCTTGCACATTTTGTTAGCACCTTTAGGATTGACAAAACCTTCTGGTTGCATCATATACAACTCTTCTTTAATAAATCCATTAAGGAATGCAGTTTTGACATCCATTTGCCAGATTTCATAAAATGTGGCAATTGCTAACATGATTCAGATAGACTTAAGCATCGATACGAGTGAGAAAACCTCATCGTATTCAACACCTTGAACTTGTTGAAAAACTTTTGCAACAAGTCGAGCTTGGTAGATAGTAACACTACTATCAATGTCCGTCTTCCTCTTGAAGATCCATTTATTTAACATGGCTTTGCTGATCATCGAGCAAGTCAATCAAAGTCCATACTTTGTTGTCATACATGGATCATATCTCAGATTTTATGGCCTCAAGCCATCTTGCGGAATCTGGGCTCATCATCGCTTCCTCATAGTTCGTAGGTTCATCATGGTCTAGTAACATGACTTCCAGAACATGATTACTACACCACTCTGGTGCAGATCTTACTCTGGAAGACCTACGAGGTTCTGTAGTAACTTGATCTGAAGTTTTATGATCAATATCATTAGCTTCCTCACTAATTGGTGTATTTGTCACAGGAACTGATTTCTGTGATGAACTACTTTCCAATAAGGGAGCAGGTACAGTTACCTCATCAAGTTCTACTTTCCTCCCACTCACTTCTTTCGAGAGAAACTCCTTCTCCAGAAAGGATCCATTTTTAGCAACGAATATCTTGCCTCCGGATCTGTGATAGAAGGTGTACCCAACAATTTCCTTTGGGTATTCTATGAAGACGCACTTCTCCGATTTGGGTTCGAGCTTATCAGGATGAAACTTTTCCACATAAGCATCGCAGCCCCAAACTTTAAGAAACGACAACTTGGGTTTCTTGCTAAACCACAGTTCATATAGTGTCGTCTCAACGGATTTAGATGGTGCCTTTTTAACGTGAATGCAGCTGTCTCTAATGCATAACCCCAAAATGACAATGGTAAATCAATAAGAGACATCATAGATCGCACCATATCCAATAAAGCGCGGTTACGATGTTCGGACACACCATAACATTGTGGTGTTCCAGGTGGCGTGAGCTATGAAACTATTCCACATTGTTTTAATTGAAGACCAAAC
Organism: Triticum dicoccoides; assembly: GCF_002162155.2. Classification (NCBI taxonomy): domain Eukaryota; kingdom Viridiplantae; phylum Streptophyta; class Magnoliopsida; order Poales; family Poaceae; genus Triticum; species Triticum dicoccoides. Next base: position 71,778,283 of record NC_041388.1, read on the forward strand.
TCGTAACTCAAATATTCGTCTCCGTGATCAGATCGCAGAAACTTTATTTTTCTTGTTACGATGATTTTTCCACTTCACTCTGAAATTCTTTGAACCTTTCAATTATTTCAGACTTATGTTTCATCAAGTAGATATCCCCATATCTGCTCAAATCATCTTGTGAAGGTCAGAAAATAATGATACCTGCTGTAAGCCTTTCATCGGACCACATACATCGGTATGTATGATTTCCAACAAATCTGTTGCTTGCTTCATTGTTCCGGAGAACGGCGTTTTAGTCATCTTGCCCATAAGGCATGGTTCGCAAGCATCAAGTGATTCATAATCAAGTGATTCCAAAATCCCATCAGCATGGAGTTTCTTCATGCGCTTTACACCAATATGACCTAAACGGCAGTGCCATAAATAAGTTGCACTATCATTATTAACTTTACATCTTTTGGTTTCAATATTATGAATATGTTATCACTAAGATCGAGATCCAATGAACTATTTTCATTGGGTGTGTAACCATATAAAGTTTTATTCATGTAAACAAAACAACAATTTATTCTTTTACTTAAATGAATAACCGTATTACAATAAACATGATCAAATCATATTCATGCTCAACGCAAACACCAAATAACACTTATTTAGTTTCAACACTAATCCCGAAATTATAGGGAGTGTGCGATGATGATCATATCAATCTTGGAACCACTTCCAACACACATCGTCACTTCACCCTTAACTAGTCTCTGTTTATTCTGCAACTCCCGTTTCGAGTTACTAATCTTAGCAACTGAACTAGTATCAAATACTTAGGATTTGCTATAAACACTAGTAAAGTACACATCAATAACATGTATATCAAATATACTTATGTTCACTTTGCCATCCTTCTTATCCGCCAATCACTTGGGGTGATTCCATTTCCGGTGACCAGTCCCTTTGCAGTAGAAGCACTTAGTCTCAGGCTTAGGACCAGACTTGGGCTTCTTCACTTGAGCAGCAACTTGCTTGCCGTTCTTCTTGAAGTTCCCCTTCTTCCCTTTGCCCTTTTCTTGAAACTAGTGGTCTTATCAACCATCAACACTTGATGTTTTTCTTGATTTCTACCTTCATTGATTTCATCATCACGAAGAGCTTGGGAGTTGTTTCCGTTATCCCTTGCATATTATAGTTCATCACGAAGTTCTACTAACTTGGTGATGGTGACTAGAGAATTCTGTCAATCACTATCTTATCTGGAAGATTAACTCCCACTTGATTCAAGCGATTGTAGTACCCAGACAATCTGAGCACATGCTCACTAGTTGAGCGATTCTCCTCCATCTTTTAGCTATAGAACTTGTTGGAGACTTCATATCTCACAACTCGGGTATTTGCTTGAAATATTAACTTCAATTACTGGAACATCTCATATGGTCCATGATGTTCAAAACATCTTTGAAGTCCCGATTCTAAGCCGTTAAGCATGGTGCACTTAAACTATCAAGTAGTCATCATATTGAGCTAGCTAAACGTTCATAACGTTTGCATCTGCTCCTGCAATAGGTCTGTCACCTAGCGGTGCATCAAGGACATAATTCTTCTGTGCAGCAATGAGGATAATCCTCAGATCACGGATCCAATCCGCATCATTGCTACTAACATCTTTCAACACAATTTTCTCTAGGAACATATCAAAATAAACACAGGGAAGCAACAACGCGAGCTATTGATCTATAATTTGCAAAATACTACCAGGACTAAGTTCATGATAAATTTAAGTTCAATTAATCATATTACTTAAGAACTCCCACTTAGACAGACATCCCTCTAATCCTGTAAGTGATCACGTGATCCAAATCAACTAAACCATGTCCGATCATCACGTGAGATGGAGTAGTTTCAATGGTGAACATCACTATGTTGATCATATCTACTATATGATTCACGCTCGACCTTTCGGTCTCCGTGTTCCGAGGCCATATCTGCATATGCTAGGCTCGTCAAGTTTAACCTGAGTATTCCGCGTGTGCAACTGTTTTGCACCCGTTGTATTTGAACGTAGAGCCTATCACACCCGATCATCACGTGGTGTCTCAGCACGAAGAACTTTCGCAACGGTGCATACTCAGGGAGAACACTTCTTGATAATTTAGTGAGAGATCATCTTGTAATGCTACCGTCAATCAAAGCAAGATAAGATGCATAAAAAGATAAACATCACATGCAATCAATATAAGTGATATGATATGGCCATCATCATCTTGTGCTTGTGATCTCCATCTCCGAAGCACCGTCATGATCACCATCGTCACCGGCGCGACACCTTGATCTCCATCGTAGCATCGTTGTCGTCTCGCCAATCTTATGCTTCCACGACTATCACTACCGTTTAGTAATAAAGTAAAGCATTACATCGCGATTGCATTGCATACAATAAAGCGACAACCATATGGCTCCTGCCAGTTGCCGATAACTTGGTTACAAAACATGATCATCTCATACAGTAAAATTCAGCATCATGCCTTGACCATATCACATCACAACATGCCCTGCAAAAACAAGTTAGACGTCCTCTACTTTGTTGTTGCATGTTTTACGTGGCTGCTACGGGCTAAAGTAAGAACCAATCTCACCTACGCATCAAAACCACAACGATAGTTTGTCAAATAGACTCCGTTTTAACCTTCGCAAGGACCGGGCGTAGCCATACTTGGTTCAACTAAAGTTGGAGAGGCAGTCGCCCGCAAGCCATCTCTGTGCAAAGCACGTCGAGGGAACCGGTCTCGCGTAAGCGTACGCGTAAGGTTGGTCCGGGTCGTCTCGTCCAACAATACCGCCGAACCAAAGTATGACATGCTGGTAGGCAGTATGACTTGTATCGTCCACAACTCACTTGTGTTCTACTCGTGCATATAACATCAACATAAATAACCTGGCTCGGATGCCACTGTTGGGTTTCGTAGTAATTTCAAAAAATTTCCTACGCACACGCAAGATCATGTGATGCATAGCAACGAGAGGAGAGAGTGTTGTCTACGTACCCACGCAGACCGACTGCGGAAGCGTTGACGCAGCGTAGAGGAAGTAGTCGTACGTCTTCCCGATCCAACCGATCAAGCACCGAAACTACGGCACCTCCGAGTTCGAGCACACGTTCAGCTCGATGACGATCCCCGGACTCCGATCCAGCAAAGTGTCGGGGAAGAGTTCCGTCAGCACGACGGCGTGGTGACGATCTTGATGAACTACAGCAGCAGGGCTTCGCCTAAACTCCGCTACAGTATTATCGAGGAATATGGTGGCTGGGGGCGCCGCACACGGCTAAGGAATAGATCACGTGGATCAACTTGTTGTACCTTTGGTGCTAGCCCTGCCCCTCTATTTATATGTTGAGCCCCGGGGTCGAAACTTGGAGCAAAAGCCTCCTCAAAGTCGGTTTTGCCCGAAAGGCAAGAGTCTCACTCGGACTCCAGGACCAAACGCCACAATCCTTGGCGTCTGGCCCAGACGCCATGGGCCTCGGCGTCTGGCCCAGGGCCAGACGCCAGGGTCTCCGGCGTTTGGCCCCCTGGCCTCCGCAAAACTCCTTTTGCACCGACCTAAAGCCTCATGGGCTTGACCCCTTGGCCTAACCATATCATCCAATATATGAATCTTTACGTCTCGACCATTTCGAGACTCCTCGTCATGTCCCCGATCTCATCCGGGACTCCGAACTCCTTCGGTACATCAAAACATGTAAACTCATAATATAACTGTCATCATAACCTTAAGCGTGCGGACCCTACGGGTTCGAGAACAATGTAGACATGACCGAGACACGTCTCCGGTCAATAACCAATAGCGGGACCTGGATGCCCATATTGGCTCCTACATATTCTACGAAGATCTTTATCGGTCAGACCGCATAACAACATACGTTGTTCCCTTTGTCATCGGTATGTTACTTGCCCGAGATTCGATCGTCGGTATCCAATACCTAGTTCAATCTCGTTACCGGCAAGTCTCTTTACTCGTTCCGTAATACATCATCTCACAACTAACATATTAGTTGTAATGCTTGCAAGGCTTATGTGATGTGTATTACCGAGAGGGCCCAGAGATATCTCTCCGACAATCGGAGTGACAAATCCTAATCTCGAAATACGCCAACCCAACATCGACCATTGGAGACACCTGTAGTACTCCTTTATAATCACCCAGTTACGTTGTGACGTTTGGTAGTACCCAAAGTGTTCCTCCGGTAAACGGGAGTTGCATAATCTCATAGTCATAGGAACATGTATAAGTCATGAAGAAAGCAATAGCAACATACTAAACGATCGGGTGCTAAGCTAATGGAATGGGTCATGTCAATCAGATCATTCTACTAATGATGTGACCTCGTTAATCAAATAACAACTCATTGTTCATGGTTAGGAAACATAACCATCTTTGATTAACGAGCTAGTCAAGTAGAGGCATACTAGTGACACTTTGTTTGTCTATGTATTCACACATGTATTATGTTTCCGGTTAATACAATTCTAGCATGAATAATAAACATTTATCATGAAATAAGGAAATAAATAATAACTTTATTATTGTCTCTAGGGCATATTTCCTTCACCGGCCACCTCTCCTAGTCCTAATAGGACTAGGGGAAGGGGGGGCGCGCAGCCCATCTAGGGCAGCCCCTTCTCTTTTCCACTAAGGCCCACTATGGCCCAAATAGCTCCCGGGGGGTTCCGGTAACCCTCCCGGTATTCCGGTAAAATCCCGATTTCACCCGGAACACTTCCGATATCCAAATATAGGCTTCCAATATATCAATCTTTACGTCTCGACCATTTCGAGACTCCTCGTCATGTCCGTGATCACATCCGGGACTCCGAACAACCTTCGGTACATCAAAATGCATAAACTCATAATATAACTGTCATCGTAACCTTAAGCGTGCGGACCCTACGGGTTCGAGAACAATGTAGACATGACCGAGACACGTCTCTGGTCAATAACCAATAGCGGGACCTGGATGCCCATATTGGCTCCTACATATTCTACGAAGATCTTTATCGGTCAGACCACATAACAACATACGTTGTTCCCTTTGTCATCGGTATGTTACTTGCCCGAGATTCGATCGTCGGTATCCAATACCTAGTTCAATCTCGTTACCGGCAAGTCTCTTTACTCGTTCCGTAATACATCATCTCACAACTAACATATTAGTTGTAATGCTTGCAAGGCTTATGTGATGTGTATTACCGAGAGGGCCCAGAGATACCTCTCCGACAATCGGAGTGACAAATCCTAATCTCGAAATACGCCAACCCAACATCGACCATTGGAGACACCTGTAGTACTCCTTTATAATCACCCAGTTACGTTGTGACGTTTGGTAGTATCCAAAGTGTTCCTCCGGTAAACGGGAGTTGCATAATCTCATAGTCATAGGAACATGTATAAGTCATGAAGAAAGCAATAGCAACATACTAAACGATCGGGTGCTAAGCTAATGGAATGGGTCATGTTAATCAGATCATTCTACTAATGATGTGACCTCGTTAATCAAATAACAACTCATTGTTCATGGTTAGGAAACATAACCATCTTTGATTAACGAGCTAGTCAAGTAGAGGCATACTAGTGACACTTTGTTTGTCTATGTATTCACACATGTATTATGTTTCCGGTAAATACAATTCTAGCATGAATAATAAACATTTATCATGATTATAAGGAAATAAATAATAACTTTATTATTGCCTCTAGGGCATATTTCCTTCAAAAAATAGTCACCACCTTGGTACTCGGCGAACAACTCGCCCACTTGGATCTTGTGTCGGCGGCTGGACCATCCACTGGCGCTGTTCTCAGACTAATCCATCACTGCCTCCGACGCCGAGTTTTCTAGGGTTGAGAAAGGGATGGCTCTCGTCTGCGTAGCGTTCCTGCCACATTACCCTTCCGCTTGATCCAGTGTGGTTGATTTTGATTTTGGACTGAATTCTTTGTACTAATGAGGTCCCTCTGAAAGAGTTTCATAATATATATCTCATGCACACAGCGGTAAGAAAAAAACTAGACTTTCGAAAACAATTTTTGAATGATCACTTGTCGATTTCATGGACAATGATTTGGTGAGGATAGGGATGACGCGGCTCGCCGCGGCTTCACCGGCAAAGACGAGGTCGACAGTTGAGTAGTGCGCGTGGAAGAGAAATATGAATCATGTGAGGTCGCAAAAATAGTGTCTGTTTTGACATGTTCTCTGCTCCAGAAAAAGAAAGATAGAGAAAAGACCCCTTACATTATGCATGCAGGCATGGCAGAGATTTATTCAAGACCAATATTTTTTACCTTTTTTAGATAAATAATTTTTTACCTTTTTTCAGATAAATAATTTTTTACCTACTCCCTAACAAGTGTAGATTATCACATTTGAGAACATGTTTGAGCTACATTGGGTGGACATACTGGGCCATGGCCCACTCTTCTCTTACGATTTGATGTGAGCTCTGGCCCTCGCACCGCACGCATAGTGGGCTGGCCAAGGAGAAAAATATTCTTCTGCTCGTACCGCAAAAAAGACGCGTAATTCCTAGAAGCAGGATTCTAACTCTGCCCACTAAAGTATAACATTAGGCAAATAGCCGCTAGGCCAATGTAACTTTGTTGTACTTCTTTAGTACAACATTAACATGTAGGAGTAATATATACCCAGTTTATTACGCGTATTATTTTATCATAAAAATGAAACAAATGGAAACAGAATTCACAAGAAAAAAAACGTGAACATGAAGAAAGTTCATAAATTTCGAAAGGTATGTACAAATTGGGAAAAGTTCATGAATTTGCGAAAAGTTTACGAATTTGAGAAAAAATCATTTTTTAAAAAAGTTCATTGAATTTAAAAAATGTCATCAATTTTGAGAAAATGTTCATCACATTTGAAAAAGTTCATCCATTTTAAAACGTACATTGAATTTTGAAAAAGGTCAATTTTTTTAAAAAATCATCGAATTTGGAAAACGTTCATCACACTTGAAAAAAAGTTCATCGACTTTGAAAAGAGTTTCATCCACTATGAAAAAGTTCATAAAATTTTAAAAGAACTTCATAGATCTTGAATAAAAGTTATCGATTTTTTTAAAAAGTTCACAAATTTGAAGAAAAAGTTCATGTATTTAGGAAAAGAAAAAAACTGAACAAAACCATTCCAAGGAAAAAGAAAAGAGAAAAAAGGGAAAAAGTTGCACGAATTGAGGAGGATAACAGAGATAAAAGAAGTGAGTTGGCACAGTCGATCGAGATGGCCTAGTAGTTACTTTTCTATGCCCTGAATAGATAGGTCTCTGGTTTGAACCCCGCTGTCACACCCTTTTTTGTTCTTTACGAGAAAAGAAAGAAAA